>NW_004567122.1:22930191-23108331 GCF_000260355.1 Condylura cristata
TCATGCGGAAGCGGCTTTAGATTCTCAGTGCTGTGCTTTAACCCGCTGCGCCACCAGTTAGGGCCTAAAGTACCTTTTAAAGGTAGGAACTTACTTTGCAAAAGAAAAAATACGGCTAAGTTGTGTAGAAATTGTGTAATGATACATTTCTGTTAACAATTTAAGATATAAGAAATAGTGCTAATTTACTTGAGTACTATGACATAGGTCCAAATTTATTGCCAAAGGAAGCATGTGAGAGTGGAACCCAGTATTTCTTTGATAGTGTATAACTTGTATATAACTCATATATAACTTGTCACCTTTTTTTTTTTTAAGGTTATTTTCTTTTTTATGAAAACTCATGATGCTGTGATTTAGGATAAAAAATATTTATTTGGTTTTCTGGCATAGATTCCTTAAAAGTCTTGGAATGTCCTTAATGATATAAAGCCATAAAGGTGTCTTTTCTTAAGCAGGAGGACTGGTTTGTAGGGAACAAATCTGGGGATAAGATGTTGGAATTTTCAGTTCATCTTCTACCCCCACCTCCAGAGGGGGAAGAACTGGAGGGTGAACCAGTTGCTGTTGGCAAATGATTTAATCAATCTTGCCTTTTTAATGAAGCTGCCATAAAAATAAAGGGTGGCGGGGTTGATAATTTCCAGGTTGGTGAACACGTGGAGATGCTGGGATTGTGGTATGTGTGCTCAACGGCACAGAATTGGGTCCTTAATTTGTGGGATATGATGCTATTTTAGTGTAGATGATGTTAGAATTGAATAGAGTTGTAGGACATGCATTTGGTGTTGAATAGAGTTGTAGGACATACATTTGGTTATGTATTCTCATAACCCCCAAAAGAATTTTGTTGCCATTCCTTCTTTCTATCTTTCTATCCTGAATATTAGTTGTATAGATAAGCAACATCTTATTCATCTGTTACTGTATACTGGGTTTTTAATGTTCTAATTATAAATGATGCTGTGAACATGCATGTTCACAGTTGTTTGGATGCATGTATGTTTTAGTTGATCCTGGGCATATACTTAGTAGTGTATTTGTCGGGTTATATGGTCTACTATTTTAACATTTTAAGAAACTTATAGAACATTTGCCAAAGTGGCTTTACGATTTTATGCTTTCTACAGCAATGTAGGAAATAATATGGCCTTTATGATTGACTTCTTTCATTTAGCAAAAGATTTCTCTAGGTTAATCCATACTGTAGCATTTATCACTTCTCATTTCTTTTTATATATTAGGTATCTAAATCACCTTTCCTTAGTAACTTATGGAGAGGTTCAGGAGAAGTAATTATCTGCATGCTAAAATAGAATATAAAACTATACATGTACAGTTGCTATTCAGTGTAAATAGCTTTGGGGACACTGATTATTAAGTTTTAAAAAACTTTCCATCCCAAATTTGTATTTACTTACAGTCAGAGCAAAAGAAACATCTTTTAAAATGACTATATCTATGTATGTTAATGAAAGATTTATTTCACCAAGAAAAACAAGATGCTTCAGTATTAGGAATGTCACAAATTTATGTTGATCCAGTTATTATAAACAAAATCCTTCTTGACTACTGATAATAGGACTTTTAATTCTTAACAACATCATAATTTTAGTATAGAAAAAAACATTTTTACATTTTTGGCTTCTAAAATGGGGAAGAGGATAAATACAGGAAACACTTAAAATTTAACGGTGCTGTATCTTAGAGGTCACTGCAAGGAACAACTACAACTTTTATTATTTTGTAGGCAGAAAAATATTTTACATAAGAAACTTACTACTTACCAAATACTGTGTGGTAGATAAGGCTGGTCTGGAACAGCTAAGATCAGGTGACCTTCACTAGATTAATATATTTCAGAACATTGATAACCATTGCTGAGAGGTCAGAGAATTGAAACTGAGAACCAGTCATTGAAATACTGAATTGGGTCTGTCACTGCTTGTAGATCTGGTGACTTGAGTTTGGTTACTGCAGCTTTTCATAAACATTCATTTCTTTTTCTTTCTTCCTTTTTTAATGTTCATTTCTTTGTGTTATTGCTTAATACATAGATTAGCAATATAAAGTTAGCATCAGTTTTATGTTTGCCTTTGTTGAGAAGCTGTGTTCTGATTTACACACAAATGCTAATCACAAGGGCAATTTTGGGAAATGTGTTTTTTCCACCTTTTTTAGCAATTCTGCCTCTCAGGTGGTTCAGGGAGTGGTGGGACAGATTGAATGCCAACTGTGCCTTGACATATCTCCTAACATATCTAACATTCATCAGAATCCTTTTTATTATTTGATAAGACTTACAGCATATTTTGAGAACGCTGAATCCTAACCACTAGAACACCAGGGAACTTACAGCATATTTTGAAGATGGTAATATTAAAACACCATATTTAGATTTGTTAAATACTGTTTCCTTTGAGACATTCCTTTTCTGTTATTTTCATAAAGTAGCATGTCAGTTTTTTTTGCCTTTTTTTTTTTTTAAATTTATTCATACAGAGCTGGGGTACAGGACAGAGGCGCAGGAGTGGTGAGAGGCTCCACTAGAGACAGAATGGGGAGTGGAACAGGCAAATCAACGAAGTACACTGCTGAGGGGAGCAGTGGGCGAGACAGTAGAGGTCTGCTGCACCATGTGGGTCAGCTCCAGGACCAGGATCGAACTTGCACTGAAGCAGCCTCAGCTAGCTTGCAGTGCTGTATCCTAACCTGTTGGTGCCACCAGGGAGGGCCAGCATGTCAGTTTTAATATTCCCAGTTGGCAATAAAGTCATAGTAATGCTTGTGGAAACTTCCTTTGCATTGTGTGCCTTTCTGAAATGAGTAAGTGAAATATTCCCAAAGTGTGGAGCTGTATACTAATGCTTGTGGAAACTTCCTTTGCATTGTGTGCCTTTCTGAAATGAGTAAGTGAAATATTCCCAAAGTGTGGAGCTGTAAAGTCTCCCTTTTCATAGAATTATTTTCATATAATTAAAATAATGCAAATTAGTCTTATTTTCTATTCAATTTTTTGATCTCAGTTTATTTGTTAAAATGGAAAAATAGTGATAAAAATGGATGAGCTAGTAAATACAGCTTTCCCTCATATAATCTATAACGAAATGATTTTTTTCTGATGAGTTTTCTAAAAGTATTTTCTCATAAAATTTTGAGAGCATTACAAGTCACTGTTCTTTCTTTTTTTTTTTTCAGAAAGTTTATACCGTTCATATTTCATGAGATATCAAACTGTTAAGTGGTTTTAGTATGATTAGCATTTAATTAATAAGAATAATGCTAAATAGCTTCCAAATACTATAATTTAGGTTATTCACTATTGAGAGTAAGTTATGTGTGCCAGCTATTCTTGGCTAACATCTTTTGCTGTTGCAAAAAGTGTTAGGTTGACCTGGAAATTCCTTTAAAAATGTGGGTTGACTGCCTACAAGGAGCGAGAAAGGAGGTTTTGGTCATAAGCATCTTGTGGCACCAATGTTGAAGTTTGACCAGTTATTCCCTTCTACTGCTACTTTCCAAATTGACTTTTTAAAAAAGTTGATCATACTTTGATGTCATTGTAGCTTTAACACTATTATTCTTTACCAGCAAGTTAATGTAATCTTTGAACTTTTTTGTGTATGTACTCTCCAAAGTTTTGTAACTGTGCATGCACCTCCAAACTGAACGTTTGGACTTTGTATCATTTTGAAAAGTTGCAAAAGATCTAAATTTTGGAGTACTATACATTATATATGTTCTTACAAAGGATGTATTGTCAAAACCTTGGCCTTATGGGTTTTGTTTATTCACTTTAGTGGAAATGGTTGCTTTAATAACAAAATTGTTAGTCCTGTTGTCATCCCAAATTAGGTTTCTTTTCTTGTCAGAAATGGTCTTTTTCAATTATAATATACATGAGAACACCTGCACTGGACAACTATTCTGACTTCTGGATTCTGATTCTAGGATGGACTGACTGACTGACTGGACTGGGAGTGTTGCCATGCCTTTTAGTATTCATGCTTTGTTCCAATGAGTCTCATCAGTTTCTCCCCTTATCTGGTGCTTTGGAGACTTCACAAAGAAAAGTAACTAATAGTTTTGGGATGTGTAAGAAATATGACTTTCTTTTGTATCAAAAAAGAGCTTTGAGAAAGAGAAGGTGGAAAAAGAAAATGAATGATATCTGGGCACATCAGCTTTAAGAAAGAGTATAAAAGTTGGAAATGAAGAAGTGAAATAAAGCAGTCTAGACCACCTGGAAGGGATAAAACCTTACACAGGTTGAACCCCATTGAGTTAAGGGACAGCTTCTGCTTTAGTTGGTAATGAGTGTTTATCCTTTTAAATAATCATATTTTAAAGTTTTACCTTGAATGGTCTGTTTTGACACAAAACCGTAGATCTGACTTCTGATGAAGTAGTGTAGTTTTCATGATTATCTGCAGTGGTGAATATTAGTGATCAGTCTCATGTAAGTAAGTGCCAAAATACAAAGATTAGAAAAAAGGAAACTGGGTTTGTACCTGTACGCTATACCAAGATAAAGTCTTAGTTTTCCACAATTGAATGTAAAGTAGAAAGCCCGAAGTATATGAAGAAAACTTTTTAGAAAAAGATTTATTTTTGTGTAGAAAAACCAGTGTGTAGGCCAGAGGGCAGGGGGTGAGAGGATTCACAGAGACAGTGGAGAGCAGAGCAGGCAGATCTACTGAAATAATACTGCTAAGGGGAGCAGCGGGCGGATCAGGAGCATTCTGCTGTACAACATGTGGGTTAGCTCCCTGGCTGGGGATTGAACTTAGGTGAGAGTGCCGTCCAATATAAAGCTCTTGGTGAGGAAGTCTTCATAAGCAGTCCAGCATATTCATTTTTCTCACAAAATAAATAAATAAATAAAAGTCCAGGGCTCTCCCTGGTGGCACAGTGGGTTAAAGCACAGCATTAAAGCTATCACAGCCATTGCAGCACGAGTTTGATCCCTGGCCAGGAAGTTGACCCACATGGCTTGGCAGACCTGTCCTGACCCACCCACCACTCTCCTCAGCGGTGTATTTCAGTACATCTTCCTGTTCTACTCCTCACTCCGTCTCTGGTGAAGCCTCTCACCCTGCGCCCCACACCTCTGGCCTGTACCCAGTTCTGTATGCATACATAAATAAAATCTTTAAATAAAATTTTTAAATAAATTAATAAAAACTTAAAAAAGGTAGATCTCTAAGTGATAGTTAAAAAATAAATTGCTTAGTTAAAAAATATTTTATTGCTTAGTTAAAAAATAAATTGACTTAGAAATAGTTTTCAAGATAAATGAAGCATCAGCATTAGCATTTATATCTAGTGTATTTTGCAGATTTCATATCTTCCTTCCTTCTATAGGCACAGACCCATACCCACCAAATCTTTCTAAGTAGTTCTGCTCAATTGAGAGGTTATCTGGCTTTTAGTAACAGATAAAGTTGTACATACATAGAAGTGGGTGGAATTAAAGTTGTTAGGAAATCATTCTTGGTACATTCTTAGAATAATCACTAGCGCCTCTCTGATGGTGCAGAGGGTAAGTCTCCGCGCTACCAAGCTATCACCAGCCATTGCAACATGAGTTCAATCTACAGGAGCTCATTTTTTGGTTAGGCAGTAACCCACATGGCTCAACAGACCTCTCCTCTCTCTCCTGCTGCTCCTGTCAACAGTGTATTTCAGGGCCCTTTCTGTCACACACTGCGTTTAAAGCACATCGCTATGAAGGTTTCTGCAACCACTGCAGCATAAGTTCCCTACCAGGGAGGTGATGCACAGGGCGCAGCAGATTCTCCTAACCCGCCCGCTGCTCCCCTCAGCAGTGTATTTCAGTCATTCTGCCTGTAATGCTCCCTACTCACTCTGTCTTTGGTGAATCTTTAAGTAAATTAAAAAGAAAACCAACCAGTATTTCAGTCAATTTGCCTTTTCTGCTCCTCACTCTGTTGAATCTACTCACCCTCTGCATCTCTAGTTAAACCCCAGTTCTTGTTTTTATAAATAAGCAACAACAACAACAAAAAAACATGGGCATTGGGCCTCCCTGGAGGCTTAGGGCTTAAGTCTCAGCATTTTCAGCGCTCTAGCATAAATTCAGTCCCTGGTAAGGGACCTAATCTACATATGGCTCAGCAGACTTCTTCTGTCTAGCCTACTGTACCTCTCAGCAGTATATTTCAGTAGATCTGCCTGTTCTGCTCCACCCCTCCACCTTCTTTATCCGGTGAATCCTCTTCACCCCTTGCACTTCTGCCTATATCCAATTTCTTCTATGTGAAAAAAAAAAAAGGGGCATTTTCATACTGAAAAATATGTACTTGTTAATTTGAATGTTAAACAGTTGAACCCAGAGCTATCTTGACAGCCTAGTTTGCATATTTGACAGATTTTAGTGATCTAAAAATGAACAAGATCTTGCTTTTCTTCTATCATTTATCCTTTTATAAAGTGTTCAACCCTCCCCTCTCCAATGAGCTATTTGTTAAAACAACTTTACCTTTAAGTTCTAGAGAGCCAAGGCTTGATTGAAATGCCTTCTAACTCCCTTCAAAGACAAAAATTACCACAAGGTTTATCACAGCTTACTTGTGGGACAAATTAAGCATGTATTGACTTTCTGAAGATAAGTTGAGATTTCAGCACCTCCTGGATTTATCAGAAATAATACCATACTGAGTCACTTTTCTGACATTGAAAATGCATTGCTAGTGAAAGAAATTGTGTGTTAATGAAATTATAATGCAGGAGGACAATACCATACAAGGGTTCAGTGACTCAATTAAATACCCCCTATTAATTTGAGTTAATATTTAGAAACCAGGAAAAATTATCTTTGGTCAAACAGGCTGAATTAAATTGATACCACAGGATTCAGCATGTGTAAACATGGATTCAGCTAATATGTAACAGTATTATTTGAAATATAGAAAATAGATACAAGAGAAAGAAGATAAATTACTGATTGGTTTGGAAACTCTGACTTGTTCTGCCTTGAAAAGAATTATCTTGTACTTTTTAATTCAGTATGTTTTCCTTTCATGGGACTAAATAAAAACAATTATTCCATAAATACTTAGACTCGTGATACATCAGTTGACTAGGGATTCAGATACAAACTATAGAGATAGACTTTGTGTTGTCTTAATATGTACATTCTAGTTGGGGAAGACAAGTAATAAAAAAGCAAAATGCATAGATAGCATGCTAGATGCCTTAAAGTGCTGTGAGGAATACACATGGAAGTGAGATAACTGCACAGAAGACCAGTTGAAAATAGGACAACAAGAAAGGAGTCAGTAAAAGGATGGTAAAAAGATAGCCTATAACATGTAAGTCCAGCTTATACAGAGTCATCTCCCAACGTGAGTGGTAGTATCAAGGTGTAGAATGATATACATAAAATGTATACCATGTATACTAGTATATACATATATATACTGATACATGTGTGATATGTGGGTAACTCTAAATGCACAAAATCTCAGTGGAAAAGTATGTCAAAAGCTGTTAATACTTGTATATGGAATTGAGAACAGGATAATTTGTGGACAGGAGAGTGGGATTGAAATATTTTATATTCTCTTTTACTGTTTATATGTAGGAGCTAGTCAGAATAAATTAGCAGTGAAGTAAGAGCCTGAATACTGTTATCTCAACTAGAAAATGATGGAAAAACTGAAAATTAGTGGCCTAGATAGCAGACTAGCATCGTGAATAAATGAGATTCTTAATAGAAAACACGGACTCATTTCAAATGACCTGGTAAAAAGGAAATTCTTGTACCTTTTAGTTATGTATGTTTTCTTATCATGGGATTAAATCAAAACAAGGCCAAAACATGCCAAGATCTGTTTTGTTCAGAAGCTCAATCATGATTGCCACATTTAGATTTGTGTGGCTTTTTTTTTTAATTATATGGCTAAAGAGAAGTCGAGCAGTGACTGGAGTTCAGACGTGTGCTCTTCCCTTCCTTTCGAAAGAGCAGTTCTTTTTTTTTTTTTTTTTTTTTTCAGTTGACTGCCACAGTGAAGTAACAACAAATGGAAATTTGTTGTCTGACAGTTCTGGAGGCTACAAGTTCAGAATCAAAGTATCAGCAGGGTCATGTTCCCGTGAAATCTGTAGGGAAATCCATTCTTGCCTCTTCCGAATTTCTGAGATTTGCTGCTCATCTTTAGAGCCCCACAGTCTACCACTGCATAATTTCAATCTTTGTTATCATGTGACATTCTCCTTGTTAGTCTTCACAACACCAACTTATGAGGACATCGATCATATTGGACTAGGGACCCACCCTCTCCAATATGACTTCATTTTAACTAATTACATCTGCAGCAGTTCTATTTCCAAATAAAGCCTTGTTCAGGGGTACTGGGGGATAGAATTCAATATCTCCCATTTTAAGGGGTTGCGGAAGAGGACACAGTTCAACTCACAACAGAATCTCTGCAGTTTTACTAAATTCCTCCCCTATGATAGCCTTCCATATGTGTAAGAATGTTTGGAAAGTTGTAGAGAAAGATAGGTTTTATAAACTAAACATTATAATACTAGTATTGAATTTCTACCTTTGTGTATGGGGAAAAAAACCACCCCCAACTTGAAGTCAATATGAAGTCAATACTTAAGAGTATAGCATATTTATAAAGGCTAATTTTTTTTTGAAAATAGAATCTTGTTTTCTCAGATTGTAAAAGTACAGATTGTAAATACTGAGTTAAAGATGACAGTAGGGCCACCCAGGTGGCACGAGCACAGCACTATGAAGCAATCCACAACCACTGCAGCATGAGTTCAATCCCCTGCCAGGGAGGTGACCCACATGGCACAGAAGACCTCTCCTGTCTCACCTGCTGCTCCCCTCAGCAGCGTACTTTGTCAGTCTCCACTCTGTCTTTGGTGAATTCTCTCATCTCCCCCATACCCCCACGCCTGTACTTCTGGCCTGTACCTCAGTTCTTACATGTATAAATAAATAAATCTTAAAAAAAAAAGATTTATTTATTCATACAGACTGGAGTACAGGCCAGAGGTGCAGGGGCAGTGAGAGGAATCACCAGAGACAGAGTGGGGAGCAGAACAGTCAGATCGACGAAGTATACTGCTGAGGGGAGCAGCGGGGGGTCAGGAGAGGTCTGCTGCGCCATGTGGATCTCCTCCAGGGCTGGGGATCGAACTCATGCGGAAGTGGCTTTAGCTTTTTAGTGCTGTGCTTTAACCTGCTGTGCCACCAGGGAGGGCCAAATAAATCTTTTTTAAAAAAGTAAAGAGGACAGTAAGTTCCTAATGTGCACATTTTTATCTGCTTTTTAAAAAGTTATACCATAGGATACTTTCTATTCCCTTTTTTGTACTTCTCTAATGCAAAAAACGGCTTCCCGTCAATGTAACCTCAATATAAAATCTAACCTTGTAAAACATATTGGTATTTTTTCTTTATGTACTCATGACCACTATAATTTTGTGAACATTAGCAGATCTTTTAAAAATTTTGTTTTGCCTTCCAGTTTCATGTTTAAATCAGAAAACAAATACATATTTTTTAAAGATTTATTTATACATACATAACTGGGGTACAGGCCAGAGGTGCAGGGAGGTAAGAGGATTCACCAGAGACAGAGTAGGCAGCAGAACAGGCAGATGTACTGAAATACACTGCTGAGGGGAGCAGCAGGTGGGTCAGGAGAGGTCTTCCAAGCCACGTGGGTCACCTTCCTGTCCAGGGATCAAACTTGTGCTGCAGTGGCTGTGATAGCTTCATAGTTTAATCTGTTGCACCACCAGGGAGGGCCCAGAAAACAAATAACTTGTTTTCTCTTTAAAAGTCAGTACATACCCTTTTTTAAAAAGATGTATTTACTAGGCAGTTGAATCTGAAATCTTAGGATGTGATGCTTCTTATAAGGATAGTCTGGGGTCATGTGCTTTAATTTAGCTGTTACTCAGACATCTTTAAAATGTTGGTTCTTCCCTTTTTTATACCAAAAATTACCTTCCTGAAACTTCTGTGTAGTAGTCACTTGAGTTCTTCCCTCTTCAATAACCCACAAAATATCTGCTTCCTCTTTCACATGCAGTATGCTAAGACCTTCAAATATTGAAGGCTGATTTTTCTCCCTGTGCTTTTTGCTAGGCTGTCCTAGTTTCCTAAACTCTTGCTTAAGTGGCATAATTTTCAGACTCATCATCTTGTTCTCTCTTATCTGGATGCATTTTAATGTCTAATGTTTCTTAAGAAGACATTAGAGGTAAAGAACAGGAGTGAGAATAAGAGCGAGAAAAATAGGATTGGATGGCACAGTTACTGCACACTGAATAGAAAAGGCAGTAAATGAAGTTGAAGAGAAAAGTGGGGACCAAGTAATAAAGATCCTCAGAAGTCATATTGAAGAAATGAAGTATTCAGCTGTTTGAGGAATAATAGCTAATGGGAATTTTGTAGTAGAAGAGAACTAGGATCATACATTTATTTTAGAAGGGCTATTCTAACTAAGGGGAAATGAATTGTAGGGTCTAAGACTGTCAACCAGGAAATCAGTCAGTAGCACCTGAGGTATATTTTCTTTTTAAAACTTTATTTATTGATGCATACAAGAGCTGGGGTGGGTACAGGCCAGAGGTGTGGTGTCAGACCACATGCTAAACTTGTTCATGTATTAACCTAATTCAAACTTCTCCATGATTTTATGAATTGTTTCTGTTTAGGAAAGTGAGACATGTTCAATACCTTGTCCTAAAGCTAACACTATTAAGTGGCAGAACTAGAACTCAGCCCCAACAGCCTGACTGCAGACTGATTTTGGTTTTTTTTTTAGGTTTTTTTATTTATACATAAAGAACTAGGTACAAGCCAGAGGTGTGGGGGGTGGTGAGAGGATTCAGCAGAAACAGAGTGGGGAGCAGAACAGGCCAATTGATGAAGTACACCGCTGAGGGGAGCAGAGGGCAAGAAAGTAGAGGTTTGCCACACCATGTGGGTCATCTCCCTGGCCAGGGATCGAACTCTTGCTGCACTGGCTGCAATAGTTTCAAAGCGCTGTGCATTAGCCCACTGTGGCATCAGGGAGGGCCCAAAGAGTGTTTTATTAACTGCTGTCTATACTGCCTCTTAAGAGTCCATATTCTTTGTGTCAACATGTTTTCATTTCTCTCGAGAGGTTTTGTTTGGGTGCATGGTAATTCTGAAATGTGTTTCTCTTTATAAGAAACTCACCAGTTTCTAAAGTGGTTGTACCATTTTGCATTTCCCTCAAGAGTCCATCTGTGTTACCTCATTAATCCTTTGTATTTTTTTTATTACAAAAGTTTATTTTTACATCATTTTGTACATTTTTTTTTTCCATCTCAATTGTAATCCCTGCGGGTTTCCCATCACGAAGTCACCCATGTGCCATCACCATAATCCCGTGCATTTCCCCCCCCCCACCATTTTTGATCCCATTCCCCACTCCAACCCCACAAAATGTCTCTGGTATATGGTTGTTCATTATTTTTGTTATTTTTTCGCCTGGTCCATTATACTCCTGCTATGAGTGAAATCCTTTGTATTTTTTTAATAAAGCATGGACTTCTCTTCCACCAGATTCTGAAACTCCAGCAATTAAAAATAGATGCTTTTTTTTTTTTTTTTGGTTTAAAAATGTCTGCCTTGTTCACAGCTCCCCACATTTGCATCCTCACCTAGATCCATTTGTCACCCTACTGTATTTTACACTTTCACAGTCTAGGAATGTTAATAACATTACCAAACAAGAGCAAGAGGCAAAACCAAGACAATGTTAACACTGGCTACGACATTATTGGCCACATAACTTTTCACTTACATGTTTATATGCATTTCCTTACAGTGTACTTTGAGAGGAAATAAGGGGCAGTGATACTTCATATTGCTACAGTGTTTTTTTTTTAATAGTCATTGTATTGATTAGTTTATGAGACTTGGGCAAATTTGCTTATATTTGAAATTTGATTAGATTTCTTATCAGTCATTATTGTCTCTGCTGGTATGTTTGTTTGAAAAGAGAAAAATAATATTTGAAACTAAGTCAGAAAACAAAAGGGACTTGTATTTAAGCACAACTTCTTCATTCACATCGTAGTAATTTAATAGGGCTAAGGACTCATCAATTAAGCCACGATATTGGGGATAAATGGAGACTACAAATGTTACAGTAAGATTTAGGACTTTAGCTTTTCATAGTATAATTAATTTAAAGCTTTTGAGTTAAAGTGAATTTGGTCACTACATTTTGTTTTTAAATTTATAAGAGGATCTGAAGATTGGAAAGATTCATAAAGGGTCTAATTCAACTGTAGCCATGATTTTTGAATCACTAGTCAACATTTTGGCCTCATATAATAGCTGTCCTCCATCTTTTAGTAGCAGGGGCTCAAAAATGTTCTAATATGTGGAACATAAGGCCTACGCTCACTCGCCATTTTGGATGATATAGAACTAACGTAATTTTTCTCTGGGAAAGTATTAACTCATTTGGATCCTGAGGTCACCAGCTTTGAATCAGCATGCATAGCCCCTCTCTTGTGAGTGACTAAAGAGGATAGGGCCCTCCCTGGTGGCTCAGTGGGTTAAAGCTCAGCACTGTGAAGCTGGCCACGGCTGCCTTGAGACCACTTCAGTGCATGAGTTCGATTCCCACCCCAGAGGTGCTCCTCATGGCACAGCAGATCTCTCCTGTCTCTTTGGCTGCTCCCCTCAGCGGTGTATTTGTCAGTCTGCCTGTTCTGCTTCCCACTCTTGTCTTTGGATAATCCTTTCACTGCCCCTGCACATCTGGCCTGTATCCCAGTTATGTATGCATAAATGAATAAATATTTTTTTAAAATCTGAAAGGGGGAAGTTGCTGTAAGCACTAAAGCCTCTGTCTGTTAATTTTATGTAGATAAGTTTTTGAAATACTAATTAGGTATTAAAATTTTCAAATAGGTTTGCTGGATTTTTAAGTACACTTTGATTTTCTCAATTAAGTGTGTTAGAAAAGGCAGAAAAAAACTGCCTTTTCCACATTTTGCTCCTCTCAGTTCTTAGCACATGCAAGGCTATGTTAGGACATAGTTTCTCTGTTTCATACTCTGTTTCAACTTAAGTAGAAAGTGTTCTGTGCTGCCCTTTCCCAGCATCTTAAAAGTCTTGTGCATCCTGGTTGGGAGGGTGAAAAGGAGGCGTGGGTGTAGGTAGAAGGAGAAGCTGTTGAAATGAGGGCTTTGAGTTAAACTTCTGTTGATTTGGGATTGTTAGGTTTTGTGTCTTTCTTTAAAAGAAAAAAAACCAAAACACCAAAAAACAGGCAGCTCACTTTTCTACAAGCCTATTTGTGACTGTAAAGCTATTTTAGAGTATATATTCTTTTATATATTGTAAAAGAAATTACCCAACAACAAAATAATTACCTTATTAGCTATGGCAGCCTCCAACCCTCAACCCACATAGTAAGGTGATAGAACTGAGACTGGTTAACCTGGAGAACAGATGTCTAGGCAGAGTTGGGACTACACATCTTTGATATTACCTAAATAAAATTCAGTGTTAAATTCAACTAAGGAATTACTATGGCTTGTTCTCTCTTCTCTTTTACATAAAGAAGAGGCAGATGAGTATAGAGGTGGCATTTAACATGGTACCAAAAAGCACCAAGCCAGATCTAACACTTAAGTTGGATCTGATTTCATTAATTCAAAAACAGAATTTGAGGTATATTTTAGTAGTGGTACATAGATGATTACTAATTTATAAGATGTCTCTTACTAACAATAAAATGAAAGACAGTTTGTGAACTTGAATAAATGAATGAATAATGCTGAAATCCACTAAATTTTCTTTTTTGCTCATGCCAAATTATATTAAGCTAGAGTGTTAACTTGGGGGTGTTTTCTTCTTAATCAATATTAGGATTTTGGTATTTTGAGATATTATACTCTACACATTTTTTTTCCCAGAGAAAGATTGTGATTATGAATTTCAAAATTTTCACTTTTATATATTGAAATAACTTATATTTTACATAATACATACCAGATACACCTGTGAAACCATCACCACACTCAAAATAACAAAAATAATCTGTCACACAATTTCTTTCCAACCATTTGGATGCTTTCCTTGTTACCCACCCACCCCTGTTCCCAGGCAATCAGCTAAAAGGCTGTTCTTGAAAGTTTCTACAATTTTATATTAATTGATTCTACAATACATTCTTGAGTAGCTTTAACTTAGCATAATTATTTTGAGGTTCATCATTTTTTATTGCAAGTAATTCTGAATAGTTTATTAACTACATTTCATGTATCTACTTTCACTTTGACGGACAGTTGAGGTATTTGTAAATTTGAACTGTTACAAAGTTGCTGATAAAGTCTTTTGTTTAGTATACATTTTCATTTCTCTTAGGCAAATATCTAGGAAGGGAATGATTATTTGGTACATCTGTGTTAACTTTCTTAGGAAAAGTGCCAAATTGTATTCTAAAGTGGTTGTATCTTTTCATATTCTCACCAATAGCACATGAGACTTTCACTTGGTTCATGTCCTAGCATTTTCCTAATTAATGATGGTGTGGAACATGTTTTCACCACAAGAGCAATGTGTTCGGGTCATTTGCCCTTTTCTATATTGAATTTTCTTATTGAGATTTACTTCATATATGTATGTATACCATTGGCTTATAAACTATGTGCTTTCAGTAGTATCGCTTAATACTTGGGTAGGTGTTCATACCACATTGCCTCCGCTAAAGTTCTACATAGTATCATTCACCATTCTCAAACTGTGGTCCCCTCTATCGATTCTTCACCCTTCTTCCCTGATAACCATTATTTTGTTGTCAGTGTCTGAGTTATTTGCTTTTTCTTTATTTTTCTGATGATTGAAAGTAGTCATTACTTTTCTCTTTTTGACTTAGCGAAGTTATCTTCGAGTTCAACCATGTTGCAAATTATTACTGAATTTTGAGATTTCTTTCTAAATTATGGATATGAGCTCATTTTCAGACAGTGTGATATGCATGCATTTTCTTTCAGGATGTGGCTTGTCTTTCATGATGCTAACAGTGTCTTGCAAGAGAAATTAGTGATCCTGATGGAAATTTATTACTCTTGTTTCTTATGGACCATGATTTTTTTTTCTTGTCCTCTTTCAGCACATTTTCATAAGATACTCAACATAAATCTTACCAAACATAGATGCCTCAAAACAAGATCAGCTTGTAATTTTTAAAAAATATTATAATAGCTTATTTTTACATCATTTTGTGCCTTTTTCCATCTCATTTGTAATCCCCGTGGGCTTCCCATCACCAAGTCACCCGTGTGCCATCACCATACTGATAGGCAATTTCAGAATAGTAATTGGTTCTAAGGGAGAAATTGTTGTTTCTATATCTATGATCACAAGAGTTAGTTCAGATTACATATTTTGGAGAATCAGCTACCTTGGAAATGGTTTTGGAGGATGAAGAGAATAAGGGGTAAGAGCTTGACATTTAGACTTGAGAACTCATTACATAGATCAGGTGCAGCTTAATGAAATGAGGAAAATCATCATTTGAGGTTAAACATGTCAGATTTGGGGCCCACATTTTGTTGACTGTGTTAAGTGCTTTTGTGTTTATTTGAGATTTGTAAGTGAAAGGTAAATGTATCTTGAAAATGTCAGAAACAGGTCTGAGGTCACAAGGTCTTCTGACTACAATGACAATGTAGTTATCCTCTTGCTTTATTTTATCCTCAAGCCAGGAGAACATACTTGACCTTCACATTAATACATGTGCCTTACGAACTATCATAAATATATCACAGGATTTGCAGGCTTAGATGCCAACAGGGTCCAGACAGGTAACTAAGCTGAGTTATAATAAAAGATAGTGTTAACATATGTTGAGAACTGCTAAGGCCCGTGCTCTCTCTGAACAATTACTCTCTGCTGATCTCCAATAAAATGTGGGCCCAGTATTAACCAGAGGATCTGATTTTTTTTTCCTCTTAGGGGTTTATCAGTCTTGATTTTGTTTGCATCTTTTGATTAATAAATGTTTGACACACTTTGTAGATAACACTGTGTGTGCTTGCTTGCATGCATGCATGTGTGCAAGAGAGAGAGTCTGTCTAGTGGGCATCCTTGGGTAAGAGTAGCACCACGACAGTAAATTTATATGGTAGGAAAAGGGCAGTCACTGTAATAAACACATTGTAACTTTTAAAATGCAGGTTGCTTGGTTTCAACTTGGTGCTTAGTGAATCTAATAGTTAATTTGAGTTTTCATGTGGACCAGGTAATTACAGATGGGAGGGAAGGGAGAAATTGTTCTGTGTAGTTTTTTGCTCACTTATTGAATGTTTTCATTTCAGACAGAGGCAGTTGTAAGTTTTTGAGTGAAACTTTGAACCCAAATGAGAAGAAACCTTCAAGGAACAACTTGTGCTGACGGTGAGTCTACAGACATCTTCTGTGTATATACTATGAGATGTTCTCAACTCAGAGATAGTTGAATGGGTGGCTCGGTTGACAAGGAGTGGTGAGTCTGTCTTCACTAGTAGTTAACCTAAATCCTTCTCATAAAAAGAGAACTCCTACGTTCTTGGCTTTTACTGAGTGTTGAATAATAAATTATAGAGGATGACAGCAGACCAGTTTTGGTCTAACAGCATATTTAATATATGATTACAATTTGATCTCTTTTTTTCAGCTAGGTACATCCCTTTGCCATTTACTCCTTTTTCTCTTACATTCCCATTTTTTAAAAAAGATTTATTTATTATTGATCTGTTTATTTATACATACAAGAATTGGTGTGTAGGTCAGAGGTGCAGAGGGTGAGAGGATTCACCAGAGCAGAGTGGTGAGCAGAACAGGTGGGTCCACTGAAACAGCACTATGAGAGGAAGGGTAAGTGAGGCAGGAGAGGTCTGCTGCAGCATGTGTCACTCCCTGGCCTGGCATCCCAGTCAGTCCCTTGTGATACTAAGTCTAAAGCCCTAGGTCAATAGGGGTCTCTTCCTAGAGATTGTTTTAAGGAGCCTGGGACTGCTGCTGCCATCTCAGACTACTAGCCTGAGGCGATAAAAGAGAGCAGAGGTAAGAGAAGTGCAAAGAGGTAGACTTGCAGTCCATTTACCAGCCCACCCTGCCTGTGGCATCCTTCTTATTAGGTGCAATGACACATTTCCTTCCTACTACCTAAGCATTTTTACCTCTAGATCGTTACTTGCTGCACAAATCATCCTGATTCAATTTGATATCTCCATTTTCTAATTATTCGCTTCTTTTACAGTCTCGTGCTATCTTATTAAAAGCATCAGTGCATATTTACTGGATCGAATTATTTGAACAGTAGATATTTGAATAGCCAATTCACAGAGTCATATTTTTATTTGGACTCACATCTTTTTCTTTAATCACTTAATCCATCTAGCATTATGAATGAAACTTGGGTTTGTATCTAAGATGACTGGTTCATGAAACATTTTCAAATGGTTAGTTCTATTCTAAAAAATGTTGATTGCCTTTTGGCTTTTTTTGTTTAGCAACTGCCTTTGAATCTAATAAATTTTACTTTCATTATTATGAAAATAGTAGTTTACCTTCTATTTTCTATGCTATTTACAGGTATACAGGACATGAATAGTGAGAAACATAATTCAGAACAATTGTATTTGGTTTTGGGGGGTACCTTCATAAAAAGATTCCTTAAAAAATGTGCAGTTAGAACTTAGTTGTGTGCTGGGTTGTGTCTAGTAGGCAGTATCTTGATTCATAGGATGATTCTGTTTTACAGCTCTAAGACAATATTTTTCCCCCACAACTCAAGATATCCATCCATACGCTTTCTGCTACTATAATCTTAAAAAATTCAGGTTAGAACCTCTGTTTCTTCCTAAAAGTTATGGTATTACTTTCAATTAAGAAGGAAAATCACAAATCTTTATAGTAATTCTTAATACTTTATGAATCTCTCAAAAATTATTTAATTACATGTTAGGGAAGAATTCTAACTATTTTCCTTCATGGTTTGATTAAAATCTGAGTAATTGTTTAAGAGCATAGGGAAAGTTGTATGATTTGCTTGACTCATCAGTTGAAATTCAATAATACCATTATTTAGTATTACAAGAAGTTTAAATCCTTAATGTGCTTTTATTTCATAATATATTATGAAAAGTTTGTAGAAATGGAACATGTATCTTGTTCTGAAGCAGCCATGGCAGGCATGTGATCTAAGCTAAATCAGAGTGATGTTAGGATATTTGCTAGGAATTTTGGAATACAGACATTGAGTTTAATTTCAACCTGAAACATCATCAGTAAACTCCTGGTGTTACAGGATAGCCCAGAGTGAACTGGGTCACCTGTCTGGGGGGGCATCACCCACACGATCACAATTTGGTTATAATGCAGGTACACACAGAAGGGTCAATAACAGGTTTATTTACAAAAGAGGAAAGGAATAGGGAACAACTCAGGGAAAGAGAGCGGGATACAAAGTAAGTGGAGTACCTTACGGCTACGCTGACTGAATACACCTAGTCACGTTGTCCAGAGAGCTGTTTCCCGAGCGAGAGCTAGAGATGCAATCACGCCCTATTTATCCTCCAAATGTCCCAGAATTCCTGCTAGCTCCACCCTAGTGTCTTTGCAGTTCTCTCCCTGGCTGCTGGGAGTTGTAGTTTCCAATCACTGGAGTAGGGGGTAGTGTCCAGAAAGCTGGAGTAGGGGGTGGAGTCCATAAGACTGCAGAGTTCCTTTAGGACATCATTCCCCTTAACACTAGCACCTAGTTTCTGTCCAAAGAAAGGAAAGCCAGCTGAATGAAAAGCCAGCACTGAAGGAGTAGAGCTGAGCAAAACCACATCCTGGCCACCTCAGTTGAACAGCTGGATCAAGTCTTCCTTAAAGCTAGTGTACCTCTAGAGTTGTAGTTGTGTGAGCCAGTGCATTCCTGTTTTAATCCAGTTGATTTTAGATTTTATGCTACACATGTATGAAAATATCCTAACTGATCTGTCTTTGTCAGCAATTTAGTAACACTTGAAATGTGAATTAGACTAGTAGTTCTGAGATGGGCGGCAGGTAATGGACTTATTCAAGAAATCAAGTGTTAAGTGTTGAAGTGGTAAACAGATTCATTCTGTGGAGTTCCTTATTAATTGAAAGACAGAAATTTATGTGAATAATCTTATTGATAATCACTTTAAAATCTCATTAACAGATTATGTAAGTTATTATGTAAATAATATTACTAACAGATGTTCAGATTCTATAGGAAAAGTAGTAGCCATCATTTGTAACTATTGGCTCTTTTGTTGAGACCCCTACTGAACCTTTGACCCCTCTAGAGCTGTAAAGCAAACAATTGGAAGGAACTTGGAATCTGACTGACTTAAAAAAAATAATAATGTAAGTTATTATTTTTTTTTCCTAAAAAGGTGTAGAACTATAATCCCTAATTCAAAATCTTGGTGCCATATATGTTTTGGTATTTCAAAGTTTATGGATTTTAGAAAGTTTGCTATAGTACTCATGTGTTTAATGTAATGTCTATTTATTTAAGGAAGGGACAGATGTTTTCTATTAATAATAGTACAAATAATAGTGGTTTGGATTAGTTAAAACACTGGACACAGGCCTCCGTATATTCCAAGATTATCTTAACTATGCAGTAAACTATGTTCATTTTTGCACGTGTGAAATTTTAAACATTAGGTGACTATATCAAGGCTGACACAACAGAAATATCGAGTTGAGATTCTAAACCCATTATTTCTTTGACCTTGAGACCATTAATCAGTGCCTTAATGCCTCTTTAGTATGCTGTACAGCTTAAATTCATCCACTTCTTAACATTAAGAAAATTACTCTTTGTTAAATTTTAATTATTTGACAGTAACTATTTCTAACAAGTTTACAGTTTACTCACTTAGCTTTTCTGAGAAAGCAGTCCTTATTTGTAACTTAAGATGTTTGCTTTACCTTTCTAGATTTCTTATCTCCTGTTTCATTAACCAGGTGGCATTGGTTAGGACTTGTGGAACATTGTTATTACAATGAACATCTTGTCTTGCTCATTAATTTAATGCACCTAATGTTTCACTAAATGCTTAAAATGATTAAGTGTTTATAATGTTTCACTATTGAGCAAAAGCCAGACTTCTAGTATTCTTTATAAGTAAGAGATATTTTACTTAGGTTTTAAGAATTTAAAAAAATGTTTCAACATCTATATAGACTGCATTTTAAAGTGTTCATTATGTCATATCATAATTACTACAAAGAAAAAATTGTTCAACTTTTTTTTAATCTTCAATTTTAATGCCTAGTAGTTTATAAATTTCTTTTAACAAATTCATTTTTATGCATTTAAAAATGTTTACTTGATAATTTCATGACTTTCTTTGTAAGTATTCTTTTTAGAATATTTATGTAGGCCTAGCATGTAGTAGGGGTTCAGTGATTTTATGTTGAATAAGTTCATTTTTATAATTAACTATTGAGGCATCTTGATAGCCTGTTTTTGGGCAAGTGATAGGGAAAATACTATATCAAATTTAGATGTGGAAAAATTTCCAAAAATACATATGTAACGGTATTTTTAAAAAAAGATTTTACTTAATTTTGCATACAAGAACTGGGGTACAGGCCAGAGGTGGGGGGGGGGTGAGTGGATTCCCCAGAGGCAAAATGGGGAGCAGAACATGAAGGTCTACTGAAATACAGTGCTGAGCATCAGGCAAAACAGGAAAGGTATGCTGTGCCATGTGGGTTAGCTGTTTGGCCAGGGGTCAAACTCATGCTGCAGTGGCTGCAGATAGCTTCACAAGTGCAATTTTTACCCCTTGAGCCACAAGGGAGGTCCCTACATTTGTAGTATTAACAGCTCTGTCTCATTTCCTAGTCATGGTGTTAATTCCTGATTGTATCATTTCCCATTCTGACTTGATGTCATCTTCCTATGGTCACCAGCCTGGTAGGTTTAGTTATTTAATTAAAACATGACACAAATAGACAGTCAATAGGAATAATTTATCCAAATATGAGAGGAGGATATGTGTACATTATAGAAAATTACTAAAATACAAAAGTAGAATAGGATTTTCATTCAAATTTTGCCCAGGGTCCTCACTTCGACGGCTTAAAGTGCAGCACTGTGAAGCATTGTGCAGCTGCTGCAGCATGAGTTTGGATTCCCTGTCAGGAAGCTGACCCATGTGGCTTAGCAGACCTCTCCTGACCTGCCCTGCTGCTCTCAGCAGTGTATTTCAGTCGATCTGCCTGTTCTCCTCCCCACTCTGTCTCTGGTGAGTCCTCTCACCTTTCACACCTCTGGCCTCTTGTATGCATAAATAAATAAATAACTCAAAACCCAAATACTGCCCATGAATTTTCTATTAATATCTATAAAGAAAGAACTGATTTTTGGGGAATGGGATTAATTGATATTAGTGCTTCAGTTTTGTTATTATGATCCAAAATATCTGTCTTCACCTATAGCTAGAAGATATTTTTGATTTCTGATAATAGTTTTATAGATTTTTGGAAGCAGAAACTGATGTTAAGTTTTCCAAAGTTTTTTTGGTTAACGGTTTAGGGTAAAAGTGTCTGGAAATAATGTAAGTAGAATTGGTGGTCCACTCAGCAACTAACCATAGTATGATAATTGTTAACCACAGCTGCTGATTTATTGTAGTTATTGCTGTATGTAGGCTCTGTGAAGACCATGATTTCTGTCAAGAAATCAAAGCAGCCCTTTTGTGGTTTTGATTAAGGAGTATTTTCTCCTTTGAGTAGTAGTCACATGAGAGATAGTTGTTTACATTAATTATTACCATGAAGTAATATTTGTGAATGCACTTAATGTACCTCTTCACCGGAAATATTTTTTTGTTAGTTTTTTAAATGGAATGACACTAATTAAACGATGTGTGTGTCATCTTAGAGTAGATAAGTTTTCTACCCAACACTATAATCAGTAGTTATCTCTATTTCTATAGCTCTCTTAAAAATGGTCAACCCTTAAAACTTAGTAAATGTTAAATACTTCCTTTATTCTCATTGTGTTTCAGTACTCAACAATAATTAACCAACACATTCTTTACTAGTTGCTTGTTTTTAGGCTTTCTAAGTGATAGGTAATGTTTCTTTGATTCTTTCAATCCTGCAGTGCATTAACAGGCAGATAGACTAGTAAAGCAAACAGATCTTCCTAAAACTTAATTCTTAAAATTCTAATAAATTAGAGTTGTATATATACCTTTTAGGGTATATAAAATATGTATGTAGTGTGAACATTATTTTTCAAATGTCTTAATAAATATATCATAATAAGTTACTTCAAATGTATTTAATGGGTCAAAAATATTAATAGGTTTTGGTACACTTCACTTTTTAAAAAATATTTGTCTTAATAAATATATCATAATAAGTTACTTCAAATATATTTAATGGGTCAAAAATATTAATAGGTTTTGGTGTACCTCACTTTTTAAAAAATAATTATTCCTTTATTCTAAGATACTCATTTATTTTGCAGAACTGGGGTTTAGGTGTGGGGTGTGAGAGGATTCACCAGAGATAGAATGGGGAGCAGAACAGGCAGATTTACTGAAATACACTGCTGAGGAGAGAACCAGGCAAGAGAGGAGAGGGCTGTTGTGCCATGTGGGTCACCTCCCTGGCTGGGGATTAAAGTCAGGCCTTAGGGGTGAGACTTAACACCTTGGGCCAGCCAGGAAGCCTGTACTACATTATTTCTTTATTGATAGCTGTATTTTCCTAGAGTTTGAGATTTTCAGGCAAATACTGTTTGAGGACAGCTGAGTTAACTTGGTTCAAAATCTTGACATGAATAAAGCTAGTTTGGGGCAAAAACTATATAATTAAAATGGATTTCTGGACAGAGAAACTTGCAATGGATATAGGCCTGGTACCTGGATGTGTCTACCAAGGCTGAGCTAGCTTTGGTTAGTTAGAATGGTTGTTTTTTGTAGACTAATGCTCTGCCTTTACAGGACTTTGTGCATCCACTTCTTTCAGCTGGAACTCACTCAGGCACATAGATTTTAACTTTTTGCAACTCAGTGTATTTATCTTCAAATGATGTGTGTTTTTAAATGGGTTGAGAGTGAAAGGTGAAGGATCTTTACAAGCCCCACTTAATTTTTTTCAAACCCAGCCTGTTTCCATCCTGTTATAAGCCTGTAGTAAACCACAGATTTTTTTTTATTACAAAAGTTTATTTTTACATCATTTTGTACATTTTTTTTTTCCATCTCACTTGTAATCCCCGCGGGTTTCCCATCACCAAGTCACCCGTGTGCCATCACCATAATCCCGTGCATTTCCCTGCCCCCCCCCCCTTTTTGATCCCATTCCCCACTCCACCCCCACAAAATGTCTCTGGTATATGGTTGTTCATTATTTTTGTTATTTTCTCGCCTGGTCCATTATACTCCTGCTATGACTGAAACCATCTGGTATTTTTCTTTCTCTTTCTGGCTTATCTCACTAAGCATGATCTTTTCCAGCTCCATCCAAGTTGCTGCAAAAGACAGTGTTTCTCTTTTTTGGTTGCTGAATAATATTCCATTGTATATATGTACCACATCTTTTTTATCCAGTCATCTACTTTTGGGCATTTGGGCTGCTTCCATGTTTTTCCAATTGTAAATAAAGCAGCAATAAACATGGAGGTACAGGTATCTTTTTCAATCAGTGTTTTTGTGTCTTTTGGGTAGATACCTAGGAGTGGGATTGCTGGGTTGTAGGGAAGCTCCATGTTTAGCAGTTTGAGGAATCTCCAAACAGTTTTCCATAGTGATAAACCACAGATTTTAAGTGTTTTTATGGAATGGAATTCTGAACCACTTACTTCGATTGCAGTTCTCTTGCCTGACAGCAAGATAGAAGTGATTAGAAGAGCAGTTTCTACCTCTGGGAATTTTATTGGCCTTCCTAGTAAGGACAGATTTATACTGATATGTAATACAAAGGCTGTTTCCACCATTCTAGATGCAGTCCCACTGTGTAAATGACACTCTCCGTTCTTATCCACCACAGTTGGACGTGTAGTGTTGCTCTTCAGCAAGTAGGTCACCTATGTAGCAAGAGCTCCTGAGGCCTAAAAAGATGTAGATACACTTTAGCATCATAATATTTGAAAATTGTTGTTCTCTTTCAATCTTTAGACAATAAATGTGACCTGAACAGGAATATCAGCAGAATTAAAATATTAGAATTGATTACATCTAAAATTTATGTAATAATGAAAACACTGTGATTTTGAAATTTGGTTACATCAGTGATACAGAATATAAGTACTTCCTATTCATATGAAAATTTTGAAAATGAGAAAGGTGTATGTTAGATCTGTGGATAAAAGTTTTTAAAAAAGATTTTTTTACTTATGCTTACAAGAACTGGGGTACAGGCCAGAGATGCAGGGGGTGAGAGGATTCATCAGAGACAGAGTGGGGAGCAGAACACGCATACTGCCTGAAATACACTGCTGAGGAGAACAAGGGTGGATCAGGGAGGCGTCTGCTGGGCCATGTGGGTCACCTCCCTGCCAGGGGATTGAACTTGTGTTGCAGTGGGTGCAGCTAGCTTCATAGTGCTGCACCTCAACATCAGACTCTTTAAGGATGAGACAGTTGCAGTAAGCAATTGTTAACTATACATTTCAGTAGTGTTGCTTATATTCATGTTATAAACCATATCTCCATAAATTTTTCATTCCACACTCAATTTATTACCATTAGAGAACTCCCTTTTTGCTTCTCTATCAGCACCTGGCAACGACCATACTGTGTTTCTGTGAATCATACTATAACGTCATATAAATATAATCATGTGCGTGACTGGCTTATTCACTGAGTCCTGGATATTCATCCATGTTGTAGCTTGTGATGGAATTTCTGCCTTTTTGAGATTGGATATTTCATTGTATATATCATGTTTTGTTTATCCAATTGACTACTGATAGCATTTGGCTGCTTCCACATCTTGGCTTCTGAGTAATGCTGTTATGAACATGAGTATGCAAATATTCTGTGAGACTCTGCCTTCACTTCATATGGCTATATAACCAGATGTGGGATTGCTGAATCATGTGTTAGCAATATTATTTCTACCTTTTGCAGGACCTCCATATTATTGTCCATAGTGCTTATACTTTTTTACTGTCTCAATGAACTTTGCATAACATAAGGATTCCAGTTTCTTCACATACTCTCTGATGTCAGTTTTTGGAGTTTGGGGTTCTTGGGTTCACTCTGGGAAAGGTGTTACCAGAGCCCCCCTTTCAGTGACATGCGGTGAGTTCCCCAGGTGAGTTTCTCTATGAGACAGAGACTCAGTTATATTAAAAGAACAGATTTATTACTGCTAGAAATGGAGCTTCCATATGACCCAGCAATCCCACTCCTAGGTATCTACCCAAAAGAGACAAAAACACTGATTAAAAAAGACACTTATACCTCTATGCTTATTGCTGCTTTACTTAGAATCGGAAAGATATGGAACCCAAATGCCCAGAAACAGATGACTAGATTAAAAAGATGTTGTACATAATGGAATATTATTCCGCAATCAAAAAGGTAAACTCAAGCCTTTTGCAGCATCATGGATGGAGTTGGAAGGGAGCATGCCTAGTGAAATAAGCCAGAAAGGAAAAGGAAAATACTGGATTGTTTCACTCACAGTAGGAGCATAAAGGACCAGGGGGCTGGGGGTGGGGGAACACAAGCACAACTATATGCCAGAAACATTTTACAGGGGTGGAGTGGGGAATGGGATCAAAAAAATGGGGGTTAGGGCGGGGTGCACGGGACTGTGATGATGGCACATGGATGAATTGGTGGTGGGAAGTCCACTAGAATTACAACTTAGATGGGAAAAGGCACAAAATGATGTTAAAAAAAAAAAACAGGTTATTGGGGAAAGGACAGAGGAGTAAAGGAAACTTGCATAGGTTCAAGTGTGCAAGAAGAGCTGCCCCAAAAGGCAGAGGGAGAGCCCTACATGGTTGCAGGCAGGTACCTTAGGAAATCTGCTCCCACTAAGGGAGGTCAGTGCAGAAATGTCCCAACATTTCATGGGTAGGCAGGAGGCTGTTGCCCTGCAGAGGGAGAGTGGGTGGAAAGAAGCACCTGCATAGGCACAGGTGGGCAGAGGCCTGCTGCCCTGATAAAGTCCCTTTCTCTTTGGGAGGGGCTCACTCCATTGTGGAGTGGCTGGTTGCTGCTGATTTTGGATAGCCATGTGGAATCTTACAATGGACCCAGTCTCTGTATCTTTACCCTCAGGTCTGTGCTTCCGATACTCCCGACAGCAGTCTGATACAGGTCTCCATGACTGGGTTAATGGTCATGTTAGTTCCTTCAGCCGCCACCTCCCTGCATGAGTCAGGTTCCAACCTTGTGATGCCTTTTTCAGGTTTTCTGCTGTCTTCCTCCATCACTCACCATTCTTCATTGTCTTATTTTTTTTATGTATGTGAAGTGATCCCAATCTACAGTTTTTTAAACAAGCATTATACATCATGTATTTCTTTGATTTCTCAGTCTGCTTTGTTGCTGTAACTTGAGGTCTATACTATATATTTTGGTCCTTAAGGAATAATACCCTTTACTCTGCTGTATCAACATGATCATTTAGGGAATGAACTAGTTTATATGTGACCCTAAACAACTTTGTTTCCTTTAATTCTTTAACATACTTAAAATTCTAAGGTTGTATATGTAACAAGAAATCTAAGATGTTAGCAGCATTAAAAAATTTTAATAAACTGGGCCCTCCCTGGTGGTGCAGCGGGTTAAAGCACAGCACTGAGAAACTAAAGCCGCTTCTGCATGAGTTTGATTCCCGCCTGCCCCGGAGGTGACCACATGGTGTGGCAGACCTCTCCTGACCTGCCCGCTGCTCCCCTCAGCAGAGTACTTTATTGATCTGCCTGTTCTGCTCCCCACTCTGTCTCTGGTGAAGCCTCTCGCCACCCCTGAGCCTGTGGCCTGTACCCCAGTTCTGTATGTACAAATAAATAAAATCTTAAAAAATTTTTTTTTAAATAAACTGACAGTATGTTATTTTTATTTTGTGATAGAGGATTGACCTCTTTACTTTCAATCGAAAAAAATTTTACCTTCATAGTCATGATAGCTGTTTGTTAACTTAGCTCAAAATATTCAGTTGTAAATTGTTGTTTAAGAGCAAGTTCAAGTAAGGATTAAGGATTTTATTCAGAAAATGAAAGTACATGCAGTCCTACTTGGAAAAGGAGTATATATTGTCCTTCAGTTTTCTCCTTTTCCAAGAATAATAGTATGAGTATTTTACAACAGAATTAATAGGTTATTAATTTTACCTTTTGAGTAAACTACTTGCATGTCTCCTTGTCTTAATGTTTCTGAAATTAAGATTATAGAACTACCTGTGTTTCTTCCAAGTGTTTGTTAGAACGATATATAGAAATACTATTTAGAAGAAGTATTACATCATTGGATGAGTATCCATCTATAACTCATGGCTACCTCATAAGTATTGGAAGTCATTTAAAATTTTACTGGACTTTAGGAAATATGGTTCATTTTTCTCTTTATCCCTTTTATTTGGATGTTTAAGACTGAACTGCTGTATCATTCTGTCTGGTGCAGTGTGAATTGGTAGACTAAGGGTGCCAGTGGAGTGACTTAGAAAGGGAGGGGGTGAGTCCTCACTGTGAGTTTTGAGAAAAGATAATGAAATCCTTTATATCCCTTTCCATAGATGACCTGCATTTCAAAGACTTACATTTTAATAAGAATTGGTTGTGCAGCTGCAACCCTGGCAACAAGTCCTCTGAGAAAAGAATTGGGGCAGCATTCCAGAAATCCAGGCCTGCAGTGGTCTCATGTGGAGCTGAGCTAATGAAACTGATAAAAATATAAAGCACCCGTAGAAATAAGACCAATACTTTCTTTGGCATAGTGGATGTTGAAATTTTCCACATCACATTTTATTATTCACAGAATCAAAAGCTATCATAAGTTGCTCACTTAATAAGAGTAGCTACATTATATTCTCCCTTGGTATAAAAATACCGTCTATACTTTTGGAAGCTAATATTTCTGTGAATTACATCTAAAATGTAATTGTTGTTGGCCCATTTTTAGTGAAGTCTAGACTTTTTCAAAACAAGCTACCTTTGTCAGATTTTTAAAACAAGTTTTCAAGTTTTGATAATTAGAATACTCAGTTTGATTGCAAATTTTTCAAGGTTATTGGTCTGTAGATGAGCTCAAATAATAAAAGTTGTGGAGCCTGTTCTCTGACTTCAACACTGTGACAATGGTTAATCTATCTTTAAACCACAATTTAATTATTGCTTAGTTGTGAGACACTTAGATTTGAGCTTTTTTTTCCTTGCTGTCATGAGCAATAGTGTGGTTAAATGTTATTGTGAATATAGATGTTTTATTTATTTCTGGATTACTCAGGATTACTTTTGGATTTCCAGAAGTGATTCTAATGTATTACATGTAAATTTTTTTATTTTCTAAAAATAAAAAATACAGTTTGCACAGTATTCTAGAATTTTCTAGGAATGTTTTATTCTTGCATATTGCTTGGTTCTTTGAGTCGTTAAATCTTTTTAATTTTGAAAAGTTACTCTATTTCTTGAAATGTCATTTTTCTCTTGAGGTGTTCCCTTCCTTCTCTCTGGAGCTCTTGTTATTTGAATTTCCACTTTCTCATTGATTCTTTTTTCCAAATTTATTTATTTATGCAAACAAGATCTGGGGTACAAGGCCAGAGGGTGGGGTGGGGGTGGGGTTGTTAGCCAGACCCTAGCAGTGTCATTTCAGAGGATTATGGTGAAAGGAGGTCTTTGAGACTCAGGTCAGGCCCACCCAGCTGCTACTGCATAAAGCAACTTCTCATTAAGATTTGTTTTTTAAAGTCTTAGAGATGAGTAGCACTTATATTTAGAGGGAGTTTCCTTGGATTGTAACTCACCACCTGCTTTTTAGTGGCTCTTTTGAAGGCGGAGAGGAGAGAGCCAGGAAGAGTGAATGTCAGCAGGATAGCTAGTCAGCCTGTTTTCATGAGCCCCAGGGCTTTGCTCTTGATTTTATCTTACTGACAAAGACATCTAGGCTACGGCTGCTGATTTCTTTGGTTTAGAGGGAAAAGCAAGGGCAGAATCTTAAAAAGCTTTTGGTTAATTCAATCTGTATTTAACTTCTGCCTCTGCAACCTTGTGCTCTTGGCCACAGGTCATGGGCTTTGTGACATTCAGTATGGTTTTCTTTATCCCCACCAGTTTTACTTTTTTAACATTTTTGATAGTTAAAGATTTCACTTAGAACACAAGAAAGATTGTAATTGAAAATGTATATAGAAAAATATACAAACCATTTGAAAATAAGCACGTAAGGGTTCTAGTTATCTTGTATTTAACAAGCTGTCTCAAAACCTCTACCCTACTGACTTAAAACAGCAGTTTTTAATGTATCTCAATTTGAGGGGCAAGCATTTCAGTAGGTCTTGGCAAGTCTTCTCTAACCTGAGACATCAGCAAAGGACATTCAGTGCTATTCAGGGAGGCGATGAGACATCCTGGGAGATCCTAGGCAGCTTTTGTTACTTGTCTGGTGCTCTGGCTATGAAACTGGAGGACTGAGCTCAGGCAGGACAGGTAACCAATGTGTTTCTGCATGGATGCTTATGAGTAGTTACATTTTGAGCAGCTTTTTGTGGACTTCTCAGTTCCAAAACATGACCCAACCCTCTTTCTGTTGCATCATGTCAATGTATATCTCATCTGGAGAATAACCAAGAATTTATAGCCATCTTTTCTATACACATGAGATTATTAGAATTTTGTGCTCCCAGTTGTCACTTTTAGTAGAAAGTCATTTGAGGCTTGCTCCAAAGAGTAAATCTGAAGGAACTTCCCATCTGAAAGGGACTCTCTGCAGTAAAGGGAATGCCTACACTTCTTTTTGGGGAATTTTTTTTTCTTTACAGCAGTGTTTCTCAGCTGGGGAAACCACTCTCTCTAGGAGCAATTAACAATGACTGTGTGTTGGTTTTTGGTTGTTGCCACTGGTGGGGAGAGGTGCAATATATTGGTAGCCACTGGTTGAGGACATAGTATTAAATATCCCAGAGAGCACAGCACAGTCTGTTATTCACCCATCTTCCTCCCCCTACCAAAGAATTACTTGTCTCAAAAGATCAGTAATCAGAGGTAGAGAAACCTTGCCTTAGAGTAATCCTGCAGAATTGCTGTCTTCCTTATAAGAGAAAATTTGATTCAGAGAGGTTATAGCCAAATGCTACTTAGTCAATAAGTGGGTAGAGAAGTTATTTTTACTATAAATTTTTATTGAGATAGCACTGATTTATGGCATTATGGGAGTTTCAGGCATATAGCATTATAATTCAACACCAGTACACACTACATTGTGACTACCACCAGAAGCCTTGTCCATCTCCACACAGTTGATCCTCTGCAGCTGTTCCACCCACCTCACACCTTTCTGGCCCTTCGATGACCACCAGAAGGGTCTCTCTATCTAAGAGCATATTTACTTCTTCATGTTGAAATTATAGGCTCTTTGGTTTTCTCCTTTGGACTTATTGTACTTAGAATAATACCCTATACTTTACAAATGGAAGCATGATAGTGTCATTTTTTTTTTTAATTTTTTTTTTAAAGATTTATTTATTCGTGCATACAGAACTGGGGTACAGGCCAGAGGCTCAGGGGTGGTGAGAGGCTTCACCAGAGACAGAGTGGGGAACAGAACAGGCAGATCGACAAAGTACACTGCTGAGGGGAGCAGTGGGCGGGTCAGGAGAGGTCTGCCACGCCATGTGGTCACCTCCGGGGCAGGCGGGGATCGAACTCATGCGGAAGCGGCTTTAGATTCTCAGTGCTGTGCTTTAACCCACTGCGCCACCAGGGAGGGCCTGATAGTGTCATTTTTTAACATACTGACTAGTATTCCTGTGTGTGTGTGTAGAGAGATATCTCGTTTTCTTTATCCATTCATCTGTTGTTAATACTTAGGTTGTATCCATATCCAGGCTGTTGCCAGTAATGTTGCAGTGAACATAGGGGTGTATATATCTATTTAAATTAGCTTATGTATTTTTTAGAATACAGAAGTATTCAGAAGTGGAATCTTAAGGAATCTCCATATTGTTCCTGTTTATATTCCCCCTAACAACGTACAAGCCTTAGGTGTAATCGATGCAGATATTAGCAGTTGTTGAAAGCAGGTCATTTATAAATTTGACTCCTCCAAAGCTGTGTGTAAGTTGTATCGTGTTTAGAAATGGTCGTACATTTCTCAGAGGTATTGTCATTGTTCATCTTTAACTTAAGAGTGATGACAAGTAAAATACAGTGAATACGGTTCCTTTGTGCTCATCACTTCTTTCTTCACATGTAATTCTCAGAGAGGCTTTTTTCCCTAGATATTATCAGTGTCTTTTTCAAGAAAATCTGTGAATCATTTTAAATGTAGAGAAACTGTGTCAGGTGCTGGACACTTGGCAGGTGATGTTTGTTGTTTAACCTAAGAAAATCCATAACTTAAATGCATAATCTTTTAGAATTTCATACTAATTTTTGTGGTAGTGTTGAGAAGAGGTTTAAAGTAAATAAGTTCTGTAAAGAGCATGATAAAAAGCATATAGATGTAGTAAATTGGATCTTGTAAAAATTTCTTATAGTCCAAGAGTCCATTGGCTACTTAAAATACCTCATTTATTTTGAGAAAAATAAGAAGTTAACATAAAATATGATAAGGTAATCGTACAAAGCAAGTAGGAACCCAGTATAAATTACAGGGATCTTCTTTCTCTCTGGGGATGAATCTAAAACACCTTTTCAAAGCCTGTGATATTCCACCTTACCTTGTTCCACACTCAGGTAAATTTTTATCTCTGAAATTTGAGCAATCCAGGTGGAAAGAGAAAATCTTCAGGCCATCTAAAGAAGGCATAATTACATAGTCTACAAAGGAAAGACAATTAGAATGTCACTAGACTTCTGAGCAAGTAGAGAGTGAAAAAGCCCCTTGAAGGTCCTGGGAGAAAGATCTTTTACTTGGTGTTCTGTACTAACCACAGGCATGCTCAGGCGTCAAATGCAAGGAATTAAAGACCTTCCTTGTAAAACCTTCCTTGTGCCCTTTCTTAGGAAGCTACTGGAGTATGTGAGTTTTCAAAATAGAAAATGGAAAAAAGAAGACATGATTCTCAAAAAGTGTCAGCCGAGAAAGGAATTGCAGGCACACTTAGAGGAGTAGCTAATTAAGACTGAAGTGAGAGGCTACTTAGTTAGGGGGAGGGAAGGGAGAAATTTTGTATCTACATGCTTGTTCAGGTGTTTGGAAATTACAGGTCTGTTACACATGTAATTATAGTATTATACAGTTCTAACACAGGTACACAGGAAAACTAAACAAATAGTCAGCAGTTATGACCTCAGAGAAAACAAAACATAAGAAAAGAAAGGATAGCTAACTCTAATACATTAGTGATTTAACAGTGGCAGTTATGACAGAGCTTGAATATTGACTTAACCAAAAACATCTAGCAATGATGGTTGATGGTTAGCGGGAGTTTGAGGGTTGAAGGTGATACAAAAAAGACTATTCAGTAGTAAGGCAGTTTATATTATCTAAAAGTTGATAAATGTAGGAACTAGCCATGGTATTTTATTTGTGTTTATAAATAAAAGAGTAAAATAGCCCATTAAGTTTAAAATTATTTCTAGCATGGAGAAGTCTAGGTCTCAGGCCCTTTTTTTTTGTTTGTTTTGTTTTTTAAAGATTTATTGTTTGCCATGCCATTTGGGTCACCTCCAGGGCAGGGATTGAACTCTCACTGAAGCGGCTGCCGCCAGCTTGCAGTGCTGCCATTTTTTTTTTTTTAAAACAATTTTTTTTTTCAAGATTTATTTATTTATTCATACGGAACGGGGGTACAGGCCAGAGGCTCAGGGGAGGTGAGAGGCTTCACCAGAAACAGATTGGGGAGCAGAACAGGCAGATCGACGAAGTACACTGCTGAGGGGAGCAGCGGGCGGGTCAGGAGAGGTCTGCCGCGCCATGTGGTCTCCTCCGGGGCAGGCGGGAATCGAACTCATGCGGAAGTGGCTTTAGCTTCTCAGTGCAGTGCTCTAACCCGCTGCGCCACCAGGGAGGGCCTGCAGTGCTGCCATTTTTAATAGCTTCTTATGTATTGATTTTTTTAAAAAATTGACATGCTTTGGCATTATTTTCAATAGCAGTAAAGATTTGTTTAAATGTTTAAGGATATTTTACAGTATTGTTTTGAGGAACTGCAGGTCATAGGATAGAATTTAAAAATGCATCACTTAGTAAATAATGTATGGCATGCCTTCCATTAAGAGGGCAATTCAGAAACAGATATATGGGGAATGGGGAGGAGACAGGGAATTCCTTGTTAAAATACCTAAGAGACCACTGAGATGTTCATTAGCAGGTGGATATAAGTGTTTCCCTAACTCGGGAGAAAAGTTCACAGTAACATTGAGAAACTATTGTATGTTACATAATAATTTTTAATTCTTGGCATCACAGAATAGGTTTAAAGAAAAGTATGAAAAAGGAAGAAAGAAAAAGATGACCCGATCAGACCACATTCACAACCCGTGGGACACCTGGGTCAACTTGCTGTCCACTCCAAATGTCAGGGTTGCTCCACTCAGTTTCTTTCTTCACCATCTTGCAACTTCTCTTCCTTCCCTCCTGCCAGAGGCAAATGGGAAGTGGCAGGCTAGGCCTTCCTTGTTGATGGTTTTCAATGTTTTTATGTGAAAAAGGGCAGCCTAAACATTTAACTTGATCCATCTTCTTAGTATCTTACAAAGTCAGATGGCTAAAAGTAAAATAAGAACACAGTGTTTGTGGAATGAACAGTGTGTATCAGTCACTCACTCAGTATCATCCATGTACTTGCTCTTCAGTTTTGTTTTGTATTTTTTTTTTTAAGGTAATGGATCTTCTGCTTGCATTTCTCTCTTCCTCAATTCCGACTTTGAATTTCTCAATCAAAATTAGCTGGTTGCAGAGGGAGCATAGCGAAGCATGAAAGCCAGCAGTCTCTATTCCGGTCTGTGCAGTGGTCACCCAGTGCTTGGTGTTCTATGCACATGAGGTGATGCTTCTTTCTTTCTCTGTACTGTATGTGAAATGCACAGGACCCAGATAATCAAAGTCAACATTGATAAAGAGTAATTTAGAAAATTTGTGGTAGTATTCCCAACCATACCTTGGGCATTAGGCACTACAACAAGCAAGCCACAGAGCATGCAAAGGAGGAGGTGAAGCAAATTCTGGAGCTGCTAGATACACCTGAGATAGTGGTTATTAAGGGATACGGCGCATTGATGAAAAAAGCAGAATGATACACTGATTCAGAAAATGGTAAAGTTTTCTGAAAGTGATCAAAGTGCACTTGCAAAATGACACAGTTCTTTCCTAAGGGATTTACTTGGGAGAAATGAAAACTTTGGACCTTAATTGGGCATTTCAAATACCTCAGATTTCACCCTTGAAGTGGTTGCGCATGCTCCTACCCATGCCTGTTAGTTTAGGAATAAGGGTTTACTTGAACTTACTGGCCAGAGAAAAGTAGATCTGTAGTAGCATATAGTTTGAGGTATTGTGTGGTAACAATAACATAGGGAAGATCCTATACTCCCAAACACAAGTGATGTCAACCAGTGTTCCTTCAATAGAATAAGGATACCTTTATTTTGGTCAGCTTAGAACTGGGGTATAGGCTAGAGGTGCAGGGGTGGTGAGAGGATTCACCAGAGAACAAAATGAGGAGCAGAACAGGCAGATTTTCTGAAATACAATGGTAAGGGAGCAGCAAGACAGGAGAGGTCTGCTGTGCCATGTGTGGATCAGGCCTTACTGGTGATAGTGCTGAAATGTAACCCCTGGGCCACAAGAGAGGCCCTTGGTTTTTTTGAAAAGGATTTTGTACTACAGGTAAATTCAGCCTACTAGGTTGGGATAGATTTACTGCTAATACAACTGTGAATAAACTTTATGGATAACTCTGACTTGATCATTGCTAAGTAATTTTTACATTTTTGGCCGAAACCTCTGGCATCTGATAGAACTTAAAATCTTCCTTCACTTCCCTCAGTAGTTTTGTTGTTGTTTATAGCACACACATTGATTTACTAACCAAGAGGATGACATTAATTAAATAGTTGCATATACTAAAGTTAGCTGAGTACAGTAATACTAAACAAAGTAATATGGAGATTGACCCTTTGAGCTGAGCTTGTTCCTCTAGGGTTGAGGGGACTATTTCATTAGTGTGTACAGTGTGCCTATCGTAGATCATATAATTTAGTCCTCCTTTCAGGCCTGTGAGGTTGGCAATGCAGCATCCTATTTCATAACTGGTCATAGAGCTTGTTACCAAAGTAACATTTCTATAAGTTAGTAACGTACGAACGATCCTTTCTTTCAAGTTTTTAATTCTCAGTTTTCAAAAAAGCAAAACATATGTAATACTTCAATTTTAGTTAAGATATTTCAGATTTAAAAAAATAATTATCCCACTAAAGGTATGCCTCATTATCCTGTTTTTCAAATCAAGACTTTATTTCTTTGGAAGTTGAAATAAAAAGCACTATCATTAAATAGTAGTTCGGATTTAGACATAAGTTTTTTTAAGTTGTCAGCAAATAAAATGCCCATAGAGGCATAAAGTAAATACCTGTAGCATTTGATATTGGTGTGGGGAATCAGGAGTAGAGGAAACTAATGATGCTTAGTTTTTGACCACAACATATCTGTACACTTTTGTACTCATGTCAAACTCTAAAAATTGAGAGGACTCTTAATTCAAGGAGGCTTGGCCAGTCACTAAGTGATTTTGGGTAATTCACCTTGAGCTTTTCTAAAATTACTTATCTTATGAATATATGAGTTTGTGAAAATTATGGTGCTGTGGACCAGTTTGACTCCTTATTCATGTGTGGAATGTGCTGAGCTGTGCTTTAAGCCAAGTTTAGTTGTTGATGTTGTTGCAAAGGGACTCCTTTTGTTATCTTTAGAAAAAGCATATGGTTTTCAAAATGGACATGTTTTAAGCAACTTTCAGCTCAAGAAGTGAAAGTAAATATATTTACTAGTGGTAGGGTTGACATTTTTTTGAAGACTATCATGCTTCTCTAAATATGTTTCTAGGTAAATGTTTTAAGATACATGCTTTGGGGAAAAAATTCTAAAAAAGGGACTTTGTTCTGAAAAGCAATAAGAAAATGTATTGGTCTGACACCAAGGCATGTTTAGAGAGACTGGGATTTATATATTTAAATCAAAAAGACCCAGGGAGTTGCAGCTGTCCCCTGAGTTTGAAAATAATTTCAGCAGATCTGCAGTCTAAGTCAAAATACGTAAGTAAAGCTGCATATACTTTGTCTTTTTTCCAAAAGTAGAAGCTCAAATTACTTTAAGCTGTTATTATTCAGCTCATCATTAAAAAAGAAATATTGTCATTTTTCAAAGTAGTATGTAAGACTAGGGAAAATGTGTATTTAATGATTTGTTATACCTGAAGCAGACATGTTATGAACCAGTGTTAGCTCCAAAAAATTGTAAAATAAAGTATAAATGGGAAGTAAATTTGAAACTATTAAATTGGGATGTCATACAGTGTTGTGGATTATAAAATTAGGAAGCCATATTTTTTTAAAGTTTTAAACAGAAGCAATAGTTAAAAGGAATAATGTAAAATTCCCTACGTAGAATTAATATTTACAGGTGATTTCCAGCAAAGGTAATTTATATATAAGAAACTTTATATGTAGGGGTCCTTCCTGGTCTCACAAGGGCTAAGTCTAAGCATTGTCAAGCTACCAGCAGCCACTTCAGCATGAGTTTGATCCCCAACCAGGGAGCTGACCCACATGGTGCAGCAGACTTCTCCTGTCTTGCCTGCTGCTCCCCTCAGCAGTATATTTCAGTCATTGCGCTTGCTCTGCTCCTTACTCTGTCTCTGGTGAAACCCCTTCATCCCTTGCACCCCACACCTCTGTCCCACACCCCTGTTCTTTTACATAAAAAAAGAGAATAAAACTTGTTAAGTAGCACCACTGAAATAGTCTTGATATTGTGATTTTAAACTTTTTCTCGTATATTCTTGTTGAGAAGCCTAGACTGACTGAGAAAATACCTGAAATATACTATTTGGTGTAACAAGCTTTTACATATCTACCCAATTTTGTAGGTTCATGCCCCTTAATTATGTTGGATTTTGGGTAAAATGAGGAAACCTCATCTCTGCTTGAAAATAAGCACTTGAGGTTCTCAATTTTAAATATGGCAGGAGTGTCAGTTTTCTTCCTTCTGACCTACCTCTTTGGGCATAAGCTTAAATGTTAACATGTTGTTTTACTGTATTATGTTAGCAAACTTGTCTTTTGGGTGCTGTCGATCCAGGGCCCCAAATTAATGCTTTATTACTACCCACATGTGTGGCACAAGCATATAATGCATTTCTCTTCACTGAAAATTTTCACATATACTGATAAAAAATTAATCACCATTCCTGTCTTTTGCAAAACAAAAGAGAAATTTTATTTAATGTTTAGGGTTCTCTGATTCTGCAGGGTAGTTGTTATTTATAATTGGCACAGTTTATAAAAGTACGAGATTGCTTTTAAAGATGTTTAAATGGGATGTATATTTCACCATTTGGAACAAAAATGTTAACATCTCTTTGAACAATTGAATTAATATAGCTTTGGTTTTTCAAATTAGCTTGTTTGGCCATAGTGGAGTATAAAGTCTTGATAAGGAGGGCAGGATCTAAAATCCCATTTGACAAAAGCTTAACATAACCTCCACTTGTCTGTCTTTTAATTTCAGTGAAGGTGATGATTTTGTTTGTTACTAATGAATTACAATTGCTTAGTTATTTAAGAAGCGTTGACTACTCTGCCAGTTACTGCTTGGATTTTCTGTGAGAACAAAGGCTTCAAATGAAAAAAACTTTGTGAAAATATTTCTTATTGGAATTAGAAACTTTTACATGGCTGCCATGGTATTTTAATTAGTGATTAAAAAATAAAGCTATTGTAATTTACAAAAACCATAAAATAGAATATCATGAAGGCAAGGTTTTTATTTTTTTGTCTTTTTTCATTCCTATATTCCTGACACCTGACACTCAAAAGCTTTTTAAAATGTTATTTTTTTCAGTGTTTATTTTTGGAGAATTTATTCCTAATTTTATAACAGATTTAATGAATAGAAACTTAGAGGTATTTGTAAGGTAACTTTTTTTCTTTTACTTTTGCTGTTTTTTTCTAGATTTCCCGTTACATGCCCAGAGTCCAGACAACACTTTTTATACCTTTCTTGTGGGTCAGAAACAATTCTCTTTAGAATCAGAAAAGAAGAAGGGAAGCCATCCGACCTTTTCTTTATGAAATTGACGGTGTCAGACACCTGGTATCCAGGCCTTCATACAGAGAAGTATTAAGATTCTTATTCTGGCATCCTTGAACATTTTATCGCATTGAGAGCTTGCTTTGTGAAGCGTCACTGGTCAAGATTTGGAAGCTTCATTGGTGCTCACTTCTACCTTGGACTGTAAGCATGAGTGAATTCTGGTTGTGCTTCAACTGCTGTATTGCAGAACAGCCTCAGCCTGTAAGTATGAAGTAATATGTATGGGGTGCTTATTAAAACACGCCACAGGCTCTTACACTGAGAGTCAGGACCCTGCCAGTAACTGCAGGGCAGGTCTCCAGTGTCACAGAGGAAAGTTCAGTGGAACGTGGAATGTTTGCTTAAAAAAAAGGGAAACTGGTGTTTTCATGGGTAGCTACAATGTATCAGGCACTGTGTCAGCCCATTTATTGTACATGGCCATGAAGGCTGAGCTCCTTTCCACTGGGTCTGGAGAAGGAAGCACCTGAGGTTAAATAGCTAATTCTGTGTGGACATCCGTGGGTGAGAGTTGTGGCAGCCAGAATGCCCTCTCAACTCCTTACAGCAGTTCCCTGAGGAAGAAACTTCATGTTTTTGATTTGAAATAGATGCAGTTTTTTGCCCAGCTTCATACACATAGTAAGTGGTTTCTTGGCTGACTTCTCGTATAAGGCCCACTGCTGTGCCTGCTTATCCTATAGACACACCGGTGCTCCAGGGAAAAGCCTGTCCTCCAGTCTCCAGTTTTCTATTTAGAAGATGGCAAGATCAAATGCCATCTATAAAATCTTCCCCAGCTTTCTCCTGACTTAGCTAATACCTCATGGGTATCTCCTCCAGCTCTTCAGGAGAAGAACGGCTTGCATAGTAAATAATTGTTTTATGGTCTTTCTGTTTTGACTCTTTAGGAGCCCTGACCAATTACTTTGTATATTCAAGATCAACTCTTATGCTTTGAATGAAGTAGCTATATTGGTAATTGGTTGGCTAGCTCTGACTAGGTGAATACTTGAATTTATGTTATATTTATATATTATACACATACACACATATAGTATATACACACACACATATTTTTTATTATAGCAGGAGAGTTCCTCTTAGGTCTTTTCCAAGCCTTTTCCCAGGCATGCACAGTCACTTTCTGATTTTCCTAGTATATGCTTTTAAATAAAATGCCCTAGCCTTTCATGTCTGATCCCACAATAGGGGAAAAAGAGAAAAATGAAGAGAATGGAAAAGGGCACCCACATGTTAAATCCCCTGCAAGTCACTATAGCCAAGGACTGGGGGCCACAGCAAAGGCTACCCACCTTTTTGTTTGCTTTTTTGTGATCAGAAGCAGAAATTCTTGGAGAACAGCTACCCTTTTTTGGCCCACCCAAAAATGTGCAAGCTGCTCCAGAAACAGTTGTGTGTCACATGGGGTCAGGGGTGGGCAACTGCTGTCTGATAATGGCTGATATACATATTCTAATATATTCCTTAATAATTCCTAATATGATATAAAAGCACTATATATATATATACACACACACACACACATATATATATATATAAAATGTATATTAATTCCTAATGTATTCCTTACTAATTATGTCTTTTGCTTATATCCATGTGATCCATGAGGTATGGAAGATTGATGAGAGTGAGGGGATCTGTTCTTAGCTCATCAGCTATCTAAGGACAGCTTACTAAAGAAGTAATCTCTTGACTAGCTATTGGAAAGCATACATGATTACATACTATGATGTCATATAGCTGAGTTTACTTCTGAACGTATTTTGTTTGTTTTGTTTTGGGTATTTTTGCTTATATCTGAGCTGTAGTTCTTTTTTGTTGTTGTTTATTTTTTTCTGTCCTAAAAGGTCAGATTTGGGGATAAGGGGGGGTTGTGTTTTAACCATACTGTTTTAATTGCTTGGGTTATCTGGTATTTTTGCTGTCTCATAGGACTACCTCTACTTTCTTTCAACTATATTGGTAACTTTTTTTTTAAGCTGGATTGTTCTTAGGTCTTTTATAACACAAAGGTAAGCCTTACAATTTTTCATTTATGAAACAAACTTTTTCTTCATCTGAAGTGTATTTCATGATGCATCGCTTTAAACCATAATGAATCGTGTTGAATTTAGAGTGTAATTGTGTGACAGTTGACATCTTTAAAGTCCTTGGTGATCCTGTTGAGAAACCAAGCATGGATCTTTGTTTTATAGATGTTTTCATATTGTTTTGTAAAGCTTAAACTTTTCATTATGTAAACTTCAAACATCTCGTTTCTGTTTTCTAGCTATTTTATGGATTTTTATTACTATTTAAATGAAATTCTTTTTTCTAGTTTTCAACTAATGTACATGAAACCACTGGTTTTTCACACTAATTTTTATCCACATACCTTACTGAACACTTCATGTTTTAAAATTATCTGCATAGAATGATAATATCTTTTAATCATCTTGGTAAAATGCTTTTTGGTCTCTTACTGCATGACTAAGGCCTTTAGTTCGACTTTGAATAGTGTCGGTGACAGTGGGACATCCTTGCTTATCCTGATTTTAATGGGAAAATTCCTAGTCTACTTAAAACTGAAACAGATATATATTTTAGTGGATATGGTTTTACCCAGACATTTAAGCTTAATTATAATTTATTATAGATTACCAAAGATGGCACTGTCAACCAGTTTTAAAGATTATAGATACTTGAATCCTATATATATTTTGTTGAGAGTTGGACATGACAGTACGGTAAGTTCCTATTTATGGCTGGCTAGTGTGGCCATGTTTACTGTTTCTGCTGTAGCTCTAGGTGTCACAGGAAACCGCGTCCCCTGATATCCTTGTTTTTGTCCCCATCCTCTGGTTTCTAAGGAGTTCCACTTTGGAATATAGACCTATTTCTTTCAGTTGCATTCCCTGTTGTGCAGGAGGCTTGTGAGTGTGGTGGGAAGATGTTACGGGAAGAGAAACATTAAATCACGCTATGATGAGATTTTAGTCCTCTGGTGAGCCTGCACCCTAGGCTGTGTCCTGCAGAAGTGCTGCTTAGTTTTGTTTTGTACTCCTTAGTTGAGGGTAAAAGCAAGAGGCGTCTGGAGCTTGCCATTTCCCTTCCTGCACATACAGGCTGCTTGGAGAGTAGGACTGGATAGCCTCCCTCCCCAGCGTTTGGTTAGTTTTTGGTAAAACCCCTCTAGCCTAATAGTTGAGAGTAGCTTTGTTAAAAACAACACAGTATTCTGGCTTGTTTTAAGATGGCTATCTCTCCCCTCTCCTGGCTGAAGGCCAAGGGAGTATTTTGAATCTTCGCTTGGAGAATGTGGTAGAATTCCTGGGGTAAAACTCAGAGCTATAGGGGCTCCTCTAAGACACCCGTGGAGTTTTTAGCTCTCAAACTTGTCTGTACAAATCCTTTAGCAGTTGCTCAATAACAGTTTAGATTTTCCTACACTGGTTCTGAATCTCCTGGAGGATTCTACTCGTGGGTTTCTGTTTGGATAAATTGTAATTTTCTGCACCTCCCTGTCTCTCCATTTTGGGAAAACAATGGGTACTCTATGATCTCAGTTCTGTAATGGATCTAAAAAGAGTTGTTGGTTTTTGTTTGCTCAGCTTTTTGCTGGTTGTTGTTGAACGGCAGTGACAGACCAGAAGCCGTACTGTGATTTTTTTTTTAGGATTAATTTATTGCCATGTCCGCTGTTGTTTATTAATTCAAGTTTGTGTGAAATAGCCCATGGACATTGGATTGCTCAGACTTTTTGACTTGAGAAAAATTATACAGAACTTAACAGGGCCATCTAGCTACTGAGAGGAAGCATAGCTCACTTCCCAGCTTCAGGAAGACACATACAGGATACACTAATGATTTTATCTGTCTTTATAGTCTGTAAAATCACATCCTTTAGATGGTATCAAGAGTGCCTTATGTGAAAGCTGCTTGGTCATCTCTCTGAAGTTTTCTAAAGTATTTACTGAAATTAATCTCTGCATGCCTGTTCTCCCACTCATTCTCTACCACCCCCTGCTCTTGCACATTCCATGTGTGGAAAAGGAACAACCCAATATTGGGAAGAAAACAGAGCACATTTTTCTGAGAAGTACATGAGAATCGTAATTTTTCATCCTCCTCCTTCCTTTTCACACAATACAATCCAGAGCATAATAAAGTCCCGATTTTTTGAGCCATGGTAATGCAAATCTTTTAAACTGCCTGTGGCATATAAATGCTGTAGTGACTGTTGCTACACACAGCTAAGGCTGTAGATTAACACTGAATGATTGTTGCTTCACACCTTACTTTTAAAAAGAACTCGGTTACTTATAAGACTGTAGTGAATTCTTTGCCTAATTGTGCATCAAAGAACTAGTAGAACACTTTTTTCCTCCCCCCAGTCTTCCTGAGTTTTAATTGATATGCCAAAAAAGTACATAATTAATGTATGCAATCCGGTGAATTTGGATATACCTTACACACAGTCAAAGTAATAAGCTTCTAAGGTATCCTCAAAAGCAATGAAGCTTGATTTATAAGAACAAAACACCAACCATACTTTTCTATTCATATTCCACGCCCTTCCCATTTAATTTTTCTGCACATGGTATGGATTTTTGGTAACAGTATTTTCTGTCTGAAATGTGTTATTTTAATTAGACATACATGTATTTATATTCCTTTGGTTAATGCATAGAACACCACTTTGGCATTTCTGCAGTAATCCAGGTACTCAGGAAATAACTGAGCAAAACAGAATTTGTTTCTGTCCCCAAGGTTCTCATTTTAGTGGAGGGAGGGGCTATGTTATGAATAAAGAGTTTATGGTAGCTGTTCTGTGAAAAAAGAGAGCAGGAAAAGTTAGAAAAGAAAGTGTATTAAGGGTGCCTGCAAATGCATTCCTGTTGGCTGAAGTGATACTTAGGAGAGTAAGCCAGACAGCTACCTGGACAGACTGGACGGCCTTTAGTCAGTTGAGGTGCAGGAAGTGCAGCGGCTGCACACTCAGGAGATGTTCAGGAGAGCGGCGCCAAAGAAGGCTGCAGGGTGGCTGGGAGCAGGAGGGACGTTAGTGGGAATGAGGCCAGAGAGGCAACTCAGGTTAAGGTCATTCCTGACATTTCAGGCATGAAAAGACTTTTAGTTTTTCTTCTTTTTGAAATGAGGAATCACTGAATGGTTTTGAGCAAAAATCCCAAGTGAAAAAAACATAATCCTTTCCCCAGTGGCTGAATGTCACTGTCGGCAGACTGAGGATTAAGTGCTGCTAAGCATCCTGCACCCTCAGCCATGGGTTCCCTTCTCCTGCCTGTACTTGCAGCCAGCACATTCTCCATGTAACGTGTCCTGTACTGAGTTTATTTCCTGCAATGTATTTGTTACAGGACAGGGAGAGGGGGACCCTGCTGAACCCCCAAACCCTCCTGCTCTAAATAGGTTCTGCCATCTGCCACATTAAAGCCATACAAAACCTTTAATGGAAAGGAACTCTAATACATTTAGTGTGCAGTACAGCAAACATAAAGAATACTGTTTCTAAATCAAGCACCCAAAGTTCCCCATCCCCTCGTGGGTAAAAGTCCACCCAAAAGGGGTTGGCCCAAAGCAAGGCCCGAAAGCCCGCCACAAGTCTAAAGCACCTTCTGGTGGGGACCCATAGAAAAGGGTCAGAAATGGCCAGACAAGTCTGGGGGGAAAAGAGCAAAATCAAGATAAACGCTGCCACAGTCAACTCCCCACGGGTCTCTCACCCGCATCTGTTTCAGCCAGTCCAGGGCCAAGGAGCAAGTGCAGTTTCTTCACAAGTCTCTGCTTCCTGTGGCCCCCTCAGGTCTCCTTCTGGCTCCATCCTGCTTGCTTGCTTTCTCAGTCTCCTCCAGATTCTTCCCTCTGCTTAGCGCCACCCTCCTTTTGGTTAGGGAACCTGGAAACTACCCTTTTCCTGGGGACCACCTGTTACATTTTCTGTCATTTTTGGTTTTCTTGGTACAGGGTTTGTTTCCCTATTTTATACTGAGGTAATGTTGGTTTACAGATAAAGGTTCACACTTCTTCAGGGGGACTGTGCCCCCACACCCCACTGAGCCTCTCCTCTCCCTCCTCCACTTCCGATCGCAGTGCTACCCAGTTCTGCCGTCAGATTTCTAGGGCGATTTTGGTTTAGACTTGTTAACAGTTTTAAACCTCAGAGGGAGAGTGAGTGTATGTGTGATCGGTCTGGACCAGCTACAGTACTGCGCTCTTGTTTTCTTAGATTTCTTCTAGGGAAATGGTTGAGGAATGGGTGGGAAGATGGAATGGGTTACTGGCCAACTCAGGTGTAGGGAGAAAACTGCAGACCAGCTCGGAAGCCTCAGTCGTTACTGTGACCTGACAGGAGAATGAGCCAGCAGTTCCATGAAAGGCAGCGACTCCAGCTGAGGTGTGCCTACTTCCTGTGAAACAGGTGAGCACAGGTTCTGCACAGCAGTTGCCACAGGTCCATTTAGAATTGTTTTAGGAATTACCTTCCACACATACTAATTGTGGTAAGAATATATTAGAAGTTATCTTTAAAAAAAAGTATGCTGTCATTTTACATGAAATCACATTGCATAATTATTAGCTCAAAGTAGTTAATGTGATTTTTTGCAGTAAAAATAGAAAATAGTCCTTCCATTTGAGAAATGCAGAAATTCTTACTTGTAGAAAGGCATTGCAGACTACTGTTCTAAATGGTTTTACTATTGCTGAACTGAGGAATTCAGACTCCTTGTGCTCAGGAGTGGACACCATATTTACTCATAGATGACCTCTGTGGAGTGTGGTGGGTGGCTGCTGGCTACCTTAATATACTTTTGTAGAAGGTTTGAATTTGCCTATATGGCTTGTAACCAGAAACACTGTTGGCAGAAAAGTGTTTAGATGGGTTTTGGGGTGCCTACCCTGTTTAACCGATTAAGAAGTAATGGTAAGTTCGTGTCCATATGAGTTCAGGTTGGGAAGGGGTTAAGATGGTAGAAAATCATACCGTTTCAGAAATTGGGATGCTTATTATTTATTTACTTATCTTTACACATACAAGAACTGTGGTACAGGCCAGAAGTATGTGTGGGCGGGGGGGAGAATTCACCAGATACAAGAGTGGAGAGCAGAATAGGCAGACTGACTGGAATACATTGCTGAAGGGAGCAGTGAGCCCATCAGGAGAGGTCTGCCATGCCAAGGATGGAACTTTGTGCTGAGTGGCTTGGATTGCTTCATAGTGCTGTGCTTTAACCGGTTGCACCACTAGGGAGGGCCCTGACTCTTATATCTAATGACATTTATCTTTACTGACCAAGTTGTCATAACTAGGTGTTACCAGTTTACATTCCCACCAGCAGTTTATGCCGTTTTTCCTTGTACTCATCAATGCATGGTATTTTCAAGCTTCACAGATTATCAGTCTGGGAAGAATGAGGTGACACTACTTTGAGGCTTAACTTTGCAGTCCTGAGGCATTTTGATATATTAAGGGTGAAAAGTAAGCTGACCTTTATTTTGACAGTTAGGTCGTGAGCCTCAGGTTTATACACAAGTTAGAACCAAAACTCCCCAATTCAACTTTTCCATACTTTTGTTCATTAGTAAGTTCCATATATATTAACAGAATTAAGTTCAATTCTTTTAGGGTACAGAAAGTCCTATTTTGATAATAGAAGCAGATTAAGTTACAAAGTAGTCTAGCAACTTTTGTATTTGTTTCAGGTAGAGTTACACATGGATTCAGTGCTTTCATTGTGGTTTAAGTAACTGTTGTGGAAATAAATGCAGTCGGAAATTATCAAGTAATTAGTGCCAACCTGTGTACAAAATATTAGAACTTAGCGTAAAAAAAGATGAATAAAAAGTGCTACATTTTTCCTCTTATGTCTCAGCAAGTATTTCATGCCTCCTCTCAGGCAAGCATGTCCCCTACTGCAAGCTAATAAGTAGACAGCAAGTGAAAGCATGGAACAGTGGAGTTCAAAATCAGGGTAGTATAACCTTCATTGTGATTTTTAAAAAGTGATCATAAAGGAGAAGAAACTGGAGAAGAAAAATTTTAATGAGCAGGAAGTGAACAAGCACTATGCATCTATGAAATAATTCAAAATGCATCTATGAAAAATGAGCCCAATGTAATTTTCTTTGCTGTACTCATGAGAAACTAGTCTATTCATATATTGATAAAGAGAATCTCCATCTCGGAGGTCACAGTAAGTAGTCCATGTGAACTCCTGTTAACAGCAGCTATGTGAATACTGAGAACATTTCTTAAAAGATCTGTTGTTTGCAAGCCAACTGATGACATCTGGGGGATTGTTTATTTAGAAAACAGTCTTCCATCCCAAGTCTACCATTTGTGTAAGTGGTATGACCGTCTGTATCTTTTCATGAAATGGTAAATTCTTAAAATGACTAGAACATCAGCAGTCTAAAACACCAGTAGCATGAATCTTTTATTTATTTATTTTTTTACTGAATCATAGATTTTATAAAACGAGAATAGCAAGAGTGAAGAGAATGAAGCCTTTATTTGTCTCAAGTTAGTATGAGTGGGGTTCTGATGCTCTCATGGCCTTGAGATATATATATATATATATATGTATGTATGTATGTATGTACACACACACACACAGGAAAGAACAACACTGCTAAAGAACTCAATTTGTTATTTTTAGAAATAAAAAAAGGGCAAAGTTTGCACCAAACAGGTTAAGTCTAGAGAGGAAACTGGTTATTCATTACTGTAGAAGAATAAAATATTATGTAAACTTTATATGATCTGTGACAAGGAGAAAAAAGAACTTAATTTTCCAGGACTTGATACTACAGTGACATTTTAATAATAATCTTGACTGAGGCATTTATGACCTCTATGCTACATTGACATTTTTAGGAAGACTCTTTAAGTATTTTTAATCTGTGATGTGAATTCAGGGTAAAAAAAATCATTGTTTCGTCATCCTCTGCCTTAAACTTGATTATAGTAGATAGAAAATATTACAGGTCAATTTTACTAGCTCACATATGTAAGGCAAATTATATACAGGGTCTGTTCTCTTACCACTTTCTATTTAGCAAAAATTCTTCTGAAAAAAAATTCTTTTGAAATTTTGAAGATATTTCCAGTAATTATAATAATGCATTTACTGTTACAGATTGAATTTTCTTTAGTTCTTTGAAGGGCTTTTTAAAAAAATGCATATACCCCTCCATCTTAGGTGGCATGTCATTTGCCTTTTTATTTCACTGTTTTCATTAGTGAAATGATTCTCATACAACCATAAAATTAATAGTTCTTACAAGCATCTAAGCAAACAGTGAAATGTATCTCTCACACACAGATTGGAAACTGTGAGGAAATTAGTGAATTAAGGCCAATGAATTAATGACAGAACCTTTGCATTGTCAAACTAGTCTTTTACTAGTTCTGTGTTGGTATAATTTTACCCAAATGGAAGCAAACTGTTGGAGATAAAGTTGAATTACAAGATTACATAAATGTACATCACAGTTTGGATAGGCTATGTGTTTCAAGCTTGTAAAACTCTACAACCAAGTCCATTTATCATCTGCCACTTTTATAGATCAGTTCTTGGATCAAATGTTTATATATATATATTAACTTAATGACATACATGCCTGTTTTTTTTTTTTTTTTCTTTCTTTCTCACCAACCCAATTAACTATGTATTTTGCAGTTTGGCTTTGGTTTTATTTTTATTGCAGTATCCACCTATGAGGCAGAATTGAATGAGTTACTATGGATTTTAATATGCACTGATATTTATGCATGTGTCTCTTAACAGACTTCATTAAGATGCTGGAAACAGTATAAGCTGCCAATCTTGTATAGAGAATAAGAGAACAGAACCTTCTCTGTATTTTGACAAAGAAGTTATTAGATGCTGTTTTGGTGAACGTAGTAAGACACATAAACAAGTGTGTTTTCAGTAGTGCTTAGCAATGGTAATCAATCTCATGTTTAGGCGACCCACCATTGAAGGACAGTTAGAAGCTCAAACAAGTTTTTAATCTTTACCCCCTCCCCCCCCAAACATGAGGTCTGGTTTTATGTGAGCTTTAGAGTTGTTCAGGCACAGGTTTGAATTCAAGTGCCATCACCTAGTGTTTGAACTTGAGCAGAGTAATGAACCATTTACAAATGGAGTGACACCTGTGTGTCTCATTGAGTATATTAAAGTAGACAGTGCACTAAGGATATTAAGTAAGATAAGAAGTGCCTACCTAGCATAATACCTGCATAAATAATTGGTGTTACTATGGATGATGAGTTGATAAATTGCAATTTCTTCTCATGAAATGCTCCCTGCAGATTCTTCTCTGGAGAATTGACTAGCTCAGCAGAAAATACTTGGTTATATCTGTAGTTGCAGCTGCCCCCAGGAGAGAGCTCACCATTTTCTCATCTGTCACCAAACCCACCATCAAACAGACTAAGCCCCATTTAGACAGTCTATGACCCTTAGTCTGTGGCCTTCAGATATACATTAGCTGAATACAAGAACTTAGAAGTAATAGGTGGTACTGGCAATAGAAAAGAGCTAAAAAAAGAAAATAACGTGAATGTGACTATTATTTATATATTGGCCCCTTTAAAAAAACAGATGGAAAAGTAGTGTTAGAAATGATAGCTGAAATAAACTTGTTCAGTAGAATCAGAAGGTAAAGAAACCTTCTGGAAAGTAAAGAAACAGATGTATCAAAAATGATAAATCCAGGAAATACAAAATCTGTCTAATCAGAGTTGCAAAGGAAAGAACAGAAGCACTGGAGAATAAATTGCTAAAGTAGTAGCACAGGAACATATCCCTAAACTAAGAAGCAAAATGTGAGTTTCTTGGTGGAAGAGCTGTTGCATACAAAGAAACCTATGCCAGTGAGATTTCAGACTGCATAGGCCGGTTGTTGAGCTTTTTAAGCCAGTTGTATGGCAGATATTGTCCAAGGACTTGAGCACAGTGACACCTTCACAGAATGTTAAGCAGACAAATAGAAGCAATTCCAACACGAAACATAATACAAGAAAATATTGAATGTGTTGGCTGAATTGTAAATAAATTTTAGAGTAAGTTAATATGAATATTTATTTTGCTTCCCATGCCTTACATATTAAATCTTTGGGGTGCCACTTGACTCTGAAACACAAGTGTTTCAGGACTAGTTTAGGGTGACATTCAGATAATAACATTGTTACCGGGCAAGGGGTACCCAGCAACCCCCAAGCCTGCCTGCTCTAAACAGGTTCTGCATCTGCTGCATCAATACTAAACATACTCTAGAATGTAACACCTTTAACGGAAATAAACTTTAATATAATTAGTGTGCAATAAAGAGAAGGGAAAGAATAGAGCAGCTTCCAGATTAAACAGCCAAAGTTGACTGACTCGTCCCCTGGTGGGTAAATGTGCAGAGATCCGAACCAGCGGATGGGGAACTTCTGGAAAGGGGCAGAAGAGGCAAAACCAGAGCCAAGGTGAGCGCTGCGCTGCCTCTCCCCGCACCTGTCTCTGTCTCAGCCAGTCCAAGGCCGAAAAGCAAGTGCAGCGTTGTGTGTCTCTGCTCCCTGTGTCTCCCCAGTCTCCTCCCCAGCTTCTCCTCCCTCTTCAGCCCTACCTGTCCTTGGGTGGGGAAGGGAACCAGGAACTGCCCCTTTTCCTGGGGACCATCCGTTACAGCACAAGTGAGAGAAAGCTGAACGTGGGAGACTCCTGGTCTGCTTCAGGTAGCCGTGGGACACTGGCAAGCAGTGTGACAGATTGCCTCAGGCCCTTAGTGTCCAGAGACCGTAAGTGGGGTGGCTTGAAACAACACAGGGATATATCACCTTACGGTCCCGGAGGCCAGAAGTCTAGTACAGGCATCAATGTGTGTGGGACCGCCTGTCACACTTGGTGTCGCGCAGTCTGCTCTTGCACGAGGAGCACCGTGCGTTGTGGCCCCTGGCTGAAGTTGGCAGCGCTGCACACTGCAGCTCAGCGTCCAGACGCAGAGAACACCCCGGGAGTTCGCGCACTGTCAGGAACATGCTACTGTGAAGGCCTCAGCGCTCAGAGCATTGAGAAGTGTTAGGACTTGTGATTTCAGCTTCATTTTTTAAAAAAAAGTTTTGTATTTGTTTCGGTATTTGTTTTTATACCTGCAGTAGATGAGTTAGTCCAGATACTAACTTTAAGTAAGAGAAAAGATACTGGGCGTTTACTTCAGAGTTCTCACTGAAAAGAAGGAGAACAGGCCGTGCCTTTGGTGTTGCTTTTAGCAATTTTGCTCTTGAAAAGGTTACTATGAACTTACTCAGAGGTTCATTTTAAAAACACATTGGGGGCCCTCCCTGGTGGCACAAGGGGTTAAAGCACAGCACCATGAAGCTACCCAAAGCCATTGCAGCGTGAGTTTGATCCCAGCCAGGGAGCTGAGCCGCATGGTGAGGCAGACCTCTCCTGACTGCTCCCCTCAGAAGTGTGTATTTCGTCGGTCCATCTGTTCTGCTCCCCACTCTGTCTCTGGTGAATCCTCTGTCACAGCTCCTACCCTGTACCTCTGGCCTGTACCCCAGTTCTTGTAAGCATAAATAAATCTTAAAACACACACACACACATTGAGGGTCACGGTGCCTCCTGTGAATTTCATGTCACCAGCTAGCTGTGAAATTTATACCCAGTGGGAAAAGGTTATGTAACCATTGCATTTAGGATTGAATTTTTAATGCATTATCAGAGCCCATCTACTTAATGATAACTATTGCTTGCATAGTAAATCTTGCTTTTCTGATTTGGACGATTCTCTGCTTGTAACCCTAGCTGCTTGGATTTCCCGGTGATCCATGCCATGGCTGGCCTCCTTGACAGAGGAGCCCTTTAACCTGAGGCTTCTGCTGGCTTCCACTGTATCGCCCTGCTCCAGAATGGGTCCAGAGATAAAAAGATCATATATTGTTCCCTGAGTGAAAGATATAAGTTGTTATGCTGAAAAGGTTTACTGTTTTTGAGGTTTTTGACCTAAACATGAGAATTTGAAATCCAAGGTAGGTACTTATTTACTGAAATTTGTCTCTGAATTTCGCTGTTTTGCCCTTTGGAAAGCAGGACCTCCAGTGCTCTTTCTCCAGCTCATGTTACTTACCACCAGTGGGTGCCTATGTGAGGTTTGTTAAACATCCTTGTTTGGGATCTGGGAGGCTGTTAAGACCCATCCTCTCTTGGGTTCTTTGTATGTTGACTTGTTACTTGTTGACTGCAGCTAGGCTGTTTTTGGTCTTAGTATTGTTTCCAGCTCCTGCTTTACAATCCCAGCTCGAGGAAGAGAAGGCTTCTTCTGCTGTAGTTCTTCCGGGGAAGGATTATTGTTCAAGTGGGGTCACATGCCCATTTCTCTGGTCAGGTTGTGGACTGCTGTGGCTGGCAGCTTGTCAGAATCATATGGTTGGGTCAGGAAGAGCCGATTTCCCAAAAGGAAAGGAGGGAGGCTGCTGTTTCCAGAACAAACAAAGCCTCAGAAAGTTGCAGCACATGTCCACTGTAGGATAGATCTCGGTCAGTTGGAACATCTACCATATTTATGTACTGTTAGAAAGTTGGCTGACTCTGCAGTAATGGAGCTCATAAGACCCCAGTGTGTGTGGACTTGGCATGATGGTCCCTGACGCCTGTACGTGGACGCACGTCCTGTGTCGTCATCCTGGTGTGCTTAGGATTCACCAAATCTGTACTGGAATGAAACTGTGATGCACTCTTCAGGTGTGTTGTAGAAAATTTGGTTAAGGGCCCAGAAATAGGGAATGAAAATAATGAGAAATAGGTTGTGTGAGCGAATGATGGAGCTGGTTAACCTCACTGTCTCTACCCTGAGAGGTAAGAGTAGATCCTCTCATTTGCGAAAAAAGTGACTAAAAAAAATTGAGAATCACATCATTCAGTGATTTGGTTGTTTTTGGAGTTTTTATTTTTTTAAAGATTTATTTACTTATGCATACATAACTGGGGTACAGGCCAGAGGTGCAGGGACGGTGAGAGGATTCACTAGAAAGAGTGGAGAGCAAGACAGGCAGATTGACTGAAATTTACTGCTAAGGGGAGCAGTGGGTGGGTCAGGAGAGGTCTGTTGTACCATGAGGGTCACCTCCCTGGCAGGATCAAACTTATGCTGCAGCGAGCTTCATAGAGCTGCGCCTCAATCTATTGCACCACCAGGGAAGGCCCCTGGCGTTGTTTTTAATGAGCAAAACTATTCAACCTAATGGTTTTCTAAATAATGAAAACATACAAGATACAAAAAAAAATTTTCAGAAAGACAGTAGGTGAACAAATGGGAGTATACCGTAGATGCCTGAGTTACCATCAAGTTAGTTTGCCAGTAAGTTGTTTTGATTTCAGAGATGAAGAAAATACGTAACATACGGCTGTTCAGGAGCTTAGCAAATGAGTCTGCTATTTAAAGTATCTGCACGTATGCTTAGCATGTAATGAACACTCTTTTTCAGTACTCAGCTTGAAGTGTCTAACCATTGGGCCATGCTGATGGGCTCCTGTCACACAGGTACCTTCCCAGCCTTCCCCAAGCCTTCTGGATCTGAAATCTGGAAGAACTCAGCAGCCTTGTTTAACAAACCCACCAGGGATCCTGATGCATGCCAAGAGTGAGAACCACTGCTTCTGAGGTTTCACCCATTATAAAAATGAAAACTGTGATGACAGTTAAACCATTCTGTGGGCCATAGCACTACTGTGGATCAGAGGAAAGAAAACCACCAGATAAATTTTTTTTGTGTGTAGAAATATAAACTCCAGCAGAAAGGGCATTACACATATAATAGGTTCTGGAAGAATATTAAGTGATAATATTGGAGAATTTTAGAGAATTGACAGTTTCTTTAAAAGCTTTGTGTTTATTCAGCAACCAGTTACTCTTTGTGCGTCAGGTGTAGCTATGGTCAGGTGTAGCTATGGTCAGGTGTAGCTATGGTCAGGTGTGGCTATGGTCAGGTGTGGCTATGGTCAGGTGTGGCTATGCTCAGGTGTGGCTATGGTCAGGTGTAGTCATGGTTGTAGAGCTGGTATTATGGCGGGAAATCAAACTGAGAAAATTGAAGCTGTGTTCTTAGTGCAGTAACTGAAAGAGGAGCCTTGAGCACCGAACACTCAGACCATGGAATAGCCAACAGCATCAGCTGAGCAAAGTTACATTCCAGCTGGATCTTGGTGGGGGGTGGTAGCTGCCCTATGGAAGGTTTGGGGTGCGGGTATGAAGTATATAGTCCATTGAAATTAATGCCGAAGGTACAGTGTCCATTTTTCTTTAGACCCATCATAAAAATCTTCCTTTACTACAAGGCAGCCAGATCTCTTTATTTTTTAACCTCATTTAAGTAGTTTTTTTTCTTTTTTGGAAATCTGAACTGAATGTTGTATTCAAGGAACCGTCGTCAATCGCATTTGAGAAAAAAGTATTTGTTTTAGAAATGGTCTGGTATATCTAGTTAAACTGTCAGAATTTTGAAGAACTAACTTACTATACAGATGCCCAAGCTTTCTGGTTTACCTTTTTTCATGACTCCGTTAGGCCAAGTTAAATACTGTAACTGGCTTGGTTGAAACCAAACCCTAACAACTTAAGTCACATTTAAAAAATAATATACACAAACATAAAGAAAAAATAAATTTTTATTTTTAAATTAAATTACCTATGGAATACGTGTACCTGCTGAGCAGTACACAAGTCCTCAGACTGTAGACTCAGACCCCCCCACGTCTGCCGTTTTCCAGGTCCTGACTGATTTGTGTACAATGCTTGGGGTTTCACATCTGCTTCACCAAGATGTGTTATCAAATGGTTAATTACTGCTTTTTTAGAAGTTACACTTGATCAAAGTTGTAGAATTGTCAGGGAGGTGGACTGTTACTACTACCAAAAAGGGTACTTGGGAAGCTAAGCATTAAAATCTGTGTGAATGTAATGGACGTATATACATTTCATTCAAAAAACATTTGCTGATCGGTGATGTGCGAGTGGAGCTGGCCTTGTGTCGTGGGCCGTGCCCTCCCTCTGGCGCTTAGGAGCCATCCACTGGACTGTGGGAACTTGGTGGGAGATGTGAGTTCTGTCCTGTTGGAGAACATGGGCACCTGGGCAGGATAGACTCAGCTTGTGTCAGTCAAGAAAAATCTTTCCAGATGGAGATTAGGGAAGCGAGAGCAGACAGAGGTCAGGGAAGTGAGAGCCAACAGCATACTAGGTAACTCCAAGTAGCAGGGGAAAGCTTAGGACGCAGGGAAGGAAGTAGTGAAAGACGAAGTTGTACTTCATAGGGTGCAGCTTTTTTGAAAGCCAGTGCGGGACTTTAAAATGGTGAGTGACATCATTTCTCTACTTCAGAAAGGTGTACCTGGATCCAAGATACATCTTGGGAGGGGAAAAAGTCTTAGAGCTAGAAGCATACATGTCTGGAGACCAGCACAGCAATTGGTGAGGGGCGGCAGTGACATGGGGGTGGCAGAGCCACGCGGTGGCAGCTGTGGTGCCGCTGAGTGCGTGTAATGTCTGAGACAAGAGATGTGAGGGATGGCTGTACTCCAGCCTGGGTTGAAATAATGGCAGCAGTGGTGTTTACCAAAATGAGGAGTGAAGCACCTTGGTTTTAGACGTAGGCAATATGCGTATCCTGTAGATATTCGTGGAGGTGGTTAGCACCTGACCGTGTAGTCTGAGCCCAGAAAAAAGATTAGGCCATAAGGGGAAGGAGAGAGACATTAACCTCAGAGTGATCCTTTCTGAGAATTTGACATTCCAGGTTTGTACACTGTATTTTTCTAGTAATCCATAAATTTCATAATAGTGTCTAGATGGACATTACTGCCATAAGCCGGCATTCGTTCTACCTTCCTCTTGTCTGCGTGGGCCTCTTCACTCCCTTAGCAGTGACCTGGTGAGGGCTTGCTGCAAGGCAGAGCACATAATACCGCGTGACAGCAGGTGAAGGGAAGCCGTGGCAGGATGGCTCGCCTGTTCCCATGTCACTGAAGACACCCGTTAGTTGGACATGTTTCTCTTTGTATGCTTCTCTATCAAGTACATTGGTTCAGTAATAAATGTGAGGTCACTGGAGGAAAATAACTGGTATGGGGTGGGCAGGTTGGAATTGAGAAATCTATAGAGAATTGGGGTAAGTTACCACAAAATCTGACTGCTTAAGTCAGGCATTGCTGTTATTCTGAGTTTGGTTTGTTGTTTTATTTTCAAAAAGGACAGTTGGTGTAAGTGCAGAATCATGGAGAGCAGCATTAATGAACCTAAATTGATGGTGTACGTAGCCAAATGTTATGTGATAGCTCAGCGGTACATAAATTTTAAAAACTTGAAGTGTATCTTGTAATAGTTTCAGAAGGCAGATAGGAACTCATTTTAGAATTGCAAGATATCAATGAGAATGAGGCCAAGATTAAGTTCTGATGAAATGAGATAGAAATTAGATATTTGTACTTGTGTTGCATCATTTTTATGAGATTACAGTACATAAGCTTCTATGTAAAGGTGTAAGAGTAGAAGGAAGCTAAATGATTGGAATTTTTAAAAAAATTCTTGTTAGGAAAATGGTCCGATCTACACAAAATAGATGGAAAACCCCCTTTCACTACACTACACCTAGCTTAAATGGTTTCCAGTGACAGAGCAACTTAATTCACCTCTCAACCCTCCCCATTGGGTGACCTAAAGCAATATCTAGACACCAGATTTTATTTAAAAATGTGGCTTGAGTATCTGTGAAATGTAAAGAGCTTCATGAGGTATACCGGAAAATAAAAACATATAGTTGAAGTACGGCGTTTGAACAATTTGGACATACATTAATTATGCCTATGCCACCAGTACTTTCTCTACTCCCTCTGTCCTTACCATTTTTTCACTTCCCCACCAGCAATCACTGATTGGATTTTATCAATATGTTAGTACGTGCTTTCTCATGTCATATTTAAAAAAAGATTTGTTTATGCATACAAGAACTGGGGTACAGAGAACAGTCGGGTCAGTGGAAATACACTGCTAGGGGGAGCAGCGATGGACAGGAGAGGTCTGCTGCAGTGGCTGCAATAGCTCCGTGGTAGTGCTCCAGGCAGGGGGCCCTTATGTCACTTTTTTCAGTGCAATTGAGATTATCTGTTTTCATGTACTGTATATGTGTGTATGTCAGTAGTGCATTTTTTCAACTGTTGACTAAGAACTTTTAAAAATAACCACAGTATTCCCAGCACACTCCCAAATAAAGTAGTTCCTTCTTACCTACTAATACCCAGTCACTTTTTACATTTCCCCACAGCATGCTTTTACAGTTGGTCAGTTCCTATCAGGCTGACCTAGTAGCAACTTCTTTATATCAACCTTTCTACTTACCTTCCTGCCTGCATCTACTTGAAGTTACTAGTTCATTATGTTAGTAGTGATTTTCATGGGGTGGCATGTAATTATGTAGAAATGTCAGTGGAAGAGGCAGTTTTCCTAATCCCTGTCACCCCAACACAACCACCTTTGTGTACCTTCAATCATTGACCTTATTTATGTAGGATAAGGGTTTTACAGGTAGCGAGCATTATTCAGACGGTCTTAGTGAAATTGCTCATAGTTGAGTACAGGAAAAGCGTTGAGTGCTCTACTTCCTGTTTTTCTCTGCCTGACTTTGGAGTTCCCCTAGTTCATGATTTAAATTCATCTATCGTTCACTTCTTCAATAGATGCTTGTTGTGTATCTGCTTGACTAAGAAAGTTTTGACAATTGGAACACTTCATCCAGCCTGTTCCTTCTGGAGTGAGTGATGTCAAGAATCATTTATTTTTCTTTACCTTCAGTCTGCTTTCCCTGGGGTTTTCTTATCAGAAATTGAGCATAATCAAGTCTTTTCCCATTCTCACCACTTCTTCTCCCTGTCCTGAAGTCCAGACTTCTGGTGTTGCCTCTGTCCACTTCCCTCTGTGTCTTCCAGGCCTGTCCTCCACGGACACAGCACCCATTAAAGTGGCTCACTGCATATTGCTGAATGTGTCCTCAGCCTCATTCAGTAGCTTTTTTCTCCACCCTGCCTTATTTATTTTTCTTCCTAGGAAATCTCTTTAACTTGTGCAGTATTACTGTACTTGTGACTCACTTTCCTATCTGTGCTTTTTTCCATCTCTGCTGCTATTAGCCAAACCCAAGTCTCTCTTCACCATCATTGCTGTGACAGCTTCTTTTGGTCTCCTCCGACTTGCTTCCATTGTATTAATTACTTTAAACCAAATTGATGGAGTCAGTGTCCTGCCTTCAAAGCCACCTGTTCCTGTAAGCTTTAGGGAAAAAAGGACTCTAAAATCAGGGAGAGGTTATATGGCAAGGAGCAATATTCGAGTACAGAAGGGAAAGTCTGACTCCCAGTTCAGTGAAGTTCAACTTGAAAAATAGTGAACTATTTTCACATTTGTGAATTAATGACATAAATTAGTTGTAGAGGTTAAGGTTGTCTACAGTGAGAGTAGACTCTGGAACTGGCACAGATATGTGCTTTTGGACATCCTTATTTAGTATTCAGAAGGTTTGTTGAGTGTATATTTAATTCTCTTTACAAGCACATTCATCAGGAAATTTTCTTCAAGGAACATTTCTGAGTGAGATGGGTGTATATTCTTAAACTGTGGAACTGTGCCAAGACTCAAGGAGCCTCCCTCTAGTGCTGGGAAAATTGGTGTGCTGATGGTAAAGGTGTATTTGGATGTGCCCTGGTTGGAAAAGTTTTCTAACAAAGCAGCTTATAATGGATGTGAACCAGTATGTTGCCAAGAAGAAAAAAGGTACAAAATTACTGTCAGCATCTTGTCCTACCTAAATCCTGGGGGGAGGAGGGGGCGGGAATTGGAGCTTAGTTTCTTAGGGTATATTAAGACTATCGTCCTAGACAAAAATACTATGAAAGGATGGATGTTGAGTGGGAGATAGAAGTAGACGGTCTTTGGAGACCAGCTAGTATCTGGGTTGTCAGAAGCAGGGCACCTAATGTAGCGTTGAGATCAGGAAGTCAGCACAGTGTGTTAAGTAGGAAAAAATCAATATTGTGAAAGGTTCTATCTAGCCCCTTCGTGGGCTTTCTGACACCATTGTCATACAGTCATGTGGAGCAGGGCCCTGAAACAAAGACTGAATTTTCTTAACCTGTTCAAATAAAGTGACAGGGTGGGGGTTAAAAGTAGGAGTATTTTAATCATGTTTCTTGGCTAATTTTTTTACAATTACCACTGCAGGGAAAATACCAGCACAGTATTTTCTGCAGGTCAAATGTCATGCTGCCTATGTAGCTGTTTTCATGCACTGAGAATGGCATTAAAGCCACAGCATAAACTGTATGGCCTCTGAGTTTGAAAATATTTATTCTCCGGTCTGTGAAGAAAATTTTATGGATTCCTGAAGACTAACTAGAATTATTTTTCAGCACACTAAAAGTATAAAAATAATGGGTCAAAACAGAAATGTGGGATTTTTTATACACATTTATTCACATGTCCACATAGCAGGAGCCATTTAGATAGTAACAGAAGAATACTTTAAGGTGCACTGAGATTGGTGGTCTGAGAGAGACCACAGAGGAACGGAAGGAAAGGCAGATGGCCTGGTACAAGATTATGAAAGAACTTCCTCAGCAGCTTTCCTGAGACTATGCAGGTATCTCAATAAACCTGTGCCTATAAGATGTTAAGTGAGGTGTTTTGTTTTTCTTAATGTCTGTTCTTAAGGAAGGCAGTGAGACAGCCAGAGCAGGTGCAGTAGTCCCACAGATCTACTTCATGCAATACAAAAACTTGAGAGTGATTATCTTGGAAAAATCAGATCGGTCACGCAGCAGCAAGAGAAATAATAGGCTTAGTGAGATGGGGGTGACTGTTAACCAATTAGCCCCACTGAGGCGCCTGAGTTTGTACCAGATTTGCAGAACAACCAAAAAAATTTTCATTTGGCCATCATTTTTTATGCATGCATTTCTACTGGTGGATTTCATCATAAAAGATAATTGTAATAGGTCAATACTTATTTTTGTATACTGGACAAACTTAATACTAAGCAAACTTATTTCACCTACAGCATAAAAATTCACCAGAATAATTACTGTTAACAAGATCATCACTATCTCAATACATTTTTTCATGTATTTTAGAAAAGACGCCGACGGATTGATCGAAGTATGATTGGAGAGCCAACCAACTTCGTACACACAGCTCATGTAGGCTCAGGAGACCTGTTCAGTGGGATGAATTCAGTAAGTATGAAGGTGGTGCTCTAAGTCATAGCTTATTATGCTGTGTTAACATTTTAGCTTATACACATACATGGAATATGCAGAAATGAATGATGAAGTATTAACCTCATTTGTCCAGTTTCACATCTATTTCTATACTAACGTCTAAGTACTTTAAAGCGTGTGGGTTTTGAATGTAACTTAATACCCATAGGGACTTGGAAGTTCAGTTTTTGAAAATGATTTTTCTTTTAAACTCAGTAAGTTGTTTTAGAAACATTTCTGTTGTACTTTTATCCTTTACATATTTGAATGCTTGAAATTACTGTAAAATAATTCTCATGCATTATGTGCAAGGCAGCAAAAATTTGTAAGATACAGAGAACCAGAAAAAATCTTTTAGAAAGGTTTTACCACGAGTGTTGTTTCTTTTAATTCATCGGGAATCTCTACTTCATTACTTAGGGCTTGCTTCAAAGCAGTACTAAAGATTCTCATCCCCCTCTGTCTAAATAGATTGGCTGATCTGTGTAGAAAACCCTTACTGAAAGTATTAAGATTCATGGTATACTCACTATATAACACTAATGAAAGACTTCACAGGAGAACAGAGACCTTTAAAGTAGGAAGATGGGTTTCCTGGATACAGCAAACAAGTTTGTCACTTCGGTTACTAGGTAATCAATGGAATGACATTTGTGACTTCCTGGAAAGGAAACAGCTTGTTTGTTTCAAACCTGCAGGAAAAACACTTTGTTTTACTCAACTGCTTTTGTGGAAATGAGTGGAATCAGGTTTCTGTCAAAATATAATTCCTGTCTTTGTTTTCTGATTCAGTGTGGAGTGAAATGGGCCTCTGACTTAATATGGTTAACTGTATAAACATTGAATGGTTTTTTCCTAATGTGTTTCTCAACTCTTTCCCTAGTTCATTTTTTAAAACTTTACAAAATGAACTAAATTTTAGTTCACAATATTTAACATTCAAAATCTTGTTTATATATATTTCCAAATTTCCTTTTATATTGTCATGTGGTGTTTTGTCTCATGGAAGGAAAAAAAAAGCTATTAATGGCACACGTGACTCTTGGCTTGCCATTGTTAGGTAGACCTGAATACCTTCCACATTTATCTCTTGAGTTGCAGGCCAGTTTCCAAACAGCCTTCTCCACTTACTTAAGTCGAAGAGTAAAAATCTGTAGAACTCAAGGTGTCTTCTAGTCATCTTTGCTTATTAGAGTGCTTCTAAAGGCAGCTTCAAATTCCCTCCCTTCCAGGGTCCCCTGTAAGTATCATTGACAGTTCTTACTTCCAGAGTTACTGCACAGACTAAATTAAATACAAGACAGGAAAAATCATAAATTATATCATTTTTTGTTGTATAGCTCCAGGGCTACGGCCCTCTCATCATCTCTACCCCCTTGGAGACATGCTATCTACACAAAGAAATATTTTGTCATAATTTTATCTTAAGTAAACAGGTACTATTAAGAACATACCTTCATGTAGAGATGCATTATGTAAGAATAGGAGGATACTGTTGGTTTCCAGACATGTTAGATGGGACGTTATTTTGTGCCAGGAAAGAGCTGAAAAGTTAATTTAAGCTGATTAGAAATGCTCCATTTGAGGCCATGGGTGTCCTGCAACAAAGTTACTTTGTTTTCTCAAGTGCTCATCTCACCTCTCAGAAACATGTAAACTTTGAGCTGAGCCCAGGCTGCAGGTTCTGCCGCCTCCTCTTCATGCCATCATCTGCAAAAACCTTCTTGCTGCTGCTTTTGCTTAGCAGTCTAGCCCGATCCCTTTCCTTCTCTGCTTCCAAACGACTTCCACGTGATAGAAGATTGATTGATGAGCCAAGAGCACCTCACAGTTCTGTAGTATGAGAAATGAGAGTTCACTTAGTACACTATTAAATCAATTTGAATGACAATTCAAATCTTTGGAGTCTGAAAACTCTTGTTCACTGTCAGACAACAGTAAGCCCTCAATAGGTTCTTGAAAATGGGACCCCAGTGAAAACCAGGTTCTCAAATCATATTTCATTCAGCATTATTTTTCTCTCATCAAGGACCTGCTATCACACATAAATTTTCCTCACTTTTTCTGATTTTTATTGAGTTGATCATCATGTACGTGCAATGGCTGTAAACTGAGACACTTGAGGTTGAATACAATGGTGAGCTGATCTATCTATATACTTCTGGTTTTGAACTGTTATCAAAGATTTGCGAATTATAAAAATTTTTATATTTGGGGGGAGGGAGGGAGCTGTGGCCAGAAATGTTTCCACAAATGACTATTTTCCCTTGCAGCTGGAAAACTTTTAAGTGTAGAAAGCTATCTCAATGGAAAAAGCAGGCCAGTTAAAACATTGACAAGAATTGCGGATTGTGTTGGCCTTACCACTTCACTCCTGATGTTTCAGGTTAGCTCCATTCAAAACCAGATGCAGTCCAAGGGCGGCTACGGGGGCGGGATGTCAGCTAACGTGCAGATGCAGCTCGTGGACACGAAGGCAGGATAGCCCTGGGGACCTCCTCGGTGAGTACCTCAGAGCTGGGGCACAATTAAGCCTAAAATATACATCTGTTAGTTTTAATTCTCATTTACCTCACTAGTTCAAATATATGCAGACAATGGGCTCTGAGATTCTAGTGGTAAGATTATGCTGACATGGCCTCTGTATTGATACACTGGGAAAGCCCATGTGTGTGAAGTAATTGTATCTAATATTGTAAAATTTAGGACAACTTTTTAAAAAAGGATTAACTCTTGTTAAAGTAGAAAAATAATTAAAATTTTTCTTTTGGTTTTATAGGTCATTGTGAATTTTGTTTTCTTTCCACTATTCTTGAATTTTTTTTGTGTGTTGTGATTGTTTTTCTTTTCTTTTTAATTGCAAAAAAGAAATGTGATGGCGTCTTGTTCAGCCTGTTGTGATTACTCCAGTGAGATGTTACTGTTCTGCTCCGAAGAAGCTATTGTCAGACGAATCCTGCATTTCCTTCAGCCGGCATGCATGCCTCTGGACTTATGGACAGAGTTCTTTGGGTTGTGGCTTACTTTTTTATCAATATGGATCTGATCTTAGCATGACCTTTTTTCGTGAACGCTCACATTGTTTCGCATTTCCCCCCATTTTAAACAGTTCTCTTTGCACCTCCAGCCTTATGGTTTTATTGGTAAGCAAGGACTTACTTGTCACCACTTATATTTCAGGAGGTATGAGATTCACAAGCACAATAATCATTTTTATTCATTTAAAACTTCAGCAGAGTAGGTATTCTGCATGCTTTTTCAAGTTGGTTTCTATGAAAGCCCATGGGATGCAGCAATGATTTCTGTGTTTCCCTGGGCTGATGATACTGCTGCTATTAGAGAAAGTTTAGCTGTGGCGCCACATCACTTTCACAGAAAAAGATGACTTGTAGCTAACTCTTAGAAATATGACTTTTGCTGTTAGAATTACAATAAGAGAAAAGCTTGCACTCATTCTGTTGTAAATGTTCACTATTTATTTTGAGCAAGACCTGTGATTATCAGCAGATAGACTTATGTATTATACTTTGATTTTGACCATCATCATCATCTTAGTAGCCATCAATCTCTTTGTGTACTCACTCTGTTTTGTTACCCAGATATTTCCAGGAGCAGGTTGTTGAGAATCTGGCTTATACTACTAACTGCAGAATCACTGGTGTTACTGCCAGTGAAATAACCTGTATGGTGTGATGTTTTATGGTATTTGTGAGAAACCTTCACTCAGGTTCCAGAATATGTATTCACAGGTTGCATTTCAGATATTTCTGTTTCTTCCCTACTTGAGTGTAAAGACTTTCGTCTCTTTCTTCCCACCCCTAGTCCCAGGTTCCTGTGCAGGAGGCAGTTGAAACAGACAAAACATGAAAGCATTTCTTACCCCCGCTCCTTTGTATTTACCAAGAGGGGCACCAGGACCACGCAGTCATTGTGCTTCTGCACTGTTCAGCCTTCCTCAATGTCAATCCAGTCCCAAACAATCTGTCAGCAAGAATATGTGGAATTTACAAATAGGCATTTTGCAAATTAATAACTAAAATTCTTCTAGTGTTTGCCATTAATTCATTGTGAGCACCTGCCATCTGCTCAGAGGTGCTTTGCAAGGTCTTTAGGAGATGACTTGGGTGTCAGCTCTGATGCTGTTCAGTATACTTCTGTTTGACTTGTATTAACATAGGGAACCATGGTCCCATTTCCCAACTCTGTGATTTTACTGTTTTTTTCAGTCCCTGTATTTTTGCTTCTCCAAGGACCAAATACTCCAGTGACTGCTGGAGCAATCTCCACGGTAAGCCAAAGGCTGCGCCTGCCACTGTTGTGCAGCAGCCACCCTGTGTACAAGAGCATATATATGCTGGGGAAGGTGCCTGTACATTCAGGAAACAACAGTTTTGAACATTTTAGGATACAAACCTTGGATACAATTTTTTTTTAGGGAGAGTTGGTAATTGGAGTGTGTGAAGGAAGGCAGCTCTACCACATTTGTATGTGGGATTGCAAATCTCAGGAGGCCATTTGTTCTTAGAGCACTGCATCTCATTTTAAAATTAAAGGTCATTAATTAGGATTTTCCTACTCAAAATTAGTCTTAATATTCTGCTGAAGTACAAACTAATACCTGTTAAACAAGAGAAACTGAATAAAGGTTTAGCAATGAGAGGTGCTTTCCCGGGTTGTGGGCATGAACTGGTGCCAATGAGCAGAAATGTGAACTCTGGCAGCTGGGTTCCACATTTCCAGTGCAGCATTATTAGTGGGCCTTTAAAATACTTTGTGAGTATATTAGCTTCTACTTTTGTTATTAAATTATAGCATTTTCATTATAGAGAACAAGTTTGCCTTGATTTTGTTTAAAATGACTTCTGCTCAGCACCCAGAAGATAAAATGGACATATTTTTATAATATAAGCATACTTTTTTTGTACATTGTGTTCATTCTTGAATAAAGTGACTTTAGTGTTGGCTTGTAGATATTAAAAAGTATTGATTTTGATTGAATAAATGTTTTCTTCCAATCTAGGTTGGTGGTGCAATGTTTTTTTGTTGTTTTTAACAAGGTATCAATTTTTCCATGCTAATATGATAATGCATATTGACCATTCTGTTTCCCATACTATAGCCACTTTCCTTAAAAGCTTGATGTTTGCTCCTAGAATAACTGATTTAGGGCAGTACATCAGGTTCCTATTGTGGAAGGAGGGGACAGTCTTATTCCCTAAGGAACATCTGGCAGTATTTTTGGTGGGTGCTGCTGCCATCTGGTGGGAGATAATGTGGTGACTATTCATTCACTATCTGTGATCAAGAACAGCAGAGCCTTACCCAGCCTCAAATGTTGACAAAAACCCTTGGTTATGGCAAGACCAGAGTCTACTCACCAACTACATCTTGATAGAAAGTCCTCTTGTGCAGAGGGTACTGAGGCTTGTCTGGATCATGGGAAAGTACCACGCAATATCCTGAAAACAGAAAAATCAATAATCATGACTAAAGGTTGCACAAGAAACTTAGATTACATAAAATCTACACAGTCCAGTGAGATATCTGAAGGAACTGTTGTTGGTATATCAGAAAATCTGTTTTCAACAGACAGGAAGAACACAGACAAAGCAGACTAATCTATACAGCATGACACACAATCTAGATATATGAACTTAAGATAACAAAAATCTACACAACTGATACCCACATGTAAATTATATACCATCTGCTTTCAGCAGACTGAAAAGCAACATCTACCTTCCATTTTCTGTCTCAATCCACAGGGGTCCAACTAGAGAACCATTTCATAAGTACCTCAGGACAGTTTTTAGTGCCTTAGTTTTCACAGTTTGACACCCTAACAGGCTGCTGTTTGCGTTGTCTTCTATTAAATTGAGACAGCCCATCACACGGTTTTCTGTGTGACTTACCTTTGATGCACAGAAGGAAAAAAAAAAACCTGATCTTGAAGGTCTTAAGCAACTGCCAAAAAATGGTGATCTTGGTATCAGAAGGATGAGTTGTACCTCACTGAAAGGTAATTGAAGAGTACAGGAAACAGTTCACATCTAACCCCATTTTCTGTTCCCGTAAATCCAAGCTCCAGAGCTCACTATACACTCAGTGAAACCTACATATTGAGTGCCTTTAAATATGTCAGTGGGAATCCAGGAAGATTCCCAGGCAGTTAGTTTTGATGCCCCTCTGAAATAGCAGCTAGTAAAACATGCACTGAGCCCTCTGGCTCCACCTCACGGCTCCATGGCATGGAGAGCCTTGTTGGGTACATGTGCAGGCATTGCCAGAAGCACATTATTTGTCGTTTCTGGGTTTCTTCAAGTCAGTACTGTGCTTTTCAGAAATAGTACAAATACTTAAATGTCACTATTTCTTGCTTTTGTCAGACTCACCCACATTCAGAATCCCAAATGTAATGATTGTTGAATTGAACTTCTTTCCAGTATCTTACAGTAGCTGTTCTGATTTTCACTGTTTGGGTGGTATCTTAGTCTCTTCAGGCTGTTACAACAAAAAAAGTAACAGAAATTTATCATAGTTCTTGAGGATGGAAGTCTGAGGTCAGAGTGATGATCAGGTATAGTCCCTTTCCTGGACTATTTCACCATGAATTTTTTGGGCTTCAACATTCAGAATACAGCACACAGATCAGGCGAGTAACTGGCACGTCTGTGTGTAGATGCAGCCATAGCCGAACTGTGCAGCTACAACCAGGATCTGCCACTACTACACCCCAGAGACGGCCACAACAGCCCCTTCTCTTTCCAGTCTGTCATTCCGAGGAAACTCCTAACAGTTTAGAAAAATGTCATGGGTAAGTTATATTTGGTGGTTGAGAAGGGAAATGCAGGACTCAAGTGGTTCAACTTGTGATTAATAGAAATCTTACAAAAAGCAAAGAAATGCTCTGAAGAGAGAATAAAAAAAATTTTTTTTTCCTGCTTCACAATCCTTACCTGACTTTTTGTTCTGAGAATCACAGTCAGCTATGGGAAACCATTACTTCTCTGATTAGTCCTTTTGAGGACAACCAGATTTCTCAGCAGCAACACCAAAGTCCATATAATGGAACTTACTGGGAGAAAATGATTTGAACTAGTGTTTCATCTATAGCCAGACTCAGTGACATAAGATTGCAAAAGAAAGCTGTGCAAAGAATGAAAATTGCCCACATTTTTACGTAACTGGAGAGTGTGAAAGAACAAGTACAACAAAACTAGTGTAAGTGAAAGAAATCTCAACTTCTAGGTGAGAACCAAGTTAAAACAAATTGCTTTTAGGGAAACTATTTACCAGTTAAAAAGTCATCATTTAATAGCTGAAGATTCAAACATTCAAAATTTTGTTACTGGGCACCATGTTCCTCGGTACTGTTTTGGCACTGGGGATGAGTAAACTGTCCTCAATGAACATTCTAGTTGGGGGGGGGTGCAGAGAGACAGACCTTAAACCAAATAATTACCCAAAAAGGTTAGAAAATAAGCACTCTGGATAAAGAGTTGGGGATGTGGGAAAGGAATTGCAGTTACAGTGTTACCAGGTTGAAGGGGTGATACTGAAGCTGAGAAGATCTTAATAATATGGTGACAAAACCAAGTTTTATTGTCAGTAAGCAAGAAAGAATTCTAGCTATTCTAGTATCCAAAAGTAAGACATGGGGCTGCCCTGGTGGCACAAAGGATTAAAACAGCACTATAAAGCTATCTTCAGCCACTGCTATATGAATTTGATCTCTGGCCAGAGAGTGACCCACATGGCGCAGCAGACCTCTCCTGTCTTGACACCCATGCTCCCCTCAGCAGTGTACTTCTGTAGATCTGCCTGTTCTGCTCCCCATTCTGTTTTTGGTGGTTCCTCTCTGGCCTGTACCCCATAAATCTTTTTTTTAAAAGGGGTAAGACATGGCATGAAATTATACTTGAGTTCCTAGACCACAGCCACACAAATGTTGTGGATGAAAAAAAAGTATTTTTTTTGCTTGAGAGGTACTGTTTTTGGTGACAATTCCATTTCTTTTACCAGTTGTACAGCTAATTATGAAAGTATTATGACTACTCAAAACTTTAAAAGAGCATGTGAGACCTTTAAAGTGACAGGATGGAATATGGTAAAATTCATAAGCTACTGTAGGGAAAAGAAACTGAAAACTGTGACGTACTCATCTTTACATATGTACTGTCAATTCATGAAATATTGGCTACTTGATTGTGTAAAATATGTGAATTAATGAATTAAAATTATTACTTAGGGTTATAAAAAATCTAAATAGAAAAAAAATTATAATATGTGCATTTCAAAGTTCAAGACTCAAGACATAAAAATATGCCTACATTTTTTAGAATTAAGGAAGTCATCCTTGAATGACAAATTCAAGTGACTATACTATTTATCCATAGGAAGCAGAAATGTATGTGGGGGTGAATGAGACTAACTTCTCATTTCATGCCAATCCTGTTTATATTTCATTTTCTATGTACTATGAATTTCATAATAGTGATACAAAATAAAATAACATCTCCAAGTAGATTAGAGGGCCAGATGGACGATTAGATAACTACAAGCTTTTATTTCCCCCCGAAATACACAAAGAAAACACCTGAAATGCATTTAGAATTCAGCTCAGAAACTGACACAAGTGAATGAACAAAAAAGAATCCCTCTCCAAAGGGTAGAAATTCACCTTACATTCTCCCATCCACTTCCCAATGTCCTTGGGATTAAAGGGAAAGGGTGACACTTGCTCATAACTTCCTGATTTGTCTGGCCTGCCTGAGGAATTGCTTTGCCCTATACTGATGGGGATGGTGGCATAATTTGTGAAGGAGATTAGCAGCTGTTGAAAGCAGAGGTGGAAGTGGCAGCAAGTGAGATCTGTAGGTGGTGCCTAGAGGGAACAGAATGCAGGCAGAGGAACACAGTGGAAATCCAGGGTTTTAAAGGAGTCTGTAGTGAGATTCTTATGCAACATTCAAAAGCAGCTACACAAGGGGAAACAGACTAATAAAACACAGTCCCAGGGAAGAGACATCTCTCAAGGTATGGGAGAACCCTCAGCCTTTAAATTGGACTTACTAGTGAAGGACTATACCTGCCTGAAGTCAGTAAAGACTGGGAGAAATCCCAACAAAAGATGGTAGCGCATACAAGAAACATCAAAACATTGCTCATTTACAAGAACAAATATCCAGACAGCAACATTAAAAAAACAGATCTCTGTGGCCATCCCTGGTGGTGATCCACGTGGTGCAGCAGACCTCTCCTGACCACTCCACTGCTCCCCTCAGTGTAATTCGTTGGTCTGCCTGTTCTGCTCCCCACTCTGTCTCTGGTGAGTCCTCTCACCACCCCTGCACCGCTGGCTTGTACCCCAGTTCTGTATGAATAAATATATCTTAAAAAAAAACAACAGATCTCTAACTTGACAAAGGATTTACAATAACTTGTCTTTCAACAAAAATTAAAAAGACAATTCTCCAAAAAGTAAATGCAGATTTGCCAACAGGTATATAAAACTATTCAACATCACTTACAATTGGGAATGCAAACCAAAACCACATGAGGTATCCTCACCAGTGAGAACAGCACATATTAAAAAATTGATAACAATTAATGGTGACAAGGATGTGGAGAAAAAGGAATCCTCTTCCATTGTGGTGGAAATGCAACCTGGTCCAGCCACTATGGAAAGTTGTGTGGAGGACCCTCAAAATACTGAAAATGGAGCTACCCTATGACCCAGCAATTCCACTGCTAGGGAAAATATTAATCACAAAGGAAACTTACACTCTTAGGTATATTGCAGCACTATCTGCAATAGCTAAAATATGAAAACAACCTAAATGCCCCCAAACAGGTACTGGATTTGAGAACATGTGCTATATCTACACAATGAAATAGCATTTCAAAAGTCAAAAAAGGTAAAACTGATGTCACTTGCAGCAACATGGATAGAGGTGGAAGGGATGCTCAGTGAAATAAGGAAACACGGATTTTGGATGCAATAGATGGTCATGAGGTACTGCTTTGGTTTCAGCACTAAATTCAATAACCTGAAGGCCAGCAGCTCCATTACCGCAGGATGAATTTATTACCACAAGACCACTGGTGTGGGGAATCTGGCCTGCAACATTGGTGAGCCATGTGATGATCAGCGGACACCCAACTTCCCCCTCCAACCCCCCACCAAAAGCTTCCTAATACAACTCTCCACAAAAGTTATAAAGATGTTGGCCAACTTAAAGAATAATTCACTTTCACTAGAGGAATTCAACACATGAGGCAGAGGAAAATGTCAGTGAATTTGAAAATAGATCATTTAAAATTATTAAGGTAGAAGAGAAAATGACGAATGAAGAAAAGTGAGCAGGACCTAATGAATTTAAAGAACAATTCATGCGTACGGGAGTCCTAGAAAGAGAAAAGTAAGAGCTATAGAGATTATATCTAAGTCTCTAAGTTGAGGAAAGATAGAAATGAGAAATTCGACAAATTCCACATAGGATACAGCCAAAGAAAACTATACAAAGATATAATCCAACTGTTGAAAGTCAAAGAATCCTGAAAATAGCAAGAGAAAGGTTATTTTTTTTTTGAAGTTTCAACAATATATAAGTAAGGAGATTTCAAAAACACATTGTAAAAAATGACAAAAATACTACACATGATTGCTAGGTAGGATTTACACCAGAAATGCAAGAATGATTAAACATGAGCAAATCAGTATAATATGTTCTATTTGAATGAAGTGAGAAAGAAAATGAGTATCAGTGAGAGAGAGAAATCACAAAATTCAATTCCATTTCAACATACAAACACTACAGAACAGAAGAAAACTATTCCAACAAAATGAAGCCCATACATGAAAAGCCCACAGCTAACACCATTCTCAACTGTGAATGACTGAATACCTTTCCTCTGAAAACAAGAACAAAACATGAAGGTTTGCTCTTAGTTTCTGCTGACCAAAATGCTCTAAATCCCACCATGAGCAGTGAGGCAAGAAGAAACAGAAGGCATGCGTATGGGAAAGAAAGAAGTAAAACTATCTGCTCAAACATGCCTTAAAGGTTACACTCATAACCAAAAATCTGAATTCAGAAAAATATAGAATGATATTTCTGTGAACAATCATGCACACTCAAGAAAAACAAAACAAAAAACAGGAAAGTCAGTTATGTTTGTACACAATGTATTCAAAGAAACTGAAAAGGAAATTAAGAAAGCAATTCCAATTCCTGTAACATCAGAAAGAAATTTTGAAAAGGTGACAAGACTTTTACATTGAAAACTATATACTAATGAAAGTACTTAAAGATGACACAAATAATGCAAAGATATCCTGTTTGAGAATTTAAATACTTGGGGCCATCCCTGGTGGCACAACGTATTAAAAACACAGCGCTATGAAACTAGCTGCAGATGCTTCACCACGAGTTTGATCCCCACCAGGGAGGTGACCCACATGGCGCAGCAGACCTCCCTGTCTCGCTTGTTGCTCCCCTCAGCAGTGTATTTCAGTAGATCTGCCTGTTCTGCTCCCCACTCTGTCTCTGGTGAATCCTCCCACTGCCTCTGTACCTCTGGTTTGTAACCCAGTTCTGTAAGCATAAATAAATAAATCTCTTTAAAAAAACAAGATTTTAAATACTTAGGCCTCCCTGGTGGTCTAGGGTTTATGTTTCAGCACTATCACCAATTCGGCCAGAGTTAGATCCCAACCAGGGAGGTGACCCCACCATGGTGCAGCAGACCTCTCCTGTTTTGCCCGCTGCTCCCCTTGGCAATGTATTTCAGTAAGTCCACCTGTTCTGCTCCTCACTCTATCTCTGGGGAATCCTCTCACTCCCACCTGCCCCCCCCCCCAGGAAGTGTGTCCTAGACCCCAGTTCTTACACACACACACACACACACATTCACACAAGACCCCAGTTCTTACACACACACACACACAAATTGGTATACACACACAGACGAATTGGAATGCTTATTGTTAAGCTGTTACCACTATTGAAGTGATCAGAGTTGTAGTGCAATCATCAACATTCCAAAGGCACTGTTGTTTTTGCAGAAATAGAAAAACCCCTTTTGACATTCACATGGACTTTCTTGAAGTAAAATAATCTTGGGGAGAAAAGAACGAAGTTGGCAGTCTCATACATACTGACTTAAAACTATACTAATTTAAATCCATATATACTGCCATAAAGATAGAAGAGAATAGAGTCCAGAGATTAACTCACCTATGTATGGTTAAATTATTTTTGACAAAGATTCTAAATCAGTGGATTGAAGGTCAGTCTTTTCAACAAATGGTCCTGGGAAAACTGGATATTCACATGCAAAAGAATGAAGATGGCCTCAGTCTTAGTTCTGTTTGAGCTGTGGTAACAAAATACACTTAACTGGGTAGCTTATAAACAACAGTAAGTTTATCTTAACAATTTTGGAGGCTGACAAGTTCAAGGTCAAAGTGCAGAATGGGTGCCTTCTGGTGAAATTTCCTTTCTGGTTGATAGCCAGTGTCCTCACATTCTGGAGGGAGCATGGCATCTCTCTGGAGCCTCATTTATGACAGTACCAGTTCCTGTCCTGAGGGCTCTCCCCGAATGCATAACCTACTAGTACCATAATATAGAGCATTAGGACTTCAGCATCCCCAGGGGTTGTGGGGAGGTCACAAACATTCAGATCACAGCAGACTTAACCATACAACACTGCAAGTGAAACTTAAAATGGATCGAAGATATAAACAGAAGCCTTAAAACAAAGACTCCTTGAAGAAAACATTGGGAGTAAGTTCCATGACAGTGGATCTGCAAGGATTTCTTGGATATGGGCCCTAAAAGCACAAGAACAAAATACATACTGGACTACATTAAGTAAAAAAATGTCCATATGTGGCCCTCCCTGGTGGCGCAGCGGGTTAAAGCACAGCACTGAGAAGCTAAAGCCACTTACTCATGAGTTCAATCCCCATAGGTCTGCTGACCATATGGCACGGCAGACCTCTCCTGACCCGCCCGCTGCTCCTCTCAGCAGTGTACTTTTGATCATCTGCCTGTTCTGCTCCCCACTCTGTCTCTGGTGAATCCTCTCACCGCCCCTGCACCTCTGGCCTGTACCCCAGCTCTGTATGCCTAAATAAATAAATCTTAAAAAAAAAAGTCCATGTTAAAAAATAAACAACAGAATGAAAAGACAACATATAGAAGGATATATTTGCAAATCATATATCTAATTAACATTTATATCGAGAATTAAGAACTCTTACAACTCAACGACAAAAATCAAACACCCTTGTAAAAAATTGTCCAAGGCCTTCAACAGATATTTCTCCACAGAGGCTGTACAAATAACCAATAAGCTTGTGAAAGGTTGCCCAACTTCGTTTGGAAAATGTAATTTAAAGTCATGAGCTACTACCTTAAATCTACCAGGATAGAAAGTACTTCTGAAAATAAATAAAAACAATCACCACCACCCACCCACCAAACAGGGATGAGCAAGTATTGTGAAAGATATAGACAGACTGAAACTCTGTGTACACAGTTTGTAAGAATGAAAAATGGTACAACTGCCATGGAAAACTCAGGGGTTCCCCAAAAATTAAAGAACACCTACTTTACAATCCAATAAACCACAAAAAATAACAAATATTGTATGATCCCACCTATATGAGTTATCTGAAATAACTAAATTCATAGCCAGTAAAAGAATAGGTCAGGCAATCTCATTCAAAGGCAACAGCAGACTGAAAAAGAGAAAGGAAATAGTAAGAATGATGTTCACAATCGAGTAATTGATTCAGTTACACTTGGACACACATGCAAGAAATGCCCAACACTGACTCCACTGCCAGGTGACCTTCACTAGTCCTAGCTAAACGCATGCTTGGAGTAAACCCTTGAGACCACCTGCACTGCCCCCCACTCTGGTAACAAAAACAAAGCCTTGAAAACGGTTATCTTGTTCCAAAGCAGGTGTACGTGAGTATGGCCTTTGCAATAACCAGAGACCCCCAAACAGGTAATGTCCACAGCTGAAATTATTCATCAACTGCCCAATATCACAGGACTAAGCTGTATTTATCCCTTAGACGGCAGGAATCTCACAGGCTATAAAAACTGCAACACAGAAGGTCTTTGCTTGAGGGCAATAAGATGATGCTTAATTCTCTGCACAGAGCATCCTTACTGTGCCTGGCAAACAGGAGGGACTTTGAGAGACACAACTGGCTATAGAAAAAACCAAACTGATATTGTCATTAAAGCCTTACACACCACACACAGTCAGACAATTCCTGCTACAGCACCATTGTGAAATATACTATGTGCAGAAATCTGTGGTGGAGACATGGGGCTTTCCTAGCCCCTGGATCCAAAAAGAGGGGGAAAACCCACTGCAGTACAGTCAGTTATTCCAGGAAGTCAGTGAGTAGTGCATATACTTTGTCCTATGACACAAACCCAACATTCTTCTTTCTTGATTTCAGTGTTAAAAAGCAAGTCAGTTCCTTTCCTTTTCTGATTTGATATTGGTGCCCTCCACTTTCTGTTTGGCAGTTTGTGAACTCAGTAGGGAGTTCTTCTGTCTCTCACAGTCATCTTGTGCAGCTCTTAGAACGAATAACCACAAATAGGCAAGAGTTTCATTCTAGCTCAAAGCTGCTCTTGGGCAAACTACTCAAAGCTAACAGGAAAGATTTACATGAATTATTACTAAAAGAGAAAATCAACAGCATAGGCTACTGGGAAATAAGTGGCAAAAATGCTAACAAAATTGATTATGCACTGAATTTTTTTCTACCCAATCCTAAATAAATGCAGAGTGTGGGACTTCCAGTGTGGCTTGAATTAACTGTTGTTCTTCACCCCACCCCCCCAGACTTTTATTATTTCTAGATTGCCAAGAGCACTTTAAAGACCTGGCCCAATAGGGAAGGAACTTGAGGTAGGAGCGAGGAAACGTAGTAAATTCAAGTCAGGAGCTTTACTGATCTCACAACCATTCTACTAAAGAGCTTTGGCTCTCCAAGGCTACAGATGATGGAACAGATGGTTGGAAAGGCTAAGTACCTGAGCATATTAGTCTTGTAGATCCTAGAGTCAAGACACATCCCTCAGGGCTTATGCTCTCCACCTCTCATTTCAGTTCTGTGTTGGCGTCATCCTTCCCCACTGCTAACATGTTTCCTTGACATGGCAGGCTATGCTTATGAGGAATATCCTAGGTTTACACCAGAGTTGACCTCAACCTACATGCTAGGAATTCCAGGAAAGGCCTCACTAGTCTGCTGCCACCATGTGCATGCAAACACACGTGTAGGGGGCAGGCTACTCACAACCCCAGCAGTACCCCATGGACTCAGGAAGGAAGAGCTGACTAAAAAATTGTTGGGCATTATTAGAAGACCAGGAAAGGCAGGGAAGCATGTGGGGCATAATGCAGAACTAGGGTTAAGAACAAGGGTTAAGTCCACATTAGCCAGCTGACTGCCTGCATTTTTTTCTCAGAGGCCTTTTACACAGATGAGAAGATGAACAATAAGGCAACAAAAGAGAGGAAGATTCCCCCTCTCCAAGATTTGGGACTTTTCCCATCACCAGGCTGGGATACCACCTGGCTCTAAAGCCTCAAATCACAGACTGACAGGAGCCCAGACCCAACACTTGCAGTCCAGGTCTTGCACACCTAGGAAGACAGTGTGCTCTTTAAGCAGAAAGATGCAGGGAAGACAAGGTTCAGGATAAGCTACACACAAAAATGTATTTTTTAAATTGGAAAATAAAAAATACTGTAAACAGTAACCCAGAAGGTAACAAGCTGGCAGCAGTGCCTACCCACGGTCCTGGCCATGATGAATGGACTTGTTGGCACTGGGGAAGTCAGACGCCAGAAAGACATGTTCTCCAGGGGGTGAGTGGGGTCACACTGGATTCGGGACCCTGAGCACTTAGGTCCCTGCCAGGTTTCCAGACCAAGGCTCCAAACTGTTTTCTGGAAGAGAAAGAGCTTTGGTTCAACTCAAATATTATTCTGCTTTTTCAAAGAAAGCTATGAATTCAGGTAGAATTTGAATGTTTTATTTTGATTAGAACATATACAACTGGTTGTGCTGTAGCATAGTGAACCCTGCCCCCAGGATTTTAGGGAAATGAAGTGTTTGATTGCACTTAAAAACCCTTATTTGGTGGCACAACTGGTTAAAGCACTGCATTATGAGGCGATCTGTAGCCACTGCAGCCTGAGTTCAATTCCTGGCCAGGGAGCTGACCAGCATGGTGCAGGAGACCTCTCCTGACCTGCTTGCTGTTCTCCTCAGCAGTATATTTCAGTGAATCTGCCTTTTCTGCTCCCTACACTGTCTCTGGTGAATCCTCTCACCACCTTGTATCTCTGGCCTGTACCCCAGTTCTTGTATGCATAAATCAATCTATCTTTAAAAAAACTCTTGTGTTGAGCAGTCTCTGTGAATCTTTGCCCTTGCTATAATCTGTGTGCTTACCTCTCATGCCCTAAGGGATTTTATGGAAGAAGTTAGTTGGTAATTGTTTATTAGGTATATGCAATTGTAAATCTGCTTCTCATCTCACAAAAGTTCAAACTCTCTACTGAGGCCTATTGATTTCTCTCTCTTTTTTTTCTTTAAGAAATATTTCACTCTTTGTACTTTATTCCTCACACTTTCTAGAACAGAGATGTTAATAAGTAGAATTTCCTGTACTGAAGGCAATGTCCTGTACTGATTCCAATGTAAATGACATTTCAAAGATTAGATACAGTACTGGACTGAGTTTTAGATTTCCCATGTCTGCTGGCCTTTCACACTGTGTAGAAATGACATTCACAAAATTTTTGTGCTGCTTTTCCACAAGTTAGCAAAATCCTGTAATTGCTTCACTCTGACAATCCATCAGAACAGGATTAGTTTAGATTCCTCTTGCTTCTTATTCTACGCACAATTGAACACAAATGATCTTTATCCCCGATGATAGGACTTTGTTTCCTTCTTGACATATAATGTAAACATTATATAGAAAATCTGAACATGAAACATAATTATTATAGAATGGAGATGAGAAAAGATATCAAAGAACTTTAGTGAAAAGGAAACTATACTTAGCTCTTAATTACAGGGGGGTTAATCAATGTATTCAAGGTCATATGGAGCTTCCCTATTGGCCTGGGTGGATGTTGGTGGGAGCTGCATTAGAATCAAGCTCTGAAGCTGGCCCTCTCAACATTTCTGCTCGTGCTTGTACAGCCTACCACATTTATTTCATTTGGTTAAACCTTCCTTGGACTGGATTTTTTTTCTTTTTTTGCATTAAAAATCTGTGGTAGGCCCTCACTGATGGTGCAGCTGGTTAAAGCGCAGCACTGCAAGTGATATACACCCAAAGGAAATAAAATTAGGATTAAGCTGCAATCTCATGTGTACTGCAGCATTAATCACAGTAGCCAGGATTTGTTAACGGACAAAGAAAATGTACTGTGCATATGGACACACACCATTCAGCCCTAAAAAAAAAAAAAAGGAAATTCTGTCATTTGCAAAAAACATGGAAGAACCTGGAGGGCATTATGCTAGGAATTTGGCAGTGGTCAGGAGTTTGGGGATGGGAAAAAGGTGGGGACACTGGTCAAAAGATAGAAACATTCAGTTATGTAGGCTAAGTTCTGAAGAGGTATCGTGTGACAATGGTGACTATGGTTAGTAATTGTCAAGTTTATGCTTGCAATTTAAGAGGATTGATCTTAAATGTTCTCACTACACACAAAAATTGTAACTACAAGTGGTGGTGGATTATTAATTGGCCTGACTGGTGTAATCACCTTAAATGAATATATCAAATCAGTTGAAATTGTGTATAGTTTTACATGTAGACTGAATGCTTTTCCTCTTCCCTTATCCCAAATCTTATGCTGAAATCCTAACCCCTACAGATGTGGGGCTTTTGGGAAGTAATTAGGTTATGAGAGTAGAGCCCTCATGTGGAATTAGTGATATGAAAACAAAAGACTCAGAGATCTCTCACCTCTTCTATCCTGTTAAGAAGGTGCCATCTCTGAAACAAGAAATGAGCCCTCATTGACAATGACTTTATTGGGATCTTGATGTTGAAGCTCCAGACTTCGAAACCATGAAAAATAATTTTTGTTGTTTACAATCTACTCACTCTACGACATTTTGCCATAGCAAACCAAGTGGACTAAGACACACCTTCAATATAAACAATTTTTGTTCACCAACTACACTTCAATAAAGCCGGAAAAAAAAAAAAAAAAGGTAAAGTCCTCAATCCAAAGCAATAAAGTGACAATCAAAACAAACAGAAATATTCCAGTTTCACTGGCAGAAATAAAAAGGCTCATATCAATATGAAGAGAAACTCAAAAGTACTAATTAGGGGGAGGGAAAACTAAAAGCCACTATAAAATTCTGTCATATACCCAACAGATAGGCAGTTGAAAAATTACCAAGTGATCTGATGATCACCTGCCAGCAGTCTCTAGAGTATGTAATTGTTCATTATACACTGTTACAAGTTGATTATTTTTATATATTTTACCTGTTTCTTATTCCTGGTCAGACTTGGTTGATTATTATTTTCAAATATTAACTTTCTAGAAAATTAAGACTTTCATCTGCCACCATGCTCCAAATAGAGGGCAGCTTGGTTAACATTTCCTCATCATGAGTTCTAAACCTATATAGTTTTTCTTAATGAGATTAAGTACCTTTGATGCTTACTGGAAATTTTTCTAAATTAGTCTTTTTGGACTAGTTTTCATATTCTTTAAAGACCAGAGGTATAACTGGATTATATGGAATTTTCTATTTTCTTAAGAAATTGCCGTACTGTTATCCAAAGAGGGTGCACTAATTTGCAATCCCAACAAAAGTGGGTGAGAATTCTTTTCTCCCCACATGCTTGCCAACATTTGTTTCCATTCCTTTTAAAGATTCATTTATACATATAAGAACTGGGGTACAGGCTAGAGATGCAGGGGGTTGGGAGGCAATGAGAGGATTCACCAAAGACAGAGTGGGGAACAGAACAGGTAGATTGACTGAAAAACACTGTGACGGGGAGCAGCAGATGAAACAGGAGGAGAGATTTGCTGTGCCCTGAATCACCTCCTGGGCAGCCAGGAATTGAAATCATGCTGCAGTGGCTGCAGATTGCTTCACAGTGCTGCACTCTAACGAAGTTTTGCTTTTAATATAGTTTCCGTGAACTGTCTTTCTGCTTTCCATTCCATTTATTTCTGCTACCCCATTCTTGTAATGTGGGCCTGTGTTGCTGAGCTACCTTTAGAGTAACTTGCTTTTAGAACACAGAAAAGGATGATCCTGTAACTTGCTTTTCCATGTTCATTACTCTAAATACTTTTAAATTTCATTGACCCAGTTGTTCATGAGCGTTGTTTAGTCTTACATTTGGTTTATTCTGTGATTCTCTGTGGCTAATTCTAGCTTTAAAGTGTTGTGACCTGAGCAGATGCTTCATATTTTTTACATATTTTGAGACACGTTTTGTATCAGCATATGAGCTATTTTTTTTTTAAAGTTTATTTTTACATCATTTTGCACATTTTTTTTTTTCATCTCCATTGTAATCCCCACGGGTTTCCCATCACCAAATCACCCCTGTGCCACCACCATAGTCCCGTATATGAGCTATTTTTAAGGATGCTTCATGTGCATTTAAGACAGCTCATTTATCTCTTTCAGGATAGCAATCTCTGTAATGGCCATTACTATCTTATGTTTGAACACTTCATTTAAGGCTTGTATTTAATTTTCGGTCTGGATGATCTATCCCTTCAATGAGTGGTTTGTTGAAGTCTCTGACAATTTCATCAATGTTATTTCAGGTCAGTTATTAGATGTGCCCATATTTGTCCCTGATTACCTTTTATGGCATAAAATCTAGTTTATCTGAGAACTGCACTTTGTGCTTTCCTTTCTGTACTATTGCCTTGAAAATCTTACTTCCACCTTTCACCATGTTTGTCTCCTGTACATGAGGCGCAGGAACTTTTTAACTGAACTTACCGTTCTGGGCTTTTTCATTGGTGAGTTCAGCCATTCACATTTTGGGTAATTATTGGTAAAGTTTTATCATTATACTGATTTTTGATTCTTAATTGCTCTGATCCCACCCCCACTTTTCTTTCATTTGGATGGCTTTCCCTGGTGACTTTCTTTACCTCTATGTGCCTCTATTCTAGATTTTTGGTTAGTGGTTACTTAGCTTACACATTCCCTTACTAGGCAGTTAACTATATAGGTTTTGTCCATATCTTCCCCTTAGTGTTTTGTTGATAACTCATAATATTCTTGCTCACGTTTCTGATTTTTTACTCCTATTGCCATTTTGCTCAGGTTTTATGTTTCATTTTTTCTTCTTTTCTTATAAAACTACTCCTCTCAATATTTCTCATAGGGCAAAACTGGTGGTGATAAACTCCATTAGCTTCTCTTTGTGAAAGACCAGGACAGAGTATTTGCAGGACAGTATTCTAAGCTGTTGGTTCTTATCTTTCAGGATTGTGAATACTTCCACACTTTTCTTCTCGGGTAGACTGGGATAAAATACAAGGGAAGTCTAATTTGGATGCCTTTGTAAATTATCTTTTTCCTATCTTCCTATAACTTTACCTTTGATTTTTGATAATAACAATGTGTCTTGGAATAGGATGCTTTGCATTTAGACATATGGGTTAGCTCTCTTCTTCCTGGACACCCATGGGTAATTCATGCTGTAGGCTGGGGCATTTCTCAGCTATTCTTTCTCTGAAAAGAATCATCACCTCCTTTACCTTCAAATACCCATATTCCTTGTTTCTTCTTTAAAATAAATTTCTAAAAAGATTTATGCACACAAGCGCTGGGGTGCAGGCCAGAGCTTTGGGGGTCAGGGAGTGAGAGGACTCACCAGTGGGGAGCAGCAGACAAGACAGGAGAAGTCTGCTGTGCCATATGGGTCAACTCCCCGGCCAGAAATCAAACTTGTGCTGAAGCAGCTGCAGATAGCTTCATAGTGCTGTGACTTAATCCCGCTGTGCCACCATGGAGGCCCATTTTCTCCTCTAGTTATATTCATTAAAAAAAAAAAAAAAAATTCTTCCTATGTATTGTTTCTCTTCAGTTTATTTACACATTTTTCTTCCATTTCTGAAATTCTTTCTTTTGCCAGTTTAAAGTATTTCCTGTATTTTCATTGCATTTAGGGTCTCGTGTTTGTGTTATTGGTTTTAATATTTTCAATTATTTTGGTAAAGAAATCTTGTTCCTGGGTCTCAAAGGATTTTGTGCTACCTTACCTGACCTTGACTCACCTTCCAGTTAATTAGCATTCTGAATATTGTTTTAGTCTTTAATAAGCTCTCTTTCTGCATTCTTTATATCACACTCATTTTTTCTAATATTCAGATGTTCCTTGCTTTCTAGTTATGCCTGTTGCCTTATTTCATGGTTGGGGACACTGTGGGTACAGTTATTTCTTAGCTTACCGTGGTGTGAGGTGGATGTGGAAAGGGAATCTGAGTCTTACATACTTACTTCTCAAGTTTAGTTGAGGAGTAAAATCGGTCACCTCAGCCTCTTCTTTTCCACAGCAATATTTAGTGCTTCAGTTGTCATAACTTCCCACCTGCCTCTCTGCAGCAGATCATGATCTGTGAAGCACTGAGTCTTCTGGTGAGGAGGCTAGCTCTGATCCACAAGTCTCTCTCTAGGTCAGGTGGGTCTAGCAGGCAGGAAACATTTTAGTGGGTATGTTTCTGACTGTAGGCATCAGCCTCCAAACCAACCTCTACCACTGCTGACCTTTCTCCAAGATTCACTTGTAAATGCTGCATAGCTACCCTGCTACTTCCAAGGTATTGGTGTACTCCCACCAGTCTTCTTTGTTAACAAGTAGACCCCCAATTCAGTACAGTGGGTGTGGATCTGCCTGGCAACTCTTTGAGATCTTACTTCTGGGAGGAGGGCAAAAGGAAGAGCTTTCCTTGCCTGAGGTGCTGTTACCAATATTCCAGGCTGGACCCATGCTGTGCACAACTGTACTCCCTTTCTGTTGAGAGAAGTCCAGAGTGCCCTGTCTTCATGCCGTGGATCACTGACCCTCCTTCTGCCAGTTAGTTAACTACTTTCTTGGGCATGTTCCTCTTCACCTTACCTCTTCTCAGTCTTTCCCGGTTAACAAGCCAGTCAACCTTAATTTGAATCCTCCATGGGAAAGTCCTGGTACTCTGTCGGGAAACTTCTGAATCTTCGAGGAAGTACATCTTTATTTATTTATTTTTAATAATAGTTTATTTTTACATCATTTTTTCACCTTTTTCCATCTCAGCTGTCATCCCCGTGGGCTTCCCATCACCAAATCACCCATGTGCCATCACCATAGTCCCACGCACTCCATTTTTGATCCCATTCCCCACTCTACTCCCCTGAAATGTCTCTGGTATATAGTTGTTCATTATTATATGCCCCCCCCCACCCCGGTCTTTTATCTTCCTGCTATGAGTGAAACCATCCAGTATTTTTTTCTTTCTGGCTATTTGGGGAAACACATCTTTTTAACAGTTGTTATTAGGGGACAAGTCAATTCCCAACCTCCTTGTTCTGCCATGATGTGGGTAATTCCCCTTATTAGATGTTTCTTGGTGGTTAAGGAATTGAGTGGAGTTCCTGAGGTATGTCTATGGATCACTACATTCTGTAACTTAAGTCAAATTGTGGATATCTAAAATTTAGATTAATTTCCTAAAGCTGCCACCAGAAATTACCAAAAATTGTTGGCATAGAACAAGCTGGAAATACAAAATAAAGTCCTGGGAGGTTGGCACTACCTCTGGAGGTACCCAGGAGCAACTCTTGTTTCTTCTACTTCCTGGTGGCTGTTGGTTGTGACTTCTAGTTACACTCTCTCCTATCTTCACGTTGCCTTCTCTTCTTTGTACTACCTTCCTTTGTCTGCTCCCTCCTTACCTCCCCCCTCCCACCAAAGTAACATGCAATGACATTTTACAGACCAGCCAGATAATTCAAAGTAATTTCATCATATCAGAAATTTGACTTATAATTACATCTGTAAACAGCCTATTCTCAAATACAAATAGACAAATTCCATGGATTAGGACTTCTTACTTTTCGGTAGCAATTATTCAACCCACTATTAATATTACAAAACAAAGGAATGGACTGTGACACTGTGGAGGAGTGGTCAGTGGTAGGAATGTTTGGGAAATCAGTGTGGTTGTTGGACGGGGATGTATTGGGAGGCAGAATTCTTACCTACCATGGGAGTAACATTCTCTGGGTGCAGAAGGGAGAATGGGAGGACTTTTAGAAAGGAGTGCTAAATCAGAATTTTCCTTCTTCTTTGCCAGAGTCCCGGGAGCTGATCCTGTAAAAACAAATTGTTGTATTTACAAATACTCCCTAAAGAAGTAGTCCAAAAGGATGCTGTAGTAGGGCCATTCAGTATCCATTCTTTCTTTCTTCACTAGAAAGAATTCTAAGTTTATTTAAGGCCATCAATTCTCAGTTAAAAAAACTATCTCCCAGGTTCCCTTGCAGCTACTGCTGATGTGACACCATTTTGACTAGTGGGACATAAGGAAAGATAGGCAAGTGAAGCTTCTGGAAGAGTTATTTTGCTACAGAAAGAAACACACATTTAGACCTTTCCTCCTAATTCCGTCCTTCATGAAGCACGAGGGGAAGTCCCAGCGCACAATTACCACAGCCATGAGTCCCTGAGAGCATTGCAGACTCACTAGATCAGCAATCTCCCTAAGACATTCCGGTTATAAAAGAAAAACAAGCCCCAGCCAGGTTTAAGTCACAGTTGTTTCTTTTTTTTTTTTTTCCAAATTAAAAAAATCTAAACAATATCTAGACATTTCACAAATACTATAAAGCCAACAATCACACACGCCATATTTCTCAAGACATTAAAAAAATAATGTCTTTACACCAACAAAGTTCCCCTACTGACCTTTCTGAATGACTGGATAGAATTATTTCATCTGATTCCATATGAAGGCAATAAAGTGCAGAGTAGGTTAATGTAGATTCTTTATTGATTCCACCAATGTATTAGTAGATATAATATTAATAGATGGTACTTTTACATTCTCTTAACCAAAAATATAACAACTATTTACACTCAGTAAAAATACAAAAAGCATACAGAGGCACTGTCTTTCTAAAAGACATAAGTTTAAGAGGTATCAAAAAAATAGGAGACAAACATTGCTTGTTACAGGATACTTTACAATCACTGAATTGTGCAGTAGAATTGCTATCTTATTACAACTGAAGGCTTGTTTTTGTCTTTTGCAGATAACCTCAAAAATAAAGGCGACTTGTAACAGCACAATAAAAGCTAAAAGCGAACTGGGTTCAAGTTTAAATCTGAAAATGTATTATGACTTGTCTCTGAAGATTTACCCCTTAGCATTTAAGATAGTGCTAATGGGACACATCCACTTCAAAATTACATTTTTAAAAAAAACTTTAAAAAGATCAGAACTATAATCATTTTAAATATACAAGGAAACATGTTCTCTCCTCTTCACAGGGGAGAGAAGAACACAGTAAAATTAAGTTCTTGGAAATCCCCATCATCATAGCCAGAGTTCCTAGTCTGGGAGAGAATCTCAAGAAGTGATACAGATGACAACATGACTTACCACCATCATGAGAAACCACCTAAGATGACTTCTCCCCAGAGATTCATACTGAAAGTAATCATCTGGAGGAATTATCTATTAGTTATTATACATTTTTATGATAGTACATATTAGATTTCTTAATTCTCCAAATCTCTCATTTTGTAGAGACTATTTTGTTGTATCACTTGGCAAAACTTTGCAGTGAGGATTTCCTACTTCAATAGTCCTGACAGATTGTGTTGTGGTAGGGTGAGGGCACTAATCTCTTCATTAAAGTTATAAACTTGTAAAATAAAAACAAAACGGGGATTCAGAATAAGAGCAAATACGGGTTATGGCGTCACTTGTTCTAGCCATATGACAAACTAAGAGAAGCCAGGAGTGTAACCTAAATTGAAATAGAAAATTCAAAATTCCATGATTTTAAAAAATGGATACATACACATCAAACAACAAAGCATGTGGCTTTAGTTATTGATCAATGTGATCAGCTGATCCAAGCACTCACAGTTCAAGGTAGATAAAGGAAAGGCAGCTAACAAGGTATAAGTCCAAAACTGCAAGCTTTTCAGTCTCGGTGCAAGATATTACCCACAGCATTAAGTTCAAAGACAGGTAGGCTTCCATTTGCTTTTAATGACCTACTAAACAGATAATGAGAAAAAGCACATTTATCTGGGTAATAGATATAAAAATGCAAGGACAAATACTCAAACTTGGTAAAAAGATGGTTACTGTAAAAATATCTTTCACTTTCTTGTTTTGCTTTGGACATAAAATAGTGTGTAAATCAGTGAAGGATAAATCTGTGATAAGACGGCCACTATTTATAGGTCATATCACAGCAGTTACTTCTCAAACCAGTATTTTTGTTTCAGGTTATTTTCCATTTCAGTGGACCAGAAAGCTCTGAGCTAACAAACCTCACTTTAACCTGGAGTTACAGTCTAAGGCTTAAATTTTAGATTAACACTTCTGCTTAGGAAAAGATCTTTAGTTTTCTGTCCTAAAATGAAGAGATAATACATTTGATGAGCTATTAGTATTTGTCAGTTGGAACTGACTAGTGATACATAAATGAAGGTGGTAAACAGGGAAAAAAGAGAGGAAAGACAGTAGGAAAGAGGAAGTCCAAAGTCTTGAAAAAAGGTCATGAACCAATGAATCCTATATGTTTGCACAGAGAAAAACCAGTCATTCAGAAGTAAACCCATTTTGGCTATAAGTTGATCTGGGTAGTGCACATTAATGGCTTTGGCTTTTTTTTTTTTAATTTTTTTTTTTTGGTAATCAACAGGAGTTCATTTAAAACACTAAAAACTTGATGCTAAAAAACAAAGGAAAAATTTAAACTTAAGCTATAAAAAATTATACTTTTAAAAAAATGTTAAAAAGCTTAGGTCATTCAATAAACAGTCACTGAAATTTTAATTAAATACTTAAGAATGCTGTTAAAATATGTATCTCATTTTCTCAAGGGCTAAACTGAGATCCAGGAGATAATCACTTCTATAATTCCATCTCCTTTCCCACAAAACTTAATCAATTATATTTCATTGGGATAATGAGGTTCATACAGGCAAGCTGGAAAACTGGGGGTGGGATGTTTGAAAACACTACATGGGAAAGCTCAATTCATCTTCATGATTACACCACCAATGATTATATTTCCTTTTGAAAAAACTTTCTATTTGGAATTCATAGGATAGAATTCTCTAGAACCCATTATCTATTTAATGGATTTATACTTTTAATTATAGTTAGATGCAACTCGATTTCTACTTCATAGTTGGTCATACATGTTATTTAGCATAAAAATTTCATTCTTTGGAATTTAGGGTTGCTCTTCACCCTTTATATTCTCCCTCCCGCCCCTTTCACAAAGAACTGATAAAACTCTGTGGCAGCTTCACTTGGCCTTTTGAATCCCTGCAGATGCCAGTACCGACCATCATAACACCTCTACCACTCAAACTGAGACCCTGCATTACACTGAAGCTAAAGATCTAGTTATATCTTTGTACAGATCAAGCAGTTTATCCTGTAAAGATGACTTCTGTTTTATGGCCTCAAACAAAAACATCAGCTAATGAGAGCTCCTGAACATAAAGAAAACACCAAAGTTAAAATAAGTTACTTTTCAAATACACAAGAATATTCTTGATAAAGGCAGGCATTTGGAATTCATCTGTTGATCCCAGCAAAGGCTGGAAATAATGACAGTACATCTGAAAACTTGTTAAAAACTCTGTAGTTGAGATACATAGGGGAGGACTCAGTTTGAATCTGTACTAGCAGCTGTGGTCCCAAGGCAGGTCTGGTGTACAAACTGAAAACTGGCATCCAGGCACAACACACATAGCTGAGAAGCTATGCATCTGCAAGGATTAACTGAAAGGAAGCATGATTCAGGCTATCTCATTGCTCAGAGGACAGGGAGTGAAACCTCTGAATGAGTAGCAGCAGCAAGCTGTTGGCAACGTCCTGCAGAATCACATGAGGTTCTGTCCACTCCTTCCATGACCATCAGTAGTCTTCAAGTGGTCATCCAGAGGCTAGACTGCTGAAACCTGTTCATTTTCTGAAAATAATGAAAACATGATTAAATGGTTGATAAGCATACTAATAAACAACAACTAAAAAATCTAGATTCTGTTTAGAAAATCAGTCCATTTCAACAAAGAAACTCAAACAACAAAGAAATCCTATCTGGGTCCAGATTTCATTATATTGACATTTATGGATTATACTGATGGCTGACAAACTGAAATCTCCCACTTAATTTTTAATCACTTTATTTACACAGTCCTTAAAAGAACAAAACATCAGTTATTTTTTTTTATAAAGCAAACAATATTTCAAACCATTGTCACAGCTGTAAAATCAGTCCAAAGTTCTCCTAATAATAACTATATTGATAGCATGATTAAAACTAATTTGGCATTTTGATACTTATGCTTTCAATTTTCCATGCAAAATGTAAAACACAACTCTACTAACATCAAGTGCTTTCTCTCACAATTATCCTAATAGAATGAGTGACTATCAAATATATTAATATCCCATATTTATGCTAGAAGGAGAATATTGGGCACACAAACAAGCCACACACCCTCCCCATTAATAAAAACTCACTATCATATTTAAGAATTTTGTTTTTTAAACAGATTTCTAAGGTGTTTGAAGAAAACACTATCGATTACATAAGATGCCAGGGTGAAACCATTTTATGCATTCAATATTTCATTTAAGAGGCATTAAGGTAGTCTGTCAACGTACCATCTGCTTCACTATCTGCGTCAGTCACATCTGCAAGTTTAGGATGGGATGGCTGCAAATTAGGCCTCTGAGGCTGAGTTACAATCTTCGATGGAAAACAGGCCACGGGGCTGCTACCGAGAGGAGCTGATGGCAATCTAGAAAGGCTGTTATGCATCATCTTTGACCTCTGCACTGCCACACTATAATCTGGAGGTTTTAGGTGGAGGTGGGGTCCTTCCTTTAGGTCTGCTAAAGAAATCCCCATGTATCCTGGAGGAGTGGGAGGTGGCTCCCTATACCTATCCTCCTTCTTGGGTGAGGTGACACAGTACACTGGTATGAAAAATAAGCAATGAAAATGTTAATGAAAAATACAAGAAATGAAAATAAAAAAGCCATAAGACACTTATTACAATGACAAAATGGAACTTAAACAGAAAAAAAATGAATATTTTTGAATATAATGACAGATTATAAATACGTTTTTAAACAGTTCAATAAACTTAATATTTAAACCTGTTCTGAAAAGACTCAAATTACATTTTGTATAAACATTATCGAGAATGAGAGCTGAAAGAGATTACACTGACACTTAGATTCGTTCTGCAAGTCAATCCACATATACAGAAGAGTATGATAAACAACTCAGGACATTCAGATCCTGAAGATGTTGGAGTCAGAAACATTTGAGAGTTCACTTTAAATATCTATTCTTTGTTGACTGGAGAGATTTTCACAGAAATAATGCTTAAAATCCTCTGCTTAATCTCTACACAACATGAACTACAGCTTTGTGAGACTTGTGTGTAGATTAATTTATCAATCCTAGCACATAAACAAAAGTTTCCTGATATAGAGAAACTCTTTCAAGAACCTTTTGATATCTACTGTGATTAAGTTAAAAAAAGTAAAGCAATAAAACCCCATAATTTTAAGAAGTCCATCTTAAATTAAGTAGCCCTGTGACTGAGGCAAAGGTTCAAAAATCATAAAAAATAGGCTAAAGAGGCCCTCCCTGGTGGCGCAGCAGGTTTAAAGCACAGCATTAAGAAGCTAAAGCCACTTCAGTATGAATTCGATCCCCACCCAAGAGATGATTCACATGGTGAGGCAGACCTCCCCAGACCCGCCCACTGCTCCTCCAGCAGTGTACTTTCTCAATCGGCCTGTTCTACTCTCCACTCTGTCTCTAGTGAATCCTCTCATGGTCCCTGCACCTCTGGCCTGTAACCCAGTTCTGCATGCAAAAATAGATCTTTAAAAAAAAAAAAAAAGGTTATAGAGGAAGTTCCATGGAATAAACATCAGTCCACAGGACCTATAGAATCAATGGCTGTGAAAATCCTTATCATCGAAGTGTCTTCTGAAAAAAAAAATACTACCTTATACAAGCAGGATTGAAAAGGACCATTAAGTAATTTTTATATTACTTTTCCCTTCAGAGAATCAAATTTGTTCATAATGAAATTTCTACCACTAGACTAGTAAAACTTTCACACAGCATCAAGGCTAGAAAGCATGTCTGTTCCTATCTGAGAAGGGCAGAGCAGATAAGAATAAAAAACATTTAAGAGATTTACCAAGTATCATCTGGATATGGAAATAAATCAGACTTAAATGTTTTTCCAAATATAGGACAAAGACTTCATATCCCTATACACACATTATATACATGTATACACACATTATATACATGTATACATCTCCATATAATGGCTATTTACATATTTAATAAAAATAGAAAAATCCTTAGAAAAAAATGAGCCAAAACCCAACCTATAATTCAGTTCATCAAGTAACTATAAATTTAGTAATTTAACTTGGTAACATGAATACTTTTTAGAATTAAATTATGATACTATTGATTCAAAGTATAGTTTTTTCACATTCATTGAAACGCAGGGGCCATAATAGTCAAATATTTATATAATTGAAGAGATAAAAAAATGTAGTTGGTGGCTAAATACTAGAAGAATTTTAGTGCATGGTTAGAATGAAATCCACAAATTGGAAGTGATACACCCATGACGTGCCTTAGAAGGGTATAAATGAAAACTGTTTAAAGTTTTTTTCCCCACTAATTTTTGCTAACTTTTTAAAGCATTATCGGGGTTCACAGTTTCTGCCATGGACTATAGCAACTATGGTCCATTTTATAAGGTTACAAAGAAAAATCTGGGGCCTCCCTGCTAGTGCAGGCACTAAAGTCTCAGCGCTATGAATCTACCACCAATCACTATGGCCTGGGCTTGATCCCCAGCCAGGGACCTGATCCACCTGGCACAGCAGACCTCTCCTATCTTCCCGGCTGCTCCCACCAATAGACTGCCTGCTCTGCATCCCAGGGTCTCTGGTGAATCCTCTCACCCCTGCACCTCTGGCCTATACCCCAGTTCTTCTATGCATAATAAAAAAAAAAAAATTAAAAAAAAAAAAGAGAAAAATCCTTTTATTACCAAATGCATAGTAATATAGTTATTTCCTCAAGGAAAACATCTCAAGAACAAAACAGGGCAGACAAACTTATTCACTCAACACCTATATACCAGCCTTTTCATTTTAATAGGCTTGAAAAACTGGTCTAAAACTATCCTATAAACTTTTTAGAAATAAATTCATGGCTTTTGAAAATAAGGAAAAGATCTGTTGGAGATAAGGGGTTTTGTAAGAATAAAATTTTGGACCAAGATTATCTCAATGCCCTTTTTTTATGTCTTTATCTCTAAATGTCAGATATGACAATGAACACACAACTTACCAATCAAGCCCTTTTCTGTACTTGATGTAACAGTTTTATATACTGGGTCAGTGCCATCCTTGGGGTCCAAACCTTCAGAAGACCCCACTGCAGTGTTTTCCAGCACTCTTCGTTTAACTGTCCCATAGTTTGGTTCATAAGCATCAGAGAGAGAACTGGAGGAGGCCCAACTCTGTCTCGTCTGATGAGTCTCTAGGTTTCCTTTACACTGACAAGTTCTAGAACAGTCTTTAGGACAGGAATATGGCTCACAATCGGTGGGTTCGACTTCTGCAATGGGACCATCCAAATGTGTATGTCGGTAAGAGTTCAAGAAATCCCAGCCTTTTGGGTTTGGAAGGCTTTGGAAGTTGTCATGGGAACTGCTTGAACAGGAAGTCCAACTGCCACGCCCACTATCAGCTGCTTCTATGATGACATGCTCATGAGAAATCTCTTCAGTGCTCACAGAGGATGAGACAGCTAAACTCTTGATTAGAGGTGGCTTTGAGTGTGTCCACCTAAAATTGGAAATACACAATTAACAGTCATGTATTGGCTTATGGGAAAAACTGTCTTCTGTCCATTGCAAGTGTTACTGCCTACAAGGAAGTACAATGCATGCAAGTGTTATTGCCTACAAGGAAGTACAATGCATGCAAGTGTTCTCCACAAAATAACCATGTGACAAAAATGTTATAATCAATCATTACTCAATGTCTACTGGCATTAATGTTAATAGCTAGAAAAAACATACAGTGAGGAAACTCAATAGTGAGCAAGGGTTTTCTCAGAATTTTTCTTAATTTTAAATGAAAATGGAAGACTGAGCTTGAAATGACTAAAATTACTAACTAAACATTTTCACTCTTGGCTAACAATACCTGATTCTCTCCATAGATAAATAATTAAGAATCTCCCTATTTATTTATGCATATAGGCCAGAGGTGTGGGGGTGGAAATGAGAAGATTAACCAGATACAATGGGGAGCACAACAGGCAGATCAACGGAAATACACTGCTGAGGGGAGCAGCGGGTGGGTCAGGAGAGGGCTACCACACCATGTGGGTCACCTTCCTGGCTGGGGATTGAAATCATGTTAAAACGGCTGTGGCTAGCTTCATAATGCTGTGCTTTAACCCGTCGCACCACTATGGAGGACCCTGTGCTTCATTTTTTAATTACCTTTGATCTTAGCCTACTACAGAGCTAAGTAAACAGCATTCTCTTCAACTAATACTTTAAACGAATTCTGTCATTTATAGCAAAGGTCTCCAAAATACGGCTCTTGTGTCAAACCTAGGGAGCAGTGTGCTTTGTACCGTCTGAAACTAGTAAACCTGGCTTCTGTTTTCAAAGGTTTAAAGAAAACAAATGAAGGAATTTGAGAAAGCAAAACCTAAAATATTATTATTCTTTCACCAAAGCCAACCAAACAACCCCCCAGGAACATATATAGCAGGGGCCAGCAAACTACAGTAAGGCTCAATCAGTCCCTCTACTGTATTTTGTAAATAATTTTTAATGGGGTCCAACATAACTTCTAAAATTGTCTAAAGACGTTTTGGGCAGCTCTTCCTGCCCACTTGTGTTTATACAAGTGTCTTTTACCCCTCTGTCCTCTTCCCTAATAAACCTGTTCTTTAAATATTAAAAAAATATATGTTTTTGGTACAACAGTAGGCTGAGTGATTGTGGCAGAGAATTTATGGCTTGTAAAATCTAAAGTATCTACTACCTTTTATTAAAAAAAAAAAAACAACTTGCTAATCCTGGTTTACAGAATCACAATTTAGAAACTTTTATAAATATGGTAACATTTTACTATCCCTTAAAATTTTCACATTAAAGTATATCACATTTAACAAAGTATACCAGATTTAACAGCATTTATCAGAATTTCTTTTTTCTCAGATTAGATTGCCATTTTGCTTGATTGTAAAATAGAAATTTAGAAGCTTTTAAAAAATATTCTTACTTTTACTAGCTACTAATTCTTACTCCCCAAATCACATATTCAAAGAATAAGGATGAAGGACTGGTCCTCCTCTCCCAATGTGTCTGTTTTACAATGTTTGCAACACAGAGGGCATCTTCATTGTACAGTTATTTTAAGCAACTGCTAACCAAAAGCCAGACTTCAAGAATTACGTCCCTCCTATCAACAGCAGCTTTGAGTTATTACTGATAGAAAGTGCTTGAATTCAGTAATGCTTTAAACATGAGCACACAAACAACTTTCAAAAGAAAATTTATATGTAGATTTAGAGAAGACATATGTGGCCCTCATATTCTTGTATGGATCCCCTTGAAACTATCCCAGTGGGAGGGTTGGGGATAACAGAGGGTGGGGTGAGGCATCTAACATCAAGTTGGGAGCAATGTTTGTACGGTCATTTGTTTTGGGTTTTGTGATATGAACATAGGCAAGGATGTTTACCCAGGACCCAGCTGACTATGGTCTCCTATCCCTGAGGAGTGCTCTGTCTTTTCCAAGGTCCCAGTGGGTTCAGGGACTGCCACAGGCTGGGAGGAACACCGGTCATCCTGTAGAGCTGCAGACATGGAGTCAACAGAACAATTGCTCACAATGCTGGAACGTGAAGAAATCTCACTATGGCTGGAGTCAGATAAGTTGTCAGATTTAGCTGATGGTGTAAGTGTATAACCTGAATGAGAGAAGACAACTGATCAAACTACAAACAAGGCAACAGGTAGGAGAATGTGGTAAAAGAGAGGACACAAAAACAAAAAGACCAAAAGACTAAGTAGTAATTTAAGTTTCCATCTATGTAGATATAATGATGCCAATTTTCTACACATCATTCACCTTCCTATGCACATCCCACGAGTCCAACTCAAGATATACAGTCAAAATCCAGTATTACTGAGAAAGCGAGCCCAAACTTAGCCCCATGCTCTCACGTAAGCATTTAATAAAACAAGAAGGCATTTAAAATATACAAAATACTAAAAAAGACATCTTGAGTTTCTTCTTTTTAACTCCATGTCCCCTCCTTTGAGAAATACAGATATTTCATAGCCTGACCTGAGAGTCCAAAACACCACCCTGAGGTTAGAGAAGTGTCAGGATTCAAGGGAAATTATATTTTTACTTTTCAAATTACATATACTTACCCCCAGATAGTTATGTCACCTAAAGAGTCTAGCCCCAGTTGAAAGCAGTTGTTTCAGTAGTTTCCAACTGTTTTAGATTTGAATTTCATCTTAGACCTAGGTTCCTCTCTCCTCTCCAACTTTGCTGAATATCAAACAGCTGAACTGACAAATTTGTAAGAATGTGTTGAAAAAATAGTATCTACCTTTTGAAATTGTTTTACGACTTACTGCATAGTAGATACAGCAGATTTATAGCTAGACAGATTTTATTTTGCATTCTTTAAAATGAATGGAGATGAAGTGAGGCAGAACACTAAAACCAAACCAGCAGCATGCTAGTTAAATGATATAATGCCCTGTTTTGATTATAGAAAAATAAACAAAAAACCCTTTTTGTTTAGAAATAAAAGAAATGGCTCTAGTAATCCAAATAAAGATTAAGTCTCTTAGAAGCAATTATCTTCTTGGTCATTGAAACAATGAGGTTCAACAGTTATATAATCTTTGGGTCAATCCCTGGAAATCTCAAGAAGTATAGCTTTCGTATTTACATACACCTTAAATACATAAAAATCTGCTGAACTTACAACCTTATTAAGAAATATCGTTAGCTATTTCAAAGAGAAAAGTTAAGACCCAAAAAACTGTATTTGGCTTATGGAGTTAAGATAGACAAGCCAAACTCCTAACTCCGATCCTAGTTCTCTGAACTTGGGACTGTTATTTCTCAGTATGCTTCATAAAGTGATCGGTCACTTTATAAAAGGATCAAAAAATGTTGATGTGGTAAATTTTAAAATAAAACAGAAAAATTCTTTCTCAAAAGAAAAAAAAGTATCACTCCTTTTATTCTAAGAGGTAAATTATTTGTCTTACTGAACTAATTTCATCACTATGTCTTTAAGAAGCAGTGTTTCTCAGACACAATTCTAACAATCCTTGGAAACCTTTAAAAAAATACATTTCAGGACTGTTTCTGGCTACTTAAATTTATAAAGTATGTGTGAGACACAGCAATTCTTTTACCAATGAAATTTTACCAAGTTTCTTAGCAGCTTCAAACCTGCTATATCTTAGATTATCTCCTCCTTCCTCTAATCAAATATAAGTGAAAACTGGATGACATAAAAAGTGTATGGGGCCAAGATGCAATTTCTGGCCTCCCAAGCACGTTTTTTCTTTTAGCTTGTTAAGTTGCTGCCGTTAATAATAAAATAATTCTCAGAAGCGAAAGATTCTGATCAGATTGTTACTGAGGGTCTTAATGTAGAAGTAAATACTGATCCCTAAAGAACCCTTTACTTACTTTACTCACAGACACAGCTGCTACCAATAGGAAAAATAAAGCCAACTACAGAAATGAGAGTATAAACTTTACTAAAATTAGTAAAATAACATGTACAAATAAGGCACTTTAAAGCAATAAGACTTCGTTTGGTAAAGGACCTGTAACACTAATTATGAAAAGCTTATAAAGAGTACTAAGTCATCTGTCTAGGTTTTGACAAATGACTTCATTAAAGCTACATTTACATTAATAAATAAAAGCGAATTCAACACTAAAATTAAATAACGAACTTCGTTCAGAGTGTCTTTCTCCTTTTAGACTTGAATCGCGTATAGAAGCAGTTTAAAGTGTTATTGTTGCTTCGGCTATTTGAATTGAAGATGTCACTCCCTTTCTCATCTTTGATGTTGCTTCCAACATCCTTCACTTTCTCACAGCTTTCTGTAGCTTGATTGTGATCTGCGTCCTCTTTTTTGCTGTTGGCTAGTCTCTCCCTTGAAAGAGTTCTTTCCCTAAATCTTCTAAACGGGGATGTCATTCTTTTTCTGGCTGTGTTCTCAAAACTTGTCCTGTCTCTATTCTCCTCAGTGGCCTTCTCGGTCCTGTCTGTTCTTTTGGCTGTGCTCCTGGTAATCTGAAGGATTTTCTTTTGCAAGTAAACCCCACCTATTCCGGGGCAGCTCTGGCCACTGATCTTGGTGCTGGACTCACGGGGAGGGGATGAGGAAGACCCTGAGAGGCGCAGCAGGATGCTGTGATCAGATAGGATACTGCCAACTGGAGGGAGAGATGCAAAAACCCTGTCATGGTCAATTAATTCTTTCCAATTAATCACAATTAACCTGGTTTATATAACATTTCACTATTAAAAATGCTAACAATTTCACAATATCTTGAAAATGAAATCTAAAATTATAATTTACAGAGTGTCTACTATATAACATAAACACAGCATTCATTGCAAGACAGAATATAGGAGAAAGATTACCTTGACCAGAATAGGCTGGTAGCGAAAATTTACAAACCACAAAAACTGTTGAAAGTTAGCCAATTCAATGGTTTCAGTAAAGTCACCGGTAAAATAAGACAAGATTATTAGGTAACTAGAATTATTTCTCAAAAGTTATTTGTATCAAAAATTTTCAGGCAGCTTCTACTAATAAAAGCGTAGTAAATACCAGATTATGTTTAGTGAAGTAAGCCAAAGAATGATAAATACTGCATGAGTTAATTCATACACAGTGCAGAGGAAGAAACAACAGAGCTACGCAAAACAAAAATAAACTTTTGGGCTAAGGGGACAGTTGGTGGTTACCATAAGTAATAGAGGAAAGTGGCTGGGTAAACTGGGACAAAAGGAATAATGGAATGGAGAAGTGTAGAATTAGAATTGGATATTCAGTGGTGCATTTAATATAGTATGTATAGGTACATTGATTCTCAATAATGCACACCTGAAACACTGAATGTTATAGTGTTATTTCAATGACAATAAGACAGGACAAATAAATAAATAAATATATATACCAGAAACATGTACAAAGTACAATTTCTAATCTTGTTTTATCTCCAAGTGGAAAGGGTGCCTTCCTTAGGCACCGAGGAACACAAAGATCAAGGGTTCTTTACTTTTTACTCTTTTTATAGTTCTTGTTTAAATTCTCCTTGTAAGAAATATGAAGACAAGACTTTCTTAATTAACAGAAAGCAAGGAATTACAAAGTTTATCAAGAATCAGGGACAGATTCTAATACTGTACTCTTAGTTTAATGACATTTTTGTTTAATTACAAACCATTGTCATGGGCTGTCTATGGAAATAAAACTGTATAGTTATTCCAGTTTTTTTTTTTTTTTTTATTAAGGAACATATTTTAGAACAATTGGAAATATCTCAAAAGGAAAGAATTTCTTTAGGCTTTTGTGTACTCTGAGCACAATGATAGGCTCACAAATATATAACATTATGGTCGCCTATTGACCATACCATCGGAAACACAGAAAAAAACATTTCTCCATTCCAGTGCTGGGAGTCAATTGTTGGGAACAAGAGCCACTTTCCTGCTCCTTGTACTTCTTCTCAGAAGATATGTTCAAATTTAACTTAACTAGTTTTAAATTAAAACTGTCCATAATGTGACCTCTGAGCAGCATTCCAAGGGGAAAAAGGTGCTCCAGAAAGAGTAGTAAGAATTTAAGTGCAGTTCACATGTTGACTGGGGTACCATAGATAAGACCCCCAGTAAAAGGGGCACAGATTTGTGCCCCTCACACAATCCTGTATGAACTATTTGCAACATGTTTAGAAATCTGTGTTTTATAAGCTCAGGTTTATACCTATCATATTTACTGTTTAGCTGTTGCTTCTGATTTTTGCAAGTTTCTTTAGTAAGAACTGAATGAAAACTTGAGCCAATCTCCCTATATGAAGGGGAAGAATAAAACAGGTGAGTAATAGAACAATGCTGCCTTAGAGGCAAGGAAAGATATATATTCCAAATTACTAAATGCCATGTAATCAAATTTTATTAAGAAAATTTCATTTAATCCTTATATGGGTATCCTAAAATAAATGGTTTCTTCCATGTTACAGGCAAGATACCAGACTTTAAAAATTAGTTGCTTGTAATAACAGTTATATAGTAGGGGCCAGTAAAGATTCAAACAACTCAGCCTGGCATCACCATACCACAGCACACACAAGGGTACATGGTCATGTCAAACCCTGATCAATAAATAGGTAATAATACTCTTACTAAAAAAAGGAATTTATTTCCTAAATGTTTCTTTTCCTAAATCTTGTAGTTAATTAAAAACAATGTCTTGTAGAAATTAAAATACTCCATAGATTTTTAAATAATTTAAAATTTTAAATAACTTAAAATTTTAGAAAACTGAGCAGAATAACACAACTCTTCTTTCTGCCTTTTGTTTTCTATACATGCCTTCTGTCAAAGAAGGGCCAACACTTTTAATATAGGACTCCATCACCGAGAGAGTATCTAAATAATTCAACCCAAAACATGAAAGCTTCCAAAGTATGAAGAGTTAAATTTTTCTTCACATTTTCTATTTACTATGGCATGAAAATAAAAATTTATGACAAAGTTTGTTGTAACAAGAGATAGTCTGACATCCTTTGTCTTACCTTTGCGAGGAGAACCTTGAGGAGATGCAGGAGGACTAGAATGTAAGGATGATGCCATGGAAATAGTATCTTCTGTATGTTTCTTACCACTTATTTCTTCAGTTGCTCCTAATACTTTCTGAGGTAAACTTGTACCTAAATATAAATCCAACGAGTAAGCAAACATCACTTTGCAATCAAAATGCCTATAGTTGCCTAATTTACTACATAACTAAAGCCATGGTGCACAGTGTAGTTAGTTGAAATGTGTAAATGAGAAAACGGGGACTAAATGACTAGGCAATGGTATACAGAGATTCTCACCTCTAGGTTTGTTGTTCGAATTCAGCTGGTCCGCATGAACCAGAGCACGAGTTCTTTTTCATTTGTTTATTTTGTGGCATAAGGGAAAATGATTTAGCAGTCTGAGTATGCTATCCCACCCACCCCCCACAATTGACAAAGTTGTAGAAAGTCTTAATCAAGAAGACATAGATTCAAACTCTTGCCTCCACTCTAGAGGTGGCCTCTCCAAGCCAGGGTATGGCATGAGGCAGGGGCAGTGTAGAGATGTTGGCACTGTCACTACCTGTGGTGCATCTGTGCTGTGGATACACAGAAGAGGCTGCAGGGCTGCCAGTTCAGCCCTTTGCAAGAGCACTAAATTCACACTACAGGAGAGAAGTAGACAACAGAAAGAATCATGAATTTATGTCAAAGTAGTATGGAGCCCATTGGAAACATTCCTACATAGTTCTAACATTATTCTTGTCCAACTTGTTTAGTGTAGTTAGTTAAGCTTAAACAAGAGTTTTGACAGACTGACATTTTCATATACATCTCTGAAAAATGCCAAAAATTTTCAATCCTGTTCTTAATCTGAAAGTAAGCTCAATTTTGATAGCATTTTGGTGTAATAACAAGCAGCCCTTTGACGCTGACAAAATTTAATCACAGCATACCCACATTAAAGTGCCATTTAAAAATATCGTATGCAGGCCCTCCTTGGTGGCGCAGTGGGTTAAACCACAGCACTAAGAAGCTAAAGCCACTACCACATGAATTCAAATCCCGCTTGCCCCGGAGGAGATCCACATGGAGAGACAGACCTCTCCTGACCCGCCCGCTGCTCCCCTCAGCAGTGTACTTCGTCAATCTGCCTGTTCTGCTCCCCACTCTGTCTCTGGTGAATCCTCTCACCCTCCACATCTCTGGCATGTACCCCAGTTCCATATGAATAAATAAATAAATCTTTAAAAAAAATCATATGCATAATAGGCATATTACAGAGAAATGGCTCAGGGCCAGGTGATGAGGTTAAGTTAGAAATTAGACCTAAATTTGTAACCTTTCTCCTACCTGAAAATTTATCAATTTCCAACAATTTTGCATCCAATGCTCTCTGCATTTCCACAGACAACAACCTGAACGAGGCTCTGAGCAACTTTCTTTTATTTTAACTGTCTGACTGGCTTTGCATTCTGGTGCTCTATCTCTAGCCTCAATGCCCTGCCTACTACAAGTTCATCTCCAACAGAAACTGTACCATGATCTTTCGTGTTCAAATGTCTTTAATAGGTAGCATGTAAGTTAGTTAGATTGTCTATGCTTCCTCTGCAGAATGATAGCATTACCGATCTTATTGGGGTATTAGGAAGATCAAATGAATATGAGAAGTTAGTAACGTACCTAGAACAGGAAGTGGTTCTCAAGTTAGTTTTCATTATCATTGTCTCTCAACACTCTTGTTGTAGCTTTACACTCAGAACCAGCAAATTACCTGAAGCTACTTGCAGATACCAAGCATCTGCCTGAATCAACATCTCTGGAATTTTTGCCTTATTACCTACTTCCTGAACAACATTTAAGACTCTTTTTAAGTATTATCTCCAAGAAGCTTTCACTGAAGCTCTACTTCACCTCTTCCTGCCCTAAAAGCGAACTTTCCCCACATTTTTTTAAAATTAAAGATGTTCTGTACATCAGTCTGGTATAACGGCAAATATATTATACTTGAGTTACCTGCACACTTTTATCAATCCACTGAAAATCTGGTAGAGGAGGGGGCATTTCTTATTCAATTTTGAATTTCAAAAAAAAAAAAAAATTCAATCCACAAAGTTCTATCTAATACATCCCTATGTATAATGTCTAGGCTAAGTAACCAAGTATATTCTACTCTATTTTCCCATCAGAAAGTAAAATAGTGGCACTGTTAAAACAATTATTTTGGATAAACTCTACATGGCAAAAGGGAGGAGAAAAGTATGGCTGTACTTTATATACTTCACACTCACTATTCTATTAATTTGGTTTTCTGAAGGATCATTAATGAAAAACCAACATATGGTCATTTTTTGAAAACACAACTTCATTTTCACTGTTGCTTTGTTTTAGCAAACTGATTAAAAGCACCTTTGAATGCAGAAAGCTTTTGTATCCAAGTGTATGTATTCTGTTGATGTGATGTGTTTACAGGAATTCCAAAATTAGCGTTTAAAGTGTATGCTGTCATGAAATACCTACAGACAAAATAAAACTTTTTTTTTTTAATTCATGAGCAATACTGTATTATACCAACGACAAGAAGCTGATTTCCAAACCATTAACATTTGTAATCATTTTTCATTCTACTCTCCTGGAATGTTCAATGAAAGCAGTATTAGTGAAAGCAGTATTAATAGTGAATACTCACTTAACGCGATGGGGTCCTTTGATTGTCCTTTCTTCCTAATGGGGTGCAGGTTAACGGCTGGCACCTGAAGTGCCTGGCTCACTCTGTGAGGCTGATGTAAGTGGGCCTTAGCTGTTTGGCCAACTGACCTCAAAGGCACTGGAGACATTTCTGATGATTTGGCTAATCTCTTCTCACTTAAATTCTTGGTCACTAATAGAAAAAACAAGAAATAGGTTTCCAGCATTTTGAAGGCAAGGTTGTTAACAGTGACAGTAACAAATGATGGCATTATTTTCAACACAAGAAAATAGATTAATAATCCTAAAAACATTCATTTACTATAAAATGGTACCTGTAAAATTTCTATAGAATAAGTTAGTTTTACTTCTTACATTCTTTTTGAATCCACTTACTTAGTTATGTCCACTATCACCCTGAAATCTCCAGTTAATCCTGTTTAATAATAATACTTCCTTACTCTATCAATTCTAATATGCTTTCAAGTCACTCTCCAATGACTAGCAATGTGAAAACCATGCCACTTTCCTTCTCCAAATGCCTGCACAAACCTCTAAGTGACTTATTATTCTTCTTTGTGTCCACTAATTGATAGAAAATAAGTATTTGTTGAATGAATAAGTGATATTACTTCACAGTTATACAGAGGAATATTCGAGATTGGTTTATAAATTTTTACTCATAATATTTGGAAATGAATGTCAGAATTAGAAATCAAGAACTCTAATTTAAGAAGCAAAAAACTACCATGCTATTTTATAAAATCAATAAAATACTGTAATTAAAAGAACCTACTGCAGATAATATGTTTTCTCTCTTTTTAAATAACATGATAGTTTATTTTTATACCATTTTGTGCCTTTTTCCATCTCAATTGTAAATCTGTGGGCTGCAGGTAATACTTCTAATTCTTCAGTCACTTATGCAGGGTTATTTTAATATGGTTCTAAGCAAAGTACTCTATCATGTAGTTGGTTTTACACATCAAGATGAAAGTGAAATTAGGATGATTAGTCTGTCTCCAAACAACTGCCACAATTAGCTACTATGCTTTCATCATACAAGTGAACAGAACATTTAGGGTAGTAAGAATTAGAAAACATTTCAGAAACTCAAAACTCGGCTCCGGGAGAAACACACTGCTCACCAACCAAATGAACTCAAGATGTCATCCTTTGGTTGGAGATATAAAACATTTCCTCCTTTCTCTTAATAATATTCAATTGCTTTTGCACAAACACACACACAAATTAAGAGATGATTTTAAAGAGAAAGAAGTTACTAGTTCACAGATGAGTGCTGTGGTTTATTATTAGTAACAGCCATATTTGATAATGGTTAACAAACTATTGTTTGGGCCTGTTATATTCATTACTTCAACATTTAAAAATCAACTGTGCAACAGAAACGAAACAGATCCTCAGGAAAAGTTTAAGGAATATGCACAGAATTAAGTTTTCACAAAATCTAGTTAAGAAAAGCCAACATATTTTCTCACTTTTTAACTCAATATTAAATAAGCAGTGAAGATTATCACTTAGTGTTTTCAGGAAAGATACAGACAGATACAAGGTTTGTGCAGAAAGAAAGTTATGCAGCTCTGTATGCATGTGTGCATATGAGAGAGACTGAGACAGAACTCAGTGGTAGGTGTTTGTGAGACTTAAATAAGCAAAGCATTAGAGAAATTTGCATGCTCTTGAATATCTCAAATTAGATTTAGGGAAGAAAGAAAAAGAGCAGAGAGCAAAAACAAAAGATAAAATAAGTAAACCTTTATCAGACAAGAGGAGAAATAATAAACTGGGTTTGATAAGCACAAGGTAATAAAAGTCTGGGGACCCTCCTGGTGGCATTATGAAGCTATCTGCAGCCACTGCGGCATGAGTTCGATCACTGGCCAGGGAGCTGACCAACCTCTCCTGACCTGCCCACTGCTCCCCTCAGCAGTGTATTTCAGCAATCTGCCTGTTCTGTTCTCCACTCTGTCTCTCATGACTCCTCTCACCCTCCACCCCTCTGGCTTGTACCCCAGTTCTTGTATGCATAAATAAGTAAAAGCTAAAAAAAAAAAAAAAAAAAAAAAAAAAAGGGCAATAGAAGAAGTCTAAACTGACTTCCGTGGGAAAATATAATTTGGTAATCAAAGCAGACCCAGAGGCCATAAATTAAATATATAAATATATGGCTCTTAACTCTGAAATGTGAATAAATTTTAAAGATTCAATACCCATTTTCAGTCTTTAATTTCAAGATGTATCATTTCACATGGGTGACACTATTCCTGATAGTCCACATGTGGTAAATTTTCACAGGTACCTTTCAAGCCTAAAAACATTTGTTATTTGCCTGGTGATAGACCATCCCTTGTATTGATAAGGAAACAGTATACCTACTACTCTCTAACATGTTAGCTTCAGAGTGATTTATTTTTCATCATAATACATATTTCAACACATCTTTCTATGAGCTATTTAGGTACATCATGTCACTAAAATACAATTCCAATATAGGACACCTCAAAAATTGCTGTAAAGAGTCAATGACAACAGCTATCAAATGCTTAGTATAAATGCTGGCAGAGTAATAAAACTCTTAGTAACTGTTAGTTTTACTATTTGATTTTTCCTTCCTAATTTAAAAAGCTTGACTAAAAAAGATCACAGAAATAAGACATACTCCACATCTTGATCAAGTTTCACACTTGTGAAACCAGAGACTTTGCTCAAATGTAATGATAAAATTTGTCTTCTTCCTTCAGTAGCTTTTCCATCACACTCCATTACTATCCCTATGGCAGAAGTGTTCAAGATACTATTTTTATAACACTTATTCAATGTCTCATTACACTGTATTTTAAAATTCATTAGCCTATCTGAATATTAACAATTTTGGCTATATTTCAACTTTCTCTTTTCTGCTTTGTTGGCATAGTTTTGCTTTCTTTTTAAAAGGTTTTATTCTTTTAGGCATACAAAATAGGGATAAATCCAGAGGAGCAGGGGTGGTGAGAAGATTCACCAGAGACAGAGTGGGTAGCCGAACAGGCAGATCTTTGAAGTATACTGCTGAGGGGAACAGCAGGTGAGACAGCAGAGGTCTGCTGTGCCATGTGTATCACCTGTGGGGCCAGGGATCAAATTTGTACTCAAGTAGCTGCGGCTAGCTTGCAGGGCTTTGCTCTAATCTGCTGCACTACCAGGAAGGGTTCTGTCAACATCTTTTTCTACTACTATAAACCACATTCTTTTTTGATGTTGTTACAGTATTTTTTTTTTTTTTACCATTTTTGATTTCTGTTTTTCTAACGCATGAATCCCTTATCCAGAGACACATGCACTTTGTACTTAATAAAAAAAAATCAACAATGATAAAAACTTATGTACTTATTTTCTATAAATACACAATATCAGAACATGTCTTATTAGACCTATAATAGTGTTTTAATTGAACTGAATTATATTTCTTGGGTTTTCTAGTTGGTAAAAGATATCTGTGAAACAAAAAAAAAGGGTAAAAATTTTAGTAAAACTCATTTAGCAATGCCATTCTCAAACAAAAGGGCACCTCTGTAACATTGCATTTTTCACATGAAGATTTATAATGCTTTAAAAAAAGAACTATTTCTTCCTCTGTATTTTATGTAACAGTCATCAGAAATGGATAGGATTTGATATCTATCATGATGTTTAGGCTATATGAGTAATCTTTTTTTTTTTTAAAGCTTTATTTATTTATGTATAGAGAACTAGGGTGCAGGCCAGAGGTGCAAAGGTGGTGAGAGGATTCAGTAGCGACAGAGTGTGGGGAGCAGAACAGGCAGATTAAGTACACTGCTGAGGGGAACAACGGGCAGTCAGGAGAAGTCTGCCATGCCATGTGGGTCACCTCTGGGGCTGGAGATTGAACTCGCACTGAAGCGGCTGCAGCTTGTTTGCAAGTGCCCTGCTTTAACCATTGTGCCAAAAGGGAGGATCCCATGAGTAATCTTTTATGAATACAAGTTCACTTTCTGATTTTTCAGCATAATGTCTATGTTGCTATTAACATTATTACATAGTGAAACCTGTACTCACAGGTACCATATGCAGGTTCCCAATGCAATGACATCATCTGGAACTTCTCTTCATCTGTCTCTACATCCAGACTAGAGAGATACTGCTTTACCTTCCTTGCCATTTGGGCATCCTCATACAGTTTCTTGGCATTAAGCAGGGAGCTACGGCGTGCCCTTTTTTTGTGAGCACCTCCCTGAACATCTAGCATGTTTGAGTTTGTGCTGCCTTGACTTAATGACCTGTAAGAAGATAAAGATCAGAATTAGCACTGCAAAGAATAAACATGGCAGATCGAAGATTAAAAGAATTTTGTTCTGTTAATGTACTGCATGCTGATGCAAATGGGTTAAAAGATGAAGAGCATTAATGCAAAGTAATATGGCAGATATGGCAATGTTCTAAGACAAGTTTTGGTAAAGTACAGATTTCAAAAGAATAAGACAAAAAATTCCTCTCTCAGCCATGAAATTCATCAGAACTATTTTTGTACCTATGAAACCCGAGGCACAACTATGAGAAGTAAAAGCATTCTTCTGGCCATGGTAGCCATCCACATTCTTAAGATATGGCAAGAAATCTGCCAGATTTCTTCATCAGGGTTCTTCATGAAGGGAATTCTTAGAACAGCTTTGTTTTGACACTGCCTTGGACAGTCTATCGCTACCACCACTACTGCAGTATATCGCAGGCTCACTCTGAGCAAGCAAATTATGTCAGTCACCATTTGGACAATATTCAAAGAGAACAATCAGTAAGAAAAATAAAAAGTCTGTACTCAATATAGTCGAGGCTTTGGAAATGCAGTAAAAAGCTACTCTATGCTTTACTTGGTTAAGAACGGTGCAGTCTAGATTTCAGGAGCTGGGCCCTTTCATCTGCAATGTCTCTGAATGTGACAGAACTGTAAGATGGGCAGAAATAGCCACAATTCCACAAGAGACAGGTTCACACAACTCTACTCTTTTTCATAAACTTCCTTCTACAACATCTAGAGCCAACAGAGGTTAAGAAAATACTATGCTATTTGATCTTTCTAAAAGGCTAGCAAACACAAGGTTCTTTGATAATTTATTTGCCTTTCCAAAATCATAAAGGTATCTGCCAGTTTTCAAAACTGGCTTCATATTTATTCACAAATATGCTAAATACATAACAGTCATACAACCATTTGTTGTTCAGTGCTCATAAGCACAGTTTACACTGTAAATCCCAAAGTTTACACTGTAAGTTAACTGTGAAATGTTCTTTTTCTTTCAAAATTTTAAGAACTTTGAAACAGGATAAGTCTTATACTCAATGGCAACTTTCAATTACTAGTGGTCAGATGAAACTGTGATATGGTCATCAAAGTCACACTTTCAATCTTGCAGAATGGGTCAGAACAAAATCTAACAATGTTAGTGAGTTACTCTCTTAATTTCCAGGAGCCAAAATGATCACAAGGAAAAACTGTAGTCTCAAAGAGCTACATTCCCAAAGGATATCAAAAGGAAGCCAGGTTTAAATTTTTGCAAAATCAATCTAAGAACCTAGTAGCAGCAATTTTTACTCTTCCTATCGATGGCTTATTTTAAGAAAAGCTGCATTACCAATATACTTGATGGAACAAAAGCAATTGTGTGTGTGTGTGTGTGTGTGTGCGCGCGCGCGCGCGTCTTTATGTGTGAACCCTTATATTCTCAACATGAAGAATTTTACAAACACCTAAATCAAATTTTGTACTTACTGTGAATACAGCTGTTACATGTGTTATACCTAATCATTAAATAAGAGTTCTTTCAGTAAACACTACGTAAAATTCTCAAAGATAAAAATGCACTGTAGTGGTTTTTCTTAGTGGTAAAATAACAATGTGTTCAACAATTAATGCTGTGTAAGAATCAATATGCAGTAAAGTCATCCCAACACTTAGGAACAAATTTTAATATAAATATGCATTATATCTTAGTTGATATAAAAGAGATGCTCACAAATCAAAGATAAGAACAAAATTCTAATAATTTTAGAATATTAGATTTAATTTCATCAAATTATTAGATAATTGGATTTAATTGATATGAGCATTGTGATAAATGATGACAAGATTTCTAAGCTACTTCCAAAACAGAAAACAGTCTAATATAAAAATGATCAATCTCTAAGTAACTTACAAAGCAACCCTAGTGCTGAATATACAATGTGTTTAAAAAGTCATTCAAACATCTCCAATTACCATCAAGATATATTCTGAAAGTACTATTTTTGCATAATTGTAATGCCAGGAGTCAATTTTTATTCTCAGTGAGAACCACCGGAAAACAGACTAAGACATAAATGTATAATACAGAAATAAACACACAAGAAACACATAGACAAGGGTGGAAGAAAAAGAAGGAAATTCAAGGTCACCAAGTTTCAACAAAACAACAAGACCACAAGTAAAACTTGTTAATGTAAGTGGCTCACAAGAAATCCTGCATATAATAAGCACATCTAACTGCATGATTCACTAGTACTAAAATAAAGTTCTTTTTATACAGTCCCTTCATTTATAAAACTATCTCAATCTAACTATGAAAGGACGACACAGGTGATTTGTAAGATCCTAAACACTGCATGCTTCTAAACAATTATCTGGTTATATATAAGCAGAGGTCTGAACATAAATAACACAGATGGCAGTTTCTGGTTCTACTACAGTTCTAAAAGAGATAAGGGAGTCTTGAATTTAAAATGTTAGAAATTTAAAATAAAATTCAACCAATATTGTATTAGTAGCTCTGAGGAATTAAGATCATCTCTTTCAATTATTTACTAACTTGGTTACACAGTATTGTTTGGGTAAAGGCTATTACTTGTAGGAAAACTGATGGAAGGTTCAACTCACTTATAAAGAAATCTTTTATCCATTTTTACATACACAAATCTACCTATGTCTGCATCCATCATTAGTGAGCAATCAGAATTTGGGCAACTCCATCTTCCCCTTGTGGTCCACAGTAATAACAGTATCTCATGGGAGTGCTTGGGGAATCAGACAATTTATAAGGAACTTAAAACAGTGCACAGCACATGGCAAGTGCACAAAAATATTTGTTATCATCATTTAACTGACCTTGCTGAATTAAAATCTAAAAGGAATTTACAGGACACCAATATTGGAAAAGTAAATGTGGGGGAAACCTAGTACTGTCACTACTTTCACCTTGTTAGCAAAAGGCATTGTCAAGAATGTAGGTTGACAGGGTTAATAGAACACATGCTATCTTATGTGCGTGCATTAATGAAAAGGATGCAGTTTATGTTAAGAGTTGCACAACCTTCATTTCAGTTGCATTCATCTCTACACTTACCCCAGACTCCGCCACCTCTTCTTCCTGTAAGCAAGAGCCACAAACATTGAAGCATGTATTTGAATAGAAAAGCACAGAAAAAAAGACAACAGTTGAGAGTCAGAGAAATTATGGAGACAGAATAGAACAGAAAACTTTTACATAAAAAAATTGGTGCTTAACATTAAAATGATTTTAATGGAATGCAAGGGGATAAAATGAGTTATGATATGTATTAAAAGTAAAAAAATCTCATACTATTTTTTAAAATACAGTATAGTTTTACATTTTTAGCAACTAATTCATCTATGGATTTCTGTTAAGAAATCTTAAGTAATCTATTTAACTCTAAATTCAGTTGTTAAAAAGAGAAGGAAACCTTAAAGAAACAACTTTTGAGGATTACTTGAAAAGATTTTTAAGCCACTCTTTTATGTGACAGGATCAAACTATAAGGAGTTTAAGGATTTATAATTTCATTTTTTAGTGCAGAAATTTCTGATAATGTATTTTACAAGATAATTTGATCAGCAAACCTAACTTAAAAGTAAAAATAAATCATAAAAAAAATTATAATATGCATATCCCTATACTCTAATTGGACTGAGTAAAAAAATTCGGTTTAAAATTACACTCCTTGACTTTTGACAAACCTCTCCCCCATACCCTGGCTGGCCTCCTGGGCCCACTGGGCTCTAGTGGTAGGAGGTCCATGCTTTTGTTTTGTAGTCAGCAAGCTGATTACTGTACAAATAAAAAGAGTTACTCCTTTTTTTATACTCAAAAGAGTACTCAAGAATATTGTCACCCAAATGGATAGTACATTTCAGTATAAATGGAAAAACAAAACTGATCCAGGCAAGTTTCAGTTCAATCTAGTTAGAAATGTTTTCATTTCCTCTGTATAATTTTACTCAAACAAGGTATTCCCAATAAGTCAAATTTATTAATTTCCTCATCAGTATTTTCCTCCTTTACTCATTCTGGAAGCATTGTTGGTGCTTTGGTATGGCAGGACTACAAATTCATTGTATCTCAGGAACCAGAGTGGCAATATACCAAACAAATGGTAACTGATATAAAAAGACAAGGAAGGAATGGTGAGGCCACTATACAAGGACATGAAACAATAACAAAAACTAAACAAATCAATCCTTCACTGATGTGCTATGGTTCCCAGTTCTTTATGTTTTCTGCTTCTACATGTTGATCAATGACATCTCTCACCACATGCAGTGATTCTCAGGGACAGAACTGGGATGGGGCAAGAAGGAAGCAACATGACTGGTTCCTTCCTATTAAAATAAAGCAACCATCATGCCACCTATTTACATAAACAAAGACTACTGACAATGATTTAAAAAAACAAATAAAAACAAAGGCACAGAGGAAACTAAGACTAACAATTTAAAAACTTAACATTTATTTACCCTGAAAATTATAAAAATGATTGGAACAGACTGACAGCATCTCTCTCTCTCTCTCTCTCTCTCTCTCTCTCTCTCTTTGCTTTATTTATTTTGGACAGCATATTTTTAAAACCTTTATATTACTGAGAAAGTCTTGTAGTGATAATAAAGTTTAAAAAGTATTCTTAGAAGGTCAGGTTAATAGAGGACACAATATTGCTATTTCTGTTAAAGTAACATGATTAAGTTTGTGCTTTCTAAAATCTGTTAAAACACATGCAGCAGTACTGTGACTTGAGAAAAAGTAATAATTTAGATAATGAGATATGAAGTACAGAGAAATACAACTTTGAAAATAGTCAGCAAAAACAAACTCAAACTTTAAATCAGAAACCAAATAAGAACATTTGTCCTCTGCGAAAATGGAGTAAGAATTTTTTGCTTAAGTTAGCTGATATTTTAAGTAACATTATATAATCATCTATGCACTAAAAAAAAGGGGGGGGCTTCAAATCTAAGGACACTGTGTAATCCTAGGAACACACTGTAATTGCTCTGAGCTTCAGTTTCTTCACAAGTAGGAGGGAAGGACAATCCTATATACCTTTAAGGTTTATTGTAGTAAACAATTTCTTGAGATTGACATGTGTAGAATACTTAGAAAAGTGATTAACAAATAGGATGGTTAGTAAATGATAAAATAATCATATCACCCTCAATGCCACTCTTAACACTTTTGCACACTTCACTGCCATACCTCTGGCGGAACATCATAGCTGGATCCATGTTAGCAGAAGTCATTCGAACAACTTGGCGGATTTCCTTGGCAATCATTCGTAACTTCTCAAAATTTACTAAACCATCTACTTTGGAGTCATTTCCTACAGAATAAAAGTAATTTAAAAATTTCCCAAGTTATTTTTGGGAGGCTTATCAGACCTTCTTTAATCAAACTGTCACTGATAAATCAAATTGTGAACTGATAAACTCATAGATGGCTCAACATTGATCCTAGGGAAAGAACTACCTGAAGGAATTCTACTCACACAGGGGTAATAATGAATAATGTAACAAAGGGAGAAACAGAATAACTGCATCCCCATGCTTATTGCAGCATTATGTATAATGAGTAAGATGTGGAAACAAACCAAATGTCCAAAAATAAATGACTGGATCAAGAAGATGTGGTGTATATATGTATGTGTGCGTATGTATGTATGTATACACACACACACACACAATGGAGTAATATTCAGCAATCAAAAAAATGCCATATGCGGCAACATGGATGGAGCTAGAAAGGATCATGCTCAATGAAATGAATCAGAAGGAGAAAAAAAAATATTGGATGGTTTCACTTATAGGAGGAATACAAGGGAACCAAATGAGGGACCAAGAGAAAAAAATAACAATAAAAACCACAACAAAAAAAAAAAAAAAAGAAAAAAGGCAAAGGCAAGGGCAGGAAGAGCTTAACTTCCTATGGCGATGGTGCATGGGTGAATGGGTGGTGGAAATTCAATGGGGACTACACCTGAGAAAAGAAAGCAAACATTATTTTAAAAAAAGAGAGAAAATAAAAAGGAACAATGATGTAAAACAGAAAAAAAAGTGAAAAACTATAAAACCAATTTTACTATTAAGTACAGCTATAAAAGGCACAGCTCCTCAAACCTAACTACCTAGATGCCGGGTTCCTCTCAGGCAGGTGTCTGCATATACTCTTTTGGGGAACAGGGAATATAGTACTTCAAAAACTGGGGTTTTGTTATTTGGTCACAAAGGATGATCTCTGAGCTAATTAATTAACCCAGTTAAGTTTTCTTTGGTTTATAATACATAAAAAAATATGGTCAAGTGAGATGGAAGGTATCTCATGAAAACAAGAATTTCTGGTTTCTTGTGAAGAGAAACGGGGAGGACTTGGGTAAAGGACTAAGTAATAATTATTAATAGTTATTATGTCTTTAATCACTAACATATGCTTGTTCAAAGCTTCATAATTTTTGCTTTTGTTATGTGGGGAAAAAAATCTACATTTCTCAGAGAAAAAAAATTCAATACAACTCTTCCAAACCACCAGGCAAAAACAATTACATGTTAAAACTGCAATCCAAATATCCACAATACCATTTTCTTCTTTAACAACTGTCTTTCTCAATAGTTTGTGTGAACACATCTATTTCCCATTGTAGCCCGTAAGTTGACTTTGTGGAATGCCAAATCCCTGAAACCAAGAGTACATTTTTTTTAAAAGTACGTTTTATATACTCTTGAATGTATTATTTTAAGAGTCATATGGGTCTGAAGCACAAGGTGGTTTCCCTCATAGTATATGGCATCTGTACTCTGAATATATGAACTGTTCAGGGACTTAATCTGAGTATGAAGCAAAATGATCACCAGAAGTACTTGCAAGTCACAAACACATTTTGAAGTAACATGTCAGAAAAGTACATTTTTGAATCTGTAATATTTCCTTACATATAACTGGCAATGTGAAAGGCAGCAGTAAGAAAATAACAGTAACTCCTGACAAGAACAATTAAAATTACACACAAAAAAATGTTGAAGTATTCATCAAAAAACAAGACGGTGAAAAATTCTAGAAAAGAACAAAGATCTGAGTAACATTTGGCATTTCCTATTGCTTGGCTTTAGGGACAACTGCTGATTTCTGGGAAGGGGAATGATGAGCTGAAAAATCAAAGAGTGCCACCAAGGTTTTTAAAGTTAGAGAGTAAGTCCAATTAAACTTCCAATACTTTAGACTGATATTCTGAAAGCCTATATCCTGGAACAAAGGTAAAAGTTCAGTGTTACCTTAATGATGGGGGGGGGGTGGGGGATGGTTTGCAAGAACTCCTAAGGTGTATAGCAGAAATAACCTTTAAATATATCGGGAGGAATGGGATATCACCTGAAACTTTAGGTATTTCTGTAAAATTTTATACAACACAACATCCATTTGATCAAAATTAACCAGGCACATCAGGTGAAATGAAAACATAAATGAAGTGCAAGAGACAAATCAAGACAACATAATTGGAACCACTAAGAACTCAGATCGCGCAATTACTAGAGACAAGCTTTAAAATAATTATTGAATATGTCCAAATCTGTAAAAAAGCAACACTGAGGACACTTTGGAAGAGGATGCAGAGATTAAAAAACGAATGATAAAATTGGAAAATACAGTAACAGGAATTGGGAATCACTGATGCATTTAACAGCAAAAAAGAATTAACCTGGATAGCAGATTGGAAGAAAATACCAAGAATAAAGCATGTTAAGACAAAAAGATGAAGAATACAAAAAAAAAAAAGAGAGCATTCGACTATCGGGGTATAGTGTTCAGAGGTAAAATCAAAATCCCTTAAGGAAAGGTAAGAAGAGGAGACGACCAAAACAAACAAACAAACAAACAAACAAACAAACAAAAAAAACCATAAGGCACACGAAAGAGAATATTCCAAAATTGATAAAAATTACAAAATGCAGGAGCCAAGATTTTCTATAAACAAATCAGAATTAAAACAAAAACAAGGCCCTCCCTGGTGGCGCAGCGGGTTAAAGCACTGCACAGGGAAACCAAAGCACTTCCGCATGAGTTCGATTCCGCCTGCCCCGAGGCTACCACATGGTGAGGCAGACCTCTCCTGACCCACCCGCTACTCCCCTCAGCAGTGTACTTCGTGGATCTGACTGTTCTGCTTCCCGCTCTGTCTCTGGTGAATCCTCTCACCCTCCGCATCTCTGGCCTGTACCCCAGTTCTGTACGAATAAATAAATCTTTAAAAAACAAAAACAAAAAAAACAAAAACAAAATGCCACACTGGTCACATAGAAAAAATGAGAAAATAATAGTAGCCACAGAAAAAAAGGCAGGTTATAGTCAAAGAAACAGCAATAAGAACAAAAGCTGCCCAAAAAGAAAAAAGGAATGCCTCCTCAATGGAAAGCAGGAAACATTAGAATGTCATGTTACAATGTTGAAGCTCACAGTCAACCAAAATTTTGCCTTAAAAATTACTATGAAATATGGCGTCCTTAGTGGTGCAAGAGGTTAAGTCTCAGCACTTTGAAGCTATTGGCAGCAACTGCAGCACAAGTTCAATCCCAGCCAGGGAGCTGACCCATATGGCATGGCAGACGTCTCCTGACCAGCCTGCTGCTCCCCTTAGCAGTGTATTTCAGTACACTTGCCTGTTCTGTTCCACACTCTGTCTCTGGTGAATCCTCTCATCCCCCCTGTACCTCTGGCCTACACCCCCCTCCCCAGCTCTTGTACACATATATAAATAAAATAAATCTAAATAAGAAAAATAAGACTGAAATAAAGACTTTTCAGATTAACAAAAACTAAGATTTCATCAATAGCAGCTAACTACCAACTAGAAGGGAATAAAAACCCAATCATATGACAGCTCTGAAATGAAGGAATAAAAATGAAGCAACCACCCACAGGTAAAACTAAATAAATTCTGATTTTAAGATACAGTGATACCATGGCAAAACAAGTGCATATGAATCAGGAGGGACTAAATGGAACATAAGTAGTCTGAGTGCCCTACACTGCCTAACGTGTAGAGGAATTACTAATGAATGTGAAACTAATTAGTATCAATAAATGTAAATATTATATAACACCTAATGGTTAGAATTGTGTATAGTGAACAAGTTAACACAGGGAGACTGTAGATTAACCTTATGTAAGAGATGAATAAGGCTTTTAAAATAAGTAATTTGCTGTTTACCCAAACATAACCTTGGAAAAGTCAAGGAAGGCCATACTGTATCTAGATTTTAAAAAAAAAAAAGTATCAAATACCATTAAATGAGAGAGCAACATAATATAAAAATAGGCAAAATACCTACCTGATAACTGACTGAACAGGACAGAGGTTGTAAGTCATCAGCAAAATGCAAATTAAACTACACCAACAATCACACACCTACTAGAATGGGTAATAATAATAAGGAATTTACCAGGTATCTGTGAGGACGTAGAACAATAAGAACTCTAATGTTCCATGTTAACAAATAATACAGAACTTTTCTAAAGTGGATTAAGAATATTCTACCCTGAACAAAAACTGTACATGTGTACTAAGAATTCTGAGCAAGAATATACATAGCAGGATTATTCACACCAAGTGAAAAGTGAAAACTAAAAAATGCTCATGAACAAAATAGATGAATTCATCTAAAATTAAGTACAGCTACCTTAAAAAATATGGAAGAATTTCACTAACCTAATGTTGACTAAAATAAGTCAGAAACCACAAAAAGCCATAACAAAAGAAACATACACTTATTCTATTTGTCTTTCAAAGTTCAAGGACAGACAAAACTAAGCCACAGTATTAGAAGTTAGGAGAGGAGTTACCTGTGGGCGAAGAAGAAAACAGTGGTAAATAGGAAGGGTGTGAATGGGGGCTTCTGGGAAGAAGCTGTTATTTTTTGACAGGATGTTGGTTAGATGGATAATCCCTTGGTCATAATTCTTATGTTGTTTACCTAGGAACACTTTTCTGTTTGTATTGGACATTTCATTTTTTCAAAAGTTGGAAACACTATTAAACAAATATGATGAAACAGTATAATCTTGGTGTAGGTCAAGTTTATATTTGAATATACAGGGTGAGCACAGATTTGTTTTTTTAAAAAAGTGTGGGTTTTGGATTTCAGTAAACAGGTGCATTTAACTCGGAAAAATTTAGTGATACAAATCATACTGGAAAACAAATGTAATAAATCACAATTCTGTAGAATTGGATGAAGCCACATATGCTAGTTTTCAAATAACTTTTAAATACCTTCATGTAGGAATGTCATATCTTTCTTGACAACAGGGAAGAGTGGAATAATTGGAGGTTGCATGCTTTGACTACTAAGAATATTTCTATATTTTGCCATGTTTCTAGATGGATCAAAAAGGTCTTGCAGGTCTTGGAGGTGTTTCTCATATTTGCTTGGCAACTTCTCCCAAGTTCCTCTGAGTCGTGCTACAGATGCCAGGTTCAAACCACTGCCAAAGATTAGAATAAAACATTTAAAAAGGGACTTGTCAAAGAGGGAGGGTTAAGATCAGTAAAGAACATACACCAATTTTCTCTAAAGGGCAAAATAACCAGAGGCATATTTCAAAAAGTGTTACTTAAGGGCACTTTTTTGTATGTGTGAGATATCTCAACCACAAAAATAAATGAATGGAACTTGATCTTTAACAAATGGAAAACTACTTTCAAAACTCTAGTACCTGCCTATAGGCTTATACTTACTTTGTTTTAAAGTTCGCATGTAAAAATCAAATAGTCTCATAAAAAGAAACATTTAAATAAAAACACCCTTCAAGTATCACATGCTTTGTTTATTTTACTTAGAAATAAGTTTATGTAGATATTATTTATTTGTAGTGCATAATATTGTTAATGAGGTAAGTTCTGGGACTGAGGTTAGCTTTTCTCTGACATTTACAAATACTCTAAAACTTCCTTACTCCTAGGTTCTAATCCTGTCCCCCAAGACAGAATTCCAGGTAGTCAGGTCTCCTTTTAAGAGGTTTTTTAAAAAGCTCAACTAGCCCAAACCTGAAAAGTGACACATGCAAATTAGGCTTCAACTCCTTCCATCGCCTTACCTCAATACTACCATACCATAGGGAGACTGTCAAGTAAGAAATGCTTAGGTAGTACCTCAATTTCCTTACCAGTTAATTTTTCTGATTCTTAGTCACTTTTTACCCATACTACTGTATTTAAAATGCTGTCTTAACTTCCGATTTTAACATGTGGAATTTAGATCTGTTTCCTCTTTCTCATTAATAACCCTGAACTACTACCGGAATGGATAATAGACACACAAATTTCATCTCCACCGACACCTAGAAATATCTGTAACTCAAAAAATAGTCAGGGTTAAACAGCAGTATGCAAAGATGCTGAAATAATAAGCGTGTAGTTGAAGATTTCAATGAAAACTGGTAAAAGCAAAGTTCTCCCAACTTGGTAACTCACCTGAACAAAAAAACTATAATACTCTATGTGGAACAACACAAAAGAGTGCATAGTGCTGACAAAATTATACAGGGGCTGCTCTTTGTTCTTTATCACAAGAGTATCAGGGAAAGTATACTGTGAGACAATAAAAAGGAATGACAGTCCTAAAGCTGTCAATGAATGAAAAGGATGGTTCATTTTTTAAAATGAGTATTTTTTGTAATAATCGTTAACAGTACATAAATTTCAGGTGTAAATCACTATAATTTGATACCTGTATCCACTACATCATGATTACTGTTTAAAGTCTAATTTCTATTATTATACAATAGGCCCTCTATAACCATTTTGACCACTCCAAAACCCATTTCCCCTGTGATAACCATCCATCTGCTCTGTAGCTTAGAATTCTTTTTATTCATTTGCTTTGTTTCACTGTATTCCACATGTGAATGAAACCATGCTATCTTTCTTCATCTGCCTAATTTCACTTAGTGTAAAACTCTCAAGACCTATGTTATGTTGTAGCAAACGGCTAAATTTCTTCAATTTTTAATAGCTATATAGTATTTCAATGTGTGTGTGTACATATACATAAAAATCAGAACGTATTTTTCCATTTATTTATCTACAGACTGTCTCTTGTAAATACTTCAATGAACTAAGGAATGTATTTAAAAAAAACAAACCAGTGTTCTCGTGCTATTTTAATAAATACCTAGATGGGGAATACCTAGATCACATGATATTTCTAAGATTTTCCAGAAATCTTCACAATGTTTTCCATAGTGGTTGCACCAATATACATTTCCACATGCAATAAGTATATAAGGCTCCCTTTATAGATTTCATTTGTATTTCCTTAATCTTTTGTGACGAGTATCTTTACATCTTTCTTTAGAGCATTGTCTATAGTGATTTATTTTAAAATTAGATTGTTTATTTTTCCTTGTTGAGTTCTAAGAGCAGGTACAGGTGACTACTTTGCTCTGAAATCTGTACTGAATACTTCTTGTAGAATTATCTAGACCAATTGTAACCACTGGTTATGTCATAAAGGGACTCCCTACTAGATTGACAGATTATGATTAAAACATCCCTTTCAAAATTCAAATTTTACCTCAAACTGGATAAAAGGCACATATCAAAATGAAATTCCATGGGAAGTATGTGTAGATGGAATTGGTTAAAGTGGAATTATGTTGTTATAAATAAGTATACAGCCTTATAAATGGACCAAACTATAAGTGGCTTCCAGCTTTGAAAACAAACTTGCTTTAAAGAAGAATCCTTTTTATTCATTTGCTTTGTTTCATTGTATTCCACATGTGAATGAAATCATGCTATCTTTCTTCAGCTGCCTAATTTCACTTAGTGTAAAACTCTCAAGACCTATGTTATGTTGTAGCAAACGGCTAAATTTCTTCAATTTTTAATAACTATGTAGTATTTCAATGTGTGTGTGTACATATACACAAAAATAAGAATATATTTTTCCATTTATTTATCTACAGATTGTCTCTTGTTTTAAAATAGCAATTTAAGTTAGAGCAGTTAAATATCACATTGATATTTCAGGGAAATCCAGTACTCCAATATCTGAGGCAGATATTGAAAGATGCACACTATACCTGTTTGATAATAAAGAATAGTTGTCTAGCACGAACCTAAAGAGGGTACAAATCCTTAAAGAGCTAGAAAAGAAATATCGGGGTGGGGGATGGGGTGCGTCACCCACATTCACTAAAAATATTTGACAGAAAAATGAAAGAAACAACAATGTAAGAAATCAGTTTTACCAGAACAGAAAATACATTTAATGTAGCAATACTTTAATAAGAACATTAACTGAATTTTACCTTTACTAGCCATTTATTAGATAAGCAAAAAATCGTTTTCATGTCTAATATCTTAAACTATACACAAATAGTTATACAAACTTACCTTATTATTGCAAACATGGAGTTGAAGTTCTTACATTCTCGACAATGAAGTGCAATTTTAATGAAATGCTTAATGATTTTCATTCGTTTGAGCTGATTCGATTCAGTTAAAATCTCTGAGGCAACCCAGAATGTCTCTTGGTTTACAATGTCCTCAAACTCTTTCAAGTGAGTATTTCCTGTTTTGGAATCTAACTTAAAAAGGTCATCAATGTATTCTGTTGGCTCAATGTTACGGAACAAATCAAAGTCCCTCATTGACAGCTGAGTGGCCACCTCAATGGTACTGAGTTGCAGCATGGATAGCTGGCTTTCCTTTACCAATTCTTGAGCATCTTCATCTGAACACAAGGTTTCTGTTTCCATGTTATTTTTTAAATAATATCTAAAAGAGAAAAAATTTTTTTATAAACAGTTTCAAATTTATAAGTGCACTTTCCCACTTTACAATTATTATCAAAATATCAGTTTATTCTTAATACCTTACTGCCAAAACTTTAGCAGAAACATCATATTCACAAAGGCAATAAAATGATGAGACTTTACAGAAGCTGTTCTGAAATTTTCATTATTATTTTAAATGACAAAAGTAATGTTTTGTAATTGCTTACAAGTGTAAGCAACTAGGCATATTCATGAGAATAAAAGCTCTATGCACTTTCACAGAAAAGAAAAAGTAAGATCTAGATAGATATGTTAATGGATAGCATCAATAAACAATCTACTCGGAAGTTCTTCCTATACTCATTTCCTTCTTTATTTCTAAATTTCTAAGAGGCAAAAATAAAACGTGTGAAAGAGGGGAACTCTTTCACTAATTATTCTCTTCTTAAATACAAAACATAATTTTTCTTTTTCTTTTTCAATCAGCAATTCCATGGCACTTAAAATCCGAGAGACAGGTTAAATATTCATAAGTAAAATACCTTATACAGACTTGCTGATAGGAAAGAGGTACCATACATATCACCTGTAGCATTTCCTCCATTTTTTCTAACATAGAAGTTTTACCTAAGCCCAAATTTGTGTCTATTATTTTTTATTGTCAAGGAACAAAACCTCTTTTCGTTCTACCTGTAGACTGTTCACATGTCTATGAGAATATCATAGGGTTAAGACTACTTATAGAAAATTATATAATATAGATATCATAGATAATAAAATCACAGTATGTATACAGAACATATTATATGTTTATTAATTCTTTTAACATTCCTATGTGGTTCTACCATTATTACATCTTTATTTTATTGATGGGCACACTTTAGCACAGAAAAACTAATTTAGCCCAAATCACACAGAGAGCTGGGATTTGAATCTGGGCAGTCTGCCTCTAACACTATAGATTGCCAACAAAAGACTTAATCCTCTCTGTCTTAATAGTATCCACAAGTCATTTTAAGGTTTCTAATCCAGGAATCTCATTCTATACGTAAATCTAGACTTAATTAAAAAATATCCTTAGAAAAAGTCACCAGAGTAAAGCATAAACATACTCCTGAAGCTATCTTCTAGTTGAACTAATAATTTTCAGAGCATATTTTAAATTTTTAAAAAATTTCCTACATGTTCATATAAGAGGAAAATTAGAAAAATAATTGTGAAAATGATGGCTGCTCCTGCTTAAGTTCATATTAAAAACCAATACATACATACCTAGATACAAACAGGTACATATAATTTATTTTTATGTCAAATGAGGAATGTGCATGATCAGAATTTAGATTTTGTCAAAGGCTCCAAGTGGTAAACTTTTTTAGCAACCTGATTTCCCTTGCATTCTCCAACTTTCTGGTAGTATTTAGGAATTGTTATGCTCCAAGATTTCCAGTATATAATTATAAAACAAGAAAAACTGGGTAGAGAAATCCTATTTTAGTTTTATAGAGAACTCAGTGAATCTAAATCATGTTTCTACAGAAAATATTTTTAAAAATGCACTCTTCGAGCTCTCCCTGGTGGCACAATGGGTTGGGAGGCAACTCTGCAAGCTGGCTGCAGCCGCTTCAGTGTGAGTTTGATCCCTGCCTCAGAGGTGACCCACATGGCGTGGCAGACCTCTCATGACCCACCCACTGCTTCCCTCAGTGGTGTACTTTGTCAATCTGCCTGTTCTGCTCCCCACTCTGTCTCTGGTGAATCCTCTCACCACCCCTGCACCTCTGGCTTGTACCCCAATTCTGTATGAGTGAATACATTTTTAAAAATCCTTTAAAAAACACATTCTTCAGGCTCTCCCTGGTGGCGCATCGGGTTAAAGCACAGCACTGAGAATCTAAAGCCGCTTCCGCATGAGTTCGACTCCCGCCTGCCCCGGAGGTGACCACATGGCGTGGCAGACCTCTCCTGACCCGCCCGCTGCTCCCCTCAGCAGTATACTTCGTCAATCTGCCTGTTCTGCTCCCCACTCTGTCTCTGGTGAAGCCTCTTGCCGCCCCTGAGCCTCTGGCCTATACCCCATTCTGTATGCACAAATAAATAAATCTTTTAAAAACAAAACAAAACAAAACACATTCTTCAAAATTACATCTAAAATGAAAACATTCACTGATAGGCACATTCACCTTCCATTGAGCTGAATTCTATCAGCTAATTTGGAGAACTGATCTGGAAGTCTTCTTTGCTTTATGACACCCTCAGGAGTAACAGAAACTTCACAGAGAGAATATGTTTCAGAGGCACCAGTCAAACCAAATTCATGAACAGCATGACAGACAACTTCTTTAGCTGTGGTGTCTTTACTGATGATAATGTAGCAACTCTGTTGATCTGCTTTGAAAACTCTTATAACTTGATCAGGAATATCTATGTAAATAAAAAAATGCCTTGTTATTTGAAGTAACTTTTACACTCTTCAAAAAGCAATTTTGGACATGATTCTTCTATACAGAAAAATACACATTTCTATTTTAGGTTACAGAAATCATTTACATTAGTTAATGAATCTTTCCAGATGACAAAATACTAACATGTTTTCATAGAAAAATACTAAGAAAATGATAAAAATTAAGGTTATATATATGGAAGTCACAATTTTCTTCTTACTATATTAATTTCTCATTTATTATATCATTGTGATGTTATAATATTCTTCTACACTGTTACACATTCTATTCTTAGTGGAGACAAAGGATTAAAAAATCCTAGGGTGTTAAGACAGCAATTTGAATCATATTCTTATCAAAACTTTATTAAATAAAGGATTTTATCTATTTTGAAAGTGTTGCTTTTCTTTCCTCCCAGAATATGTCACTGGTTACTAGAGAGATTCAATGGTTTAGTGAGTTATTAGTATCCCTCTTTAGACATTCTTCACACTGAATTACACCATGTATCAATACTTAGTCTACTATACACAGTAAATGTGTGTCAATTTTTACATTCTATTTGCTTATAACAGGAAAATGTAAATACTCACGTGGTTAAATCTTAATATTTGCCTTTGTAATTTCTGCTATTGTAAGTTTCACTTCAAAATCAAAGTTCTTATGATACAGACATGTAAAAAAATGTTAATTTACCCCCATTCTTTAAAAAAAATTATTTTTGTTTCTTTAGCATAGAAGAATTGGGCTGTAGGTCAGAGTATAGAGAGTGAGAGGATTCAACAGAGACAGAGAGGAGAGCAGAACAGGCAGATTTACTGAAACACACTGCTAAGGGGAGCAACGGGTGTTCGCTCCCTGGCGAGGGGTTGAATTCAGGTCATAGAACCAAGACTCAATCCCTAAGTAACCAGGAAGGACCCTCACCTCTATTCCTATTTTTCTTATATGGTTGCGGCTAAAAATCTTAAGAAAATGCTCAACAAGATGATGATGGACTAAACTGTAATATAATAAATATAAATGAAAAGTGATCAACAGCATGAATAAATGTTTTATTTTCACATATGATAAACTATTGTTAAAAATGTCTTTAAATTAGGGAAAATGAATTAATTGTGGATTATTTTGGATAACTACAGTGAGGGTAACTGGAGGTGGCAACAAATCAAATATTGGTTGTCTAGTATTATCTTCTTAGCATTCCATATATTTAATTTCTAGAGAAAAACTACAGATTTGTCTCAAAATCATCTGAAAGAACAATCTGGCTAAGGAAAGAAGGGAGTGATGAAATAAATGCAGCAGGAAATGATGTCTAAAATTATAGGCTAAAGAAACAAAAGACAGTAGCTCCCAACACTGAAAAGATCCAACTGAATATATTTCAGTCTTTGCCAGTGATTATTCTGGATCTACTAGCAAGCTGAAAGCAGAAGCTTCATCTATTCAGATCCCATTTGTTTGTAGTATATACCAAACTGCTTTTCCTTGATGTATATTTTGATGTAAATTCTTAGGGTGCTGCTGACATCATTACGTTTCTAACCCTTCAAGGTCAGATTGTTTTATTATCCACCAAAATGAAGGATGTTTTCTATCCTAGACTAGAGAATGATTGTAAGCAAATCAAAGTTTCAGTTTGCAAAGAGAAAGATACTAGACAAAGGGTTTATTATCTCTTTAAGCTCTATAAAACTGGTCAAACAACATACTATATAACTTATAATTTTCCTGCAATCTTCAATAAAACAGGCCTCAGTTGTCCACAACCCCATAATTGGATCAGTTAACTATATCCTGGGGGGCCGAGCTTCAGACAGCAGGGCTAGCTGACCGTGAGAGAATGGGGAGATGTTTTGATCAGTTTATTAATTTTTCAAATATTTATTCACAAAGATTGACAATTTGCACACATTCCATGCTCCCTTTTACTGTTTTCAACATAACATCTTTGTGAAGTAACACAGAGCTAAGTATCTTTTGTAAACCAATGTAAAAAGTCATACTCTGTTAAAGCCATTTGTTTCTTATGCAAAGAGCATTTATATAGTCACATAAAAGAGATTCAGACATTATAAATAAGCACCTCTAAAAGAAATCTGTAAATGGGATTATCTTAAAACACCCCATAAACCAAACCTTGACGAATCTGTCATGATTATAAGTGATAACTTGGAAAAAACATTTGAGAGATATTATACGAATATGCTTCTCTGTACTGAAATCAGTGTAAAATATAAAATACCTTTTGTATTTTAGAATTGCCACAGATATATTATTCACAAATATGCTTTTAATGGGAGAACATCGTACATGTCAAAGATAGGACAATCAGATATTAATTACATGTATGGTAAATATGGGGCCAGAAGAAAGCAAGATCAAGAATGAAAAACAATCTAAATCATCACCAACTTTAAGCATGAAGCTGGAAGGCATACAAAAAATTCTGTAAAGTTGTGTCAGATTTACAGCACATAAATTACATGTCCACATTTCATTAATAAAACCCTTATATAAGAGCTAAATTAATTTTTTAAAAAGTAATATTAGATATCTGGTCTACACCCAAAGTTACAATTTCTAAAGTGTGAATCATAATCTTACATGAATAAAAATAAGGACTTGCTTGAGGACATGTTTTCACCCTAACAGAAATCAGAATTTTTTTCAAGTATTTAGGAAGATGTTCTATAATAATGAAAAACTGCCTTTTAATTCCACTTTGAATTGTTAATCACTCAACAAATATCTATGGGAGTTATTTACTGTATGTGAACAGTGTTCCACGTGTCAAAGATGCAGTAAAATACAAAGTTTCAGGGAGTTTGCTTATATTCAAGAGAATAACTGGTAATTTAAGGAAAGACAATCAAGTGAAAAAGATCTGTAAGGTGTTAAGTGTCACAAAGGAAACAGTGGCAGTTTAATGGATATAGATCAAGTATTGGAAATCTTGTTTGCTAAAGAATCAGACTGTAAATATTTTAAAGTTTTACAGGCCAAGAGGCAAAATAGGTATTTTTGTAGGTACTCATACAAGAGAAAACAAAGACTAGACACCAAAACCCCAAAATTCATGAGAAAATTAAAAAAGTAACTAATACTTTGTAAAGATAGGTAAACACAGAGTTCAGGCAACAGTGTAAATGACCAATAGGGCCCTGTGGTTAAGCTGAATGCTATGTATCGGCTGCTTAAAATGTCTGAAAGACTAATACACCTAATACAGAAAAGTTAATTCTGGGAGTAGAAGCTTTTATATTCTACTCTTTCCCTGCAAGTGGGATTTTAAAAAAAGCTTTAAGTTCTTTTACTACTAGAAACTAGCTGAAATAAGTCAGACTTGAAATGGAGAAGAATCTTAAGTTTACTAAATAGTTTATGCTATTTAGTGAACAGGAAAGCAAAAATTTCTGTATGTAGATACAGAAAAGAAATTTCAGCTTTTTCTGAAAAAAAGTCCTTTCATCATGTTCTGAATTCTTTTTTTTTTTTTTCAAAAAGTTTTTTTTTTTTTTTTTAAATATTTATTTATACAGAACTGGGGTACAGGCCAGAGATGTGGAGGGTGAGAGGATTCACCAGAGACAGAGTGGGGAGCAGAACAGGCAGATCGACGAAGCACACTGCTGAGGGGAGCAGCGGGTGGGCCAGGAGAGGTCTGCCACACCATGTGGTCACCTCCAGGGCAGGAGGGAATCGAACTCATGCGGAAGTGGCTTTAGCTTCTCAGTGCAGTGCTTTAACCCGCTGCGCCACCAGGGAGGGCCCTGTTCTGAATTCTTTTAAGCTTCATCTTGTATTAGGTTAAAAATTCCAAAAAGCTTTTCACAAGTTATAGAACTGCAAGAATACTCTGATTATAAATGAGTACAAAAGTGCATATTTGATGAAAATGACTGAAAGGAAACATGCCAATCTGTACTGCCAACCTTCTAAGTAGAAAGAAAACTTGTTTATACTTCATTCAATTCTGCATAATTTTACTTCTACAAAATAATAAAAGAATACAAACACAAGCAATGTAATACCATACTCTTCAAGATACTTACAGTAAAAACCAACAGCTGTAGGCAGCAGAAACAAAGCAAAACCATGAAAATGTCAGCAATCAAAAGCAAACTATTGAACACAGCTTTGTCCCCACTTTCTAGTATCTTTAACCATGTAGTATAAACACAGCTGGCATCCAGACTGATAGCCGTTAATCAAACTCAACTGATGTCATCGTGCTATAATGTATTTATGAGATATACACAGCTAACCTAAATTTCAGTGGTGGCATATGTAATCTAAGAAGTTGAGTTTGGAATTAACTGGTAATGAATATCTTATTTGACATAAATATAACACTGTAAAGGTCTTTCATAATGTGCATTTTGGAGTTTAAAAATGTAATGTGTAATTTAAACATGTATTTTATATATGTTCATCTGTACTGTGATATGGATACAGGCTGTAGACATCTTTATAGACAGATCCTTAGATTTTAAAGAGGCATTTTCAGTCTTTTCAACATGTTTCAATGAGAATTATGCAGTCAATCTGAAAGCAAAGTAACTAGTATCTCAGTCAGATATCTGAATTTTTATGATTAGTAATTAATAAGATTTCCAAATCTTCTTAATTCCAACCAGCTCCCTTTCTTTCCCTAGCTAATCCCCCAGATCACTTTTGTCTCTCCTATCCCTACAACCCATCTTTTTACTCTTTCATTCATTTTCTACATCTGCCTGGCATAAATATATCCAGTAAAAAAATAAAATTAGCCTATAAATTGTATGTTCCTAAATATCCATACAAAAAGTATGTTATTTAGCTTGTGTGTTGGTAGTGTGAAATAATTTGTCAATACAGTGTAAGAAGTACCACTGTGGAGCACAAATAAGTAGACGTGAAAACAAATTCCCATGCTATGTCACATGACAAGCAATATAAGACAGACAAAGAAAATGTGCTAGAGTTTTTGGAAAAGGAAAGACTAATTCTAGCTATGAAACTGGGCTTCCCAGATGACCTAGTAACTCAGTTCAACATCGAGGAGTAAGAAAAAAATTCATGGGATATGCAGAGAGAGAACACCATCGGTGGAAAACAGCATGGACAGACAAGAGTCGTGAAGGTGCATGCTATACCCAGGAAAGATGGATGAAGAGAACGGCAGAACAGAAGGCCAGAAAAGGTGTTTATAATCAGGCTAGGGAAAATGGACATCAACATTCATTAGTTTATTGTCTTAAGATTCCAAACCCACTTTACTTTGTGATGATTGGGCTGAGACTCTGCAAATCCCTTGCCTTCCAACTGGCTCCCTTTTATTTTCTGCCAAAAAGGGACACAGGAAGTAAACTGCAAGGTTAAAGAAGAAACTTGCGGGCTCTCCCTGCTGATTCAGTGGGCTAAAGTGCAGCACTGCAAGCTAGCCAGCCACTTCAGTGTGAGTTTGATCCCTGCCCCAGAGGTGACCCACATGGTGCAGCAGACCTCTCCTGTCTCGCCTGCTGCTCCCCTCAACCTTGTACTTCGTCAACTGCCTGTTCTGCTCCCTACTGTCTTGTGTACCACCCCTGCAACCTCTGGCCTGCACCCCAGTTCTGTATGCATAAATAAATAAATCTTGAAAATAAAAAAAGAAGAAACTTGCTACTTTGTTTTTCTGTGTGTGGGGGGTGGGGGGGGGTTGTTCCTCTTATCATCCCAGCAACACTGCTCATCTTGTAGTACCATCCCTTTCATGTACCATAAGTTCAACTCACTTTGTAATTTTCTGACCTCTGAAATAGCTTAGTGTTTGCTTTTCTACTAGTCTTTCGGGTAAACACTTAACAACTATAACAATTTTATATATTAAGGATCAGTATCTGGAGTAGATTTTAATATCACAACTTAACTGTGACTATGATTAGAAAACTAGAAATCACTTAGAAACTTCTAAGCAAAGTAACTCATTAACATCTTTGTTCAGGAAAGAACACTGGTAGTCAAGTAGAGAGTAGCATGTGTCAAGACAGAGGTTTCAGTATCTCTTTAAAAGGAAAAAACAGGAATACTTTACTTTCACTAAAATGGCTTTTATTGCTGCACTCTAGAATTTTTACTTAAGGTGCTATAAAAAACATAAACTTTACTACTTTTATTACATTCACTCCTTAGCACCAAGTCCCCTCTACACATCCTTTAATCCTAGATAGTAGGAACTTCATTGTCAGAACTGAAGCAGCATCATAACCTCACTGATCTTTGTAGAATTATTTTTACCCCCCCACCCCCCTTCTTGGATACTAATTATATGGCTTTTTAAAATTTTTTTTTTTTTTAAGACTTATGTATTTATGCATACAAGAACTCGGGTACAGGCCCAGAGTTGCGGACGGGTGATAGGATTCACTAGAAACAGAGTAGGAAAAGAACAGGTTTATCTACTGAAATACACTGTTGAGGGAAGTATTGGATGAGACAGGAGAGGTCTCTGCGCCCCACATGGGTCACCTCTCTGGCTGAGAATTGAACTTGTGCTGCAGTGGCTATGGATAGCCTCACAGTTCTGTGCTTAAGCCCTCTGCGCCACCAGGGCTCTTTTATTGAAAATCATCTTAAATCCTTTCAAGTGACTGGTGTATAAATAATTCTTCCAGGCCAATATTTTTCTACCATGTAATGAAATTTTAGGTCATATAGGAAAATGACAATTTCTGCCTCTAGGCATTAAGAGATACAGAAAAATTAACTCAATGTATTACACAAAGATTGAACGTCAATAAAAAGAAGCTATAGTACTTAATTAACAATACATGATAAGGATTGGGGAAAATCAATTTCTGGAAAACCAATTACTAGACAATAACTAACACATTGCTGTACATCTCAGAAGGTAAGAGAAACTAAGTTAGATTAAAATAATCTGCCCTATTCTTTTTACAAACCACATGTTTCTTGTCTAAGAGGATGTATCTCTGCTTCAATTAGGGTTAACAAAAAATAATGAAATGTAATCTCTTTTCCATTTACTTAATTCATATTGGTGGAGGTACCAAGCAGTTTGGATAAAAAGATCTAGTTTTCTCTTTCATGGCCTTTTTTTCCCACCATCACAAACTAGAACCAAGAAGGCTACAAACAAATCTAGTATTAATTGTATAAACTGAACCATTTGGTAATAGTATAGAGAAATAAAATCACAAATTACCTGAAGGATTGGAAAAATCCAACATGCTGGTAGTAGGCTGTAGGAGATCTGGGCTGCTTGATGAGAGAGTTCCAGGAATAGGCATTATAGCAAGACTATGCCTACAGTGTCTTGTTCCCACAATGCTATCATCTTGCGATTGGCTCAGGCCTCCATCACTTCAAAAGAATGTCAAATGTCACTTTAAATTATTTGAAGGAATTTAATAATAAACATTTCTGTTCTCTGTGCACTAAACCCTAATAGAACTAATTTAAAGAGGTGGTTTAAAACATAAACGGGTAACTGCAATGACGAATTGTTTTTTAAACAATTATACTAAAATAAAACTTATGCATCGAAGTAATTGTTCTACATCATAGAGAAATAATCATATTTATCTTCTGCTGGTTTTGGTACAGAAGCTGAACCTGAGTATTTAGGGAGCCCTTATGAACTGCTGATCTCAGGCAATAATAATATATGTATCCAACAATGCAGAGCCACGGCAAGGCTGTCTCTCAATAGAAAGGCTTGATGACTTAATCAAAGAATGGATACAGGCTGAAAACCCAAATCCAAAATATGACAAGTTGTACATAACAGAAGGGTCAGGTTCAAATGACAAAATGAGAGGTGTTTAAACATGATTAGCCTGGTAACTGTCCAAAACATCAAGACTAGGGGGAAAAGATGGTACAAAGAAGAGCAACAAATACGTAACAAATAGAAAGAGGTGAGGTGTGGTGGAAAGAGGAGAGGAAGCATAAGGGTCAGAAATTAATACATTAAAAAAAAAATTTTTTTAAGTCTCTGAAGTTTATTCTAAGGGTGTACTTTTTCTTGGGGGATCTCTCAGGTCTCATTTTTTGGCTATCTGCTAGATGAGAACATCAAAACCATAGCAGCAAACTAGTTACATAAAGTTAATTCCTTTTTAAGATCTCAAAAACAATGATCAATTACATGGGCATATTAAATAAAATATTCTTCCTTTAACATGTTTTAAAGTGTTACTCAGGCAACTGTAAATGGAAGAAAAATAAATCAAAAAACTTCAACTGTCATTTAAGTTTCAGGTACCCAAAAGTTCTTTAAAACATAGAATTAAAATAAACAATAAAAGATTTCCAACATCATCAACAAAAATACCATTTATTTCTAAGGGTTGTACTTATATTAAAAACCAATGTTTCAGTTTACTATTAATTTCTATCTGTAGTTCATTTAATGCAGCAGTACCCTACCCAGTACTTGTACATATACAGAGGTATCACAGAAAACTTACCTAGCATCATGAAATGGATTATTTTGTCTTAAAAATGAGTTCTATCTAGAATATGTTTGCTGTAAAAATTACAACTTAGGCAGATTTGGAAACTATGCAATATGCAGTACTAAATAAACAACTTAAGGACTATTAGTAGACAGACAAGAAAGAAAAGGCCAGGGTAAGAGAGAGCAAAGGAGTCAGTGAAAAAGCATGACATAAAAGAACAAAGATAAGTTTTTCAAGAGTAAACTGTGTTAGACAGGCTGAGCTATTTGTTGTGTGACCTCGGGAAATTTTATATCTGCACTTTAGTTTCATCCTCTAAAAATATGAATAATGTGGGCCCTCCCTGGTGGCGCAGCGGGTTAAAGCATAGCACTGAAGCTAAAGACACTTCCGCATGAGTTCAATTCCCGCCTGCCCTGGACCACATGGCGTGGCAGACCTCTCCTGACCCACCCGCTGCTCCCCTCGGCAGTGTACTTCGTCCATCTGCCTATTCTGTTCCCCACTCTATCTCTGGTGAAGCCTCTCACCGCCCCTGAGCCTCTGGCCTGTACCCCAGTTCTGTATGCACAAACAAATCTTAAAAAAAAAAAATGAATAATGCTATCTATCCTCCAGGACTACTGAGAGGATTAAGTTAGATAGTGCAGGTGAATATTGTACGTAATGTAGTTATTTTTAACATTTATTTATGCATACAAGAAACAGGGTACAGGTCAGAGATGTGGGGATTGAGAGGCTTCACCAGTGACAAAATGGGAGCAGAACAGGCAGACAGACTGCTGAGGAGAGCAGTGGTTGCGACAGGAGAGGTCTGCTGCACCCTGTTGGTCACCTCCCTGGCTGGGGATCAAACTCCTGCTATAGTAACTGAGCACAGCTTCACAGTGCTGTGCTTCAAGCCCTTGTGCCACCATGGAGGCCCAATGCAGGTGAATTTTTTACACAGAGCAAAAGGGGATTTATATTTTTAAGACAAGAGTGTAGTACTTCGGCCAAAATTAAACAGAATTGTATAAACCTACAGAGAATTTAAGCAATTCCTACTGAAAACCAGAGGGAGGCAGGGTAGGTACATAGGGTCAAGGCCCAATAGAAACAAATGTTTTACTGGGAAGAGAAGGGAGTTTAGTCTGACAGATACAGTTAAGGCAAAGGAAATACCTTATTTGTGCTTATGCTAAATTGGCTCTTGATAAATAGGTGTATATGCCTAAAGATCAGAACTGTTCTAGATTAGGAAAGGAAAAAAAATATTTCCCAGATATTTTATTTATAGCTTTGTAAATAATTTGGCAACATTTCAATTAATTAAATATATTTTATAAAAAAAGTTAAAAATTGACTTTTAAAATTAAATCTGCCAATGTTTGGACATACAAGATCAGGCAACTAAATCCAAGGAAGCAATCTAGTAAAGCAATTAACTGTTTCTCTTAATAATCTGGTGGAAGCAACTTCAACAATGTTAAAAATTGAAATTTTCTATCAAAGGAAATTGGCTACGTTGGTTGCAGCAAGTTAAAATTTACTACAGAAAAGTACTAGAAATCTTTATTTCTCTGATGTTATTTAACATTACTTCTTTTTATAACTAATAGATGTAACACTGTATAGTTATAGTGTCAAGCTGGCATTCATGATAATTAAGGTATGAACATGTATAAATGAAAACTATACTACTGTTATGTATAATTCATGCTATGACATGAATGAAACAGTATATAACTGGCAAAATATCCATGCTTGCTTGGAAGCTTAATAGATAAAGCCCATTTGCAAAAAAAAAAAAAAAAAAAAATGTCATTTCTTACCAAAACAGTCTCCTGAGGTGATGCAGTAACAAAAACAAGATGAAAAATACCTCAATAATCCCCCAACACTAAGTTTACTTACAATAAAGTGTATTTTATTTTCACATTAGGACTTCATAAAAGGTGACAATTCAATATGCAAATAAAAATATCCCAATATTAAAAGCAAACAAAAGTATATACCATAATAAGAATTAAAGAGAAAAATAATTTCTGATAAGCAAACAAGCCAGTATACTTCTGGAATATTACACTGAATAATACAAAGATGTTTCTTAGGCAATCTGTGATTAAGGAAAAATAAGTTGAGAAAAAAAAAATCCGATTTTCTGTATTGTGAAATAATCTCAGGTCAATAAAAACTACATTGTTATGCTTAATTTACAAATGTTACACAAAAATTAACTTTTTTCCTTCTAATATTCAGGACCTTTCTTTCATTTTAAATTATATTTTGGTTAGAGGTTTTGGGACTGTCAAGTCTCCTTCCAACTATTCCTTCCTTGCATTCATTTTCTTCACTCCTCTCACAGATATAAACAGTGTTACAGCTACCTATGACAACTGCAAGCATCCCTTCTCTTAAATAAGTAAGAGCTATAAATAAGAGACCAAGTGTCCCTTCCGTAGAATCCTGGAACATAGGAAATTTTCAGAAATTTTGGAATTAAACACATCGAAAACTTTTATTTTTAAATTAAAATCTAAATATGCAAAGTAGAAATTTTAAAACAAGGAAGAAATGAAAATAGTCCCTCATAAAACTACATGTTAGAGAAGGCCACAATTGACAGTCTTCTTTGTAGCCAAATTTCTGTCATAGAGCACTATTTAATTAATCATCTGTATTTGGACACTTAGGTTGTTATCAATTTTGTGTTAATATAGGTAATACTTTTAAGAGTATCTCCATATATGTATGTGTACATATACACTTACAAAAATAGAATTACTGAATTAATGGGCATCTTTAAAGATGTTATTAAAATACATTACCCAAATGTTTTACTGAAAGTTTACATGAGTTTATATTCCCACAGACAATAGTTTATTATCTATTTTATTTTATCGGTTCTGGCCCTGACAATTCTCTGTGAAATCTGTAATAAAATAAATCGTATACTGTTTTAAATTGCATATCCTTTTTACTGTTGAAGCTGAATATGATTCATGTTTTCTATTTTCCTACTGAAATTTTTAAATATAAGTAGCAAAAAATGTGGTCTGAATTAATTTCAAATGGGTGAATGAATGGCAAGAAATACCACATAAAGAGTGTTAAGAATACAAAAGGGCCAGTACAAAAGGTAAAATGATGCCGCAGTTCCCTCCACAAAATAGGCTCCAATTGAAAACTTTCATGATTTCTCCTAAAATAATTTTTCCTTGGTATCTAAGTGAAATTATTAGCATTCCACTTCACTGAAACATGTTCAGAAGATATAGCCAGTTTAATAATAGTTAATAATTAACTCCTGAATGACAGTACTTGCTTATCCAAAAACGATTCCCAATCTCTTCAGTGTGGACTTGCCCCTCTTACAATCTCACTCATTCTTATCTGTCCACTAGACTGTCATGTCACAGCATGTTAATTATTAAATAACTCAACCATTTTAAAGTTATGATTTTATAAACCATTGACCTCAAAGACAACAGTCACTCAGAAAAGATGAGTAATAAACTTTCTAGAAATGAGTGACATTAAGACCAGGGCTCAGGATGTTTCAATCCTCTGAGCAGGTCCCTAATTATATGAAGAGCAAGTGTGTTTCCCTGACTGGAAATAAGAACTCAAGAATAATTTCCGACAGAAAATGTGAGATTTTGAACTATATAAATGAGAATTCACATTCTACTTAGTTTCAAGTTGCCTAATTAGCTACCTTGCTACTACTGCCACATTTTGCTGCACCTCCAATCCCAAACCACTAACACAGCTAGCTAGAGATACTTCCAAAAGAAGATACCTTCTGTGGCTCCACCATCAGATGACGTTCCCATCTTTAGCACAATATTGAAAGTACTTCAGAATCTAGCACTTACTTCATCTCTAGGTGTACATATATGAACAGCCTGTAATCTACCAACCTTATTACTGTCATTATAAATAACATTATAAAAGCCAAATGTTGGTTGTCTAAAACAAGAAACTTGTCCTACTTAAGTTTTCTCTACATATTGAGCCTAACATAATAAATGAAGATTTATTTTGTAGAATATATTGTGTGGAAAATAAAAGGTTCCTGATAAGAGTTGCTTAAAGGTAGGGACTATCTTCTTTTTGGCTCTGTATTTACCTTAAACCTAGCATAGATTTCAAAGCTATCAGGAATTTTCTTTCACAGATAAACTCACTGTCTTAATTTACTTAACAAATACGGAGTGTCTATCAAGAGCTAAGCATTTAGAACTTTAATGATTACTTTACACTAATATTAATAGATAGTAGAATCATACCTAGTTATGACTCGTCATGAGATTAATTTTGTTAGTATTTTACTGACCTTAATTTAGATTTAAAATCTTAAAAGTTTTTCTCCTTTTGGAAACAGGTATGTTTAAAAAATCAGCTTTAAAATTTAGATAGGAATTAAAGTTCCACTTAAAAAAAAAAAAGATTTAAAAAACAAATTGGTATTAGTAAATGCACCCCTAGGGTTAATATGTTCAAATCTGTAGACAAAGGGACTGAAATTGAAACAGAAATACACATACTCACAAAAATTCATACAATTACAGTTGTTTTCAAAATTCAAAGTTAAGGCTAATGGAAGTATAGTTTATCATGGAAATTATGGGAAGACTAGCTGAATTGTATTCTTATTTACAGACTGCTTATAGGTCTTATCTGTTAGTTGCATAAAAAAATAAAACTGACTCAAAACCCTCTTTCCAAAAATAAAAATTTTATAGTCTACACAAAAATGCCTATGTGAATGAGACTGGCATTACCTACCTAAATAGTTTTGGAGGCAAGATACTAAATCTTGTTTTATCCAAAATTTTCCTGATTTTGTTTCTTCCGCCTGAAACGGTATTTGCTTTTATTTTCTTATTTCCTTTCTCCTGTGATGTCTGTTCAAGATCTCCTGGTACATCCTGGATTGAATGGCGATTACTTTTTTTTTCAGCAATTTTGGGAATATGAGGTACACCAAATTTCTCCTGTTCAGTTCTACTAAGTAGCTCTTTGAACACTGTGGAAATAAATAACATTTGTCATTTTTCTTCTCATTAGAAAGCTTTTACACCAAAAACAAATTTAAAGTATAAACACAGCTGCTTTCTTTCAGAGCCTCATGCACTAAATATGAAATTTATATTCATCCTTTAATTGCATCCACTTCTCTCTTAGAGCGTTAAGAGTCACTGGGGCAAAATGCAAAGGATATGGGCAGACTGCCAACATATTTGAAAAGCTCAGGGGTTCTTATTTAGGAAGTATTAAAACTGTAAAACTCAGATTTTTAAGATCTAGATATTTAGATTTTTTTATTTATATATTAATCCTTAACTCATCTGCGAGGAGCTACAAATACTAGTTATGCTCAGTTTTGCAAAATTTAGTCACTGAAGAAAATGGGAGGAGCTTTTGCTGGACCTGTTTCACCAGAAACAAATATACAACAATTTCCTGAAGGTCCTATTTATGAGACTTATATCACTTAGTAAAGTAAAAAGCAAAGGAAGGAGCAGGAACATTAGAGAACTTGACTATAACGTTCTCTGCCTGGGTCCAACTTTTCATTTTTTGAAAGAGGATATCCCTCTCTGACATTGGGCAGAAATATGATTAAGCCAAGTATCTCCTTTTCTAGTTGAGAAAATTTCAATTACCTATTTTTAATTTTTTTTTGTAAATTGCTAAGGAAAGAAGACTAAAGGATAAATGCTAAAGTGGAATTCAACTTTCCTAAATTTTTTTTGTATAATGCAATAGTTTATTTTTACATCATTTTATGCATTTTTTTTCATCTCAATTGTAATCCCCGTGGGTTTCCCATCACCGAGTCACCCGTGTGCCATTACCATAGTCCCGTGCATTTCCGCCGCCCTGTTTTTTATCTCATTCCCCACTCCACCCCCACAAAATGTCTCTGATATATGGTTGTTCATTATTATTATTGTTATTTTCTCGCCTGGTCCATTATACTCCTGCTATCAGTGAAACCATCCAGTATTTTTCTTTTTCTTTCTGGCTTATCTCACTAAGCATGATCTTTTCCAGCTCCATCCAAGTTGCTGCAAAAGACATGTTCAACTTTCCTAAAATTTTAAGGCAGGACTGGGGTCTAAATGAAACAGAAATGGTAGCTGCATATTCAGTCACATGGTATGCAGAACCAAATACTCAGTGAGCTGTATCTTCAATGCACATTTGTAAAAGAAAAGGTATGTACTGGAAAAATGTGCCCTTTGAAGCCCTTACCACTGAAAATTGTAATCTAAGGACAAGATTTAAATGGACTAAGCCTTTAAAATTGGCACATTACAAAGTAAATGTATTTTTTAAAATATCTCTATTTTTTGGCCATGTGATAAAGATAAAAATGTTTTCTGAGCTAAAATCAAGATACTCATCCATTCAAAAAATATTTACATGTCAGTTACTATACTAGATATCTGTAAATTCCTTCTGTTATTCCAGTCAGCTTAAGATATATGGGACACAAAGAACATAAAGCAAGGAATTAAAATAGTGAGAAAGGGAAAATCTTCCCCAATCATGTCATTGTGTAAGAAGAGATCACTAAGATTAATTTTAACTAGGCAAACGAGGGATGATTCTAGGTACATTAAACTTCAAATTCAAAGACCCTGTGTTAGAGAAAGTACAAGAAAATTAGACTGACTAAAAAACAAGGCAAAGGAAGTAGATGGTAAGGCTAAGGTAAAGTGTTTGAATTTTCTGTTAAAAGCAGCAGGTAATCTTTGAATGGGTACAAGAACATTCCTGACTGTGGTAAGGGTACCTACCAGTCTACAAAGTAGCGTATAAATGCAGTGTAGAGGTATTCTTATGCAAGTCTCCAAGGGCACTGTCAGTAAGATAATGGAAGAGGCTGGGACTGGCTAAAAATGTGTCTCATGGTACTTCAGGTCAAATCATACAATAGGAGAAGACTTGCAAGAAACACATGACATTGAGCTAAAGAAATAAGCTCAAAATCTCTGAAGGGGAGAACTTAAAAATAAAAATATCAAGCTGAATTAAAATTTAACGCTTTAGAGATTGGGAGTAGAATGATAGAGATTTCAAAAGGATAAAGCTAAAAAAGTTGAGTGAAATTTCCTGCAATTTCTTGGTGCTTAGGGGCAAAGTTCCCTTAGAGGAGGGGACCTATTAAGCACATGACAGATATTTCTCTCAACTTGAAACCATTGTACACAGTCTAAATAATTCTGCAACCACACTAAGAATTCTGACCACACTTAATTCCTCTTACTTTGCTTAACCAGAGGAAATGGCAGATCCTGTCTGTGAGAAAATATTTTACTATTCTCTAAGTTGCTATACACAAAGTATAGCAAGCAATGAAAAATTATAAGAGAAAATAAGTTAGTCAAAGAAGAAAGTGGAATTAAATATAATTCAAAAGTTGGCATTAATACACAAGGATTTATCTCATCCAAAAAAAAAAAAAGATAAAAATGGGTGTAAAAGTTGGACAACTGCAATAGAGAAATGGCATCTATAAAGAAATTCAAATGGACATTCTAGAACTGAGAAATTCAATATCTATCATTAAACTCACTATACGTGTTTAACAACAGACTGGATATAGCAGAAAGGAACATAACTTGAAAAAACTGGCCATTAAAAAAATAGACAAAGTAAAGCATAAAGAGGGGTAACACAGGAAGCAGAAAAAGACCAAGAGGATAGATGGGATGCTATTCTTCTAAAATAGAAGAGCTGTAATTTCTAATATGAAAAAGTCAAGAGGGGCAAAATTATTATCTGAAACAATACCCCTGACATTTTTAAAACTAAACAAAGCCATCCATATACACATTCAAAAGCTCAGCAGACCTTAACAAAATAAATACATAGAGCTGGAACAAAGGATCTCGGATCCTTGTTATAATTAAATTGCTGAGTCCCATTTATCTCTCTTCTGGAAAATGTGTATTTTGGTTAGCCTTCTGTGGACTGTGGTACAAAGTATAGTTTTCCAGACTTTGGATTTCTGTCAAATATCCTGTAACAGTTCTGCTTTTATTTCAACAGTCCGGGAACTTTCCTAAATTGTATTATCTTTCCTGCTATTTAAAGTTTTTGTCTTCACTATCAATTTTTACTGAAGCCCTCAAAGATTAAGGAGTGTTAAGTGGTGAGTCTGGGTACTATAACAGAAAATTTACCTAACTATATACTATATCATTATGAACAATCCCAAACATGACAAAACTCAAATTATCATGCAAGTAAAATGTAACTGGACTAAGCAGTTCATCATGAACAAGGAAATTTACATGATTAAAATGAAAGATATGTAAAACTTAATGAAAACAATCTCTTAAATATCTCACTTATCGTCATAGAATGATTAATTAAACGAAGCTGATTCTTTTATTATCATAAACATAAGATGAACCCCATGCATGGTATTCAAATGATGCCATACTGTATACTAGTTTTTTTCTCAATGATTGTGTATTTATTCCTAATGTCCTGCTCGCTTTAAGTGATAATCTTAAATACCTGAGAAGCATTTTACATATGTGTTTTCTCCTTTCCTTAAATTAACTATTTTCTCCAGAATCTGTAACCTCATTTTTAGGTGGACCGTCATACCTAGTTAATGACCCTGATTCTTCTATGACTGGTGATCCTTGGTTGTAAAATTTTAATACAAAGTGACCAACTATGCATGCTTTGCTGGAGAATCTAAAGAAATGTATTTTCTGATCACAACTTCCCTTTTTGTAGCATTCCTTACTGTAAATTCCATGCAGGATAACCTAACTGCTCAATTTTGCTTCACAATTTCATAAGTATTACGGCAAGTACCATTCCCAGACTGGAGCACCCCTTTTCTATAAATATTTACTAACACTTCTTTGAGAAACACTGTTTTGATTGGAATGAATACTGACAACTACTAATAAGGAGGAAGACACTGACTGCCATGGGCCCCCCTTTACAATACTACATTAACCCCCTCACCTCTCTTACATTCACCTAAAGATCTGATGGGCAACTGTTGATGACCACTCAAAGAATGGTGTTTGTAGTTTCCCTGAATTTTATACTCTTTTTACCCACTTTGTCTTTTAAGGTACATGTTACTAATCACTACATTACACTGCCTTTATTTTTACATATAATATTTGATATTAGTAATCACTATGTGCCAAACAAAAGGAGTTTAAAGGTATTTGATGCCTGTAAGAACCCTATGACATAGAGATAGAAAAACTGAAACTTGGAGAGATGAAGTAATTTGTTCTAGGTATTAAGAGCAATTTCCTGTTATTGTATTTTCCAAAGTTAGAATCCCATAAAGTTTAGTCCCAAAGTTGATGTTTCCAAATACTAGCCCAAACTCCAGGAATGTGAGAAACTGTCAAGGCTTATGTATTTATTCTGTGCTGTGCTAATGTTAGGAAATTGTACATAAGCAATTATACCAATTTAACATAATGTAACTTAAGGGACTCAATGAAAAGAGGAAAAACACCAAGTATTTCATTTTTCATATGACTAAGTACAGTATACTGGGAGCCATAGTGAAAAAAAATATCCTCACACTTCCTTTTCCATAGACGTAACTTTTAAATTCAACTCTTACTTCTCAAATTGCAACCTACATGACTTAGAGAAAATTTCCCTCCCTACTTTATAAGGACTTCTTAAATTTTCTTTGACAGTTTTCTAGTATTATACTAATTTTTATTTTTGCCTTTTCATAATTTCATAGAAAAGCCTATGGTATCTGAAGAAATCAAAGTAAAAAGGTCTTTCCTAAAAGTTAAGGACAATAAAAATTACAAGATTCTTATTTCAACCAACATGATCAAAACACAACATGCACATTAAGTAACATTTTTTACATAGAAAGTATGCTGTTACTAAAAATATAGTTCACTTATTATTCAAATGAAACACCCAACTTATTTTCATTAAATAAATCACCTGGCATTTGCGTGATTACTTCAGGAAAGTAAGACAGAAGTACATTGATTGCACATTAGTAAGGGGAAAAATTTATGCCATCTAAGCTTTACTCAGTATTCCCTACAAAATACAATACACAATAACAATATTTCACAATGATGCACTGAAGATAATTGTACACATTTTAAAATTTACGATGATATCAAACTACTAAATACATATAACAGAAAACAAACATTCTAGAAAATATCACATATTTCAACAGCTCTCCTAAAAATGTTAAAATTGCTTAGAAAAAACATGTACATTTTATTGTCCTTTTCTTATAATGATTTTTTGGCTATTACAAAAAAGTCAAGTTTTCACAACAAAACTCACCAAAAATGTTGGTCTTCACAGTCAGTGCAAGATGAGTATTATTTTTCAAAATTTCAAGGGCCTTTACAAATGTAATGTTTTCAAAGTTTTGTCCATTTACTTCCATTATCTTAAAAAAGGTATTTGAAAAATACAAATTTAGAAACTGTACTCATTTAAAAGTGGTGCTCTAATTACATCTATTAACAATTTTTGTAGTGACATTATCAATAGTCAAAAGCACAACTGCAGTGGGTTCTCATCCTTCAAACCTGGATGTACCTCCAAGTCATACAGGACACTTACCTAAAAAAACACTTACTTCATGGTCTAGGAGATATAAACAGAAGGAAAAAAAGAAATTAAAAGCAAGATAGAGCAAGATAAAAGCAAGATCCCAGGAACTGGCATAAAAAGTCTAAAAGCGTAACAAAAGAAAAGGAGATAAAGTATTAAGAAAAGAAAAAGAAATCCCAGAAAATTCCCATTACTGAAAAATGTCGAGTTTACATGCCGAAATTGATCGTATAGTACCATACACAAAGGTTTTCTAAGCAAGAAAAGAGAACAAAAAATCGATAAGCATCACAATGAGGAGAAAGGTGGAGTGAAAAGCACCTAGTAAAGAAAAACTTTGCTTTGAATGTCTTTTGGACAACACCAATATGATGTGATACTTTTCTGTGACTTCAAAGTTGTGAGGGGAAAAAAAAAACTATAAAACAAATAATTTTATACCCTTCTCTACAAAAGCATCTCCAGACATATAAGGACATGTAAAAGTATAGTACTCAACTGTCCTTTCTAAAGGATAATAGAACAGGAACTAGAATTACTAGAAGGTGATAGTGGAAACCAGTCAAAGATACGGATACATAAGGCACAATAAATCAAAAAATCAGTAAAGCAGGAGTAAATGACTAAATGATCACTGGTAATAAGGTTATGAAACTAATGCAAATGCCAAGGTATTCTTAGAAGATACATAACTTTAAAAAGTGACAATAAATGCAGTCTAAAACCTCAAATAATTTCAGTGTTAGCTGAAAAATTGAGGGAAGAAAAGCATGAAAAATTTCACTATCATGAATGAAATCACTGGATTTCATTTTTCTTTTTAACATTTTGAAAGGACAGGTCTATTAAGACAAGAAGATAGAAAAAATATCAACTCCATAATCATAGGCAGGCAGAAATGCATGATATCACTGGACTATTTGTGTGTGTGTGTGTGTGTGTGTGTGTGTGTGTGTGTGTGTGTGTAAAGAATGAGATTCTTTATTGCAAACCTATTCACAATAAAATACTTGAACAAGGCCCTCCCTGGTGACGCAGCGGGTTAAATTACAGCACTAAGAAGCTAAAGCCACTTCCGCATGAGTTCGATTCCCGCCTGCCCCGGAGGTGACTACATGGCGTGGCAGACCTCTCCTGACCTGCCTCCCCTCAGCAGTGTACTTCGCTGATCTGCCTGTTCTCCTCCCTCTCTGTCTCTGGTGAAGCCTCTTGCTGCCCCTGAGCCTCTGGCCTGTATCCCAGTTCTGTATGCACAAATAAATAAATCTTAAAAAAAAAAAAAACCCTTAACAATGCATGACTTCATGACCCTACTTACTATATCCTTAATGAATAGTCTGGGTTAAAGCACAGATAAGTACTTTTTAAAACCCCTAGGGAAAGAAGAGGATTACCACAACTTTTTCTTTTCTTTTTTTAAATATTTATTTTCATTTGCATACAAGAACCAGAGTATAGGCTAGAGATAAAGGTGGGAGAGGATTTACCAGAATGGGAGAATAGGAGAACAGGTGGATCCACTGAAATACACTGTTGAGGGGAACAGTAGGCTAGATATGAGAGGTCTTCTGTGCCATGTCAGCTCCCTGGCTAGGGATCCAACTTGAATTGCATCGGTTGTGGATAGCTTTATGGTGCTGAGATTTAATCCCTTGTGACAACAGAAAGGCCCAGGTTACCACAATTTTTTTTATCAATTCCTTAATCATTTGCGTTACTGACACATTGGGACAGATCACTTCTCATTGGGTGGGATGGTGGGCTGTAGAGCTGCATCTACACCTTTATCCAGATGTAATGTCCAAGTCATTACAACCAAAAATATTTCCAGACACTGCAAACTCTTGGGGGTGGAGAAGATATAAAATCACCCCCTATTGAGAACTATTGCTCTGAAGTGTTGAAATTTTCATCATGTGAATGGCCTCTTGTTAAAAAAGCAAGACCATGTGGTTTAAAGTAATACAAAGTAACATTCTAAAATGAATAAAGTTTTAAATGGGAATAAAGCACTCCTCCCAAGTGATTAAAGTGTATTTGGGAAAAGAAATAGGTTTAGGGCCCTCTCTGGTGGTGTAATGGGTTAAAGCATAGTGCTATGAAGCTATTGCAGCCACTGTAGCATCAGTTTGATCCCTGGCCACATTGCAGGGCAGACTTCTCTTTGTCTCGCCTGCCACTTCCCTCAGCCGTGTAATGCAGTGTATCTGCCCGTTCTGCTCTCCACTCTGTCTCTGGTAAATCCTCTGTCCCCCTGTACCTCTCGCCTAAACCCCAGTTCTGTATGCATAAATAAAAAAATTTTAAAAAAGAAACAGGTTTTCATGAAAATCTGACAGCTTTGATTAAAAACTGTTAGTCATCCTCTCTGAATTTTACCAACAAAATCATCAATAGATCACATTTTGAAATATAGTGCTCTACAGTAACCTAACACTATATGTAGAAAATAACCCCCCCAACCCCCAATTTCCTGAGTCTCTTCCTTTTTCCTAGTCCTTCGTCTTGCTCATTCTGCTTATGGGTGTAGTTTTGCTATCATACGATTCCTAACCCTTGGAGGATGGATGAAAACATTCAAACGGGTTCATGTTGATAGTGCCAAGATCACCAGGGTACTTGTGGTCACACAGTATCAAAATTTCCCATTAAAAGTAATGGGTATATAGAACAAATATAATTTAAACATAAGCCATTTAAAAACAACAAAAATATTTACTTACATCAATTATGCTTACTTGAATAAATATCGGAAGTGAATACAAATAACAGACTTTAATCTATGTTTGTAGCTACTTACCTGATCACCACGTTTCAGTCCTGCATCGGCAGCTTTGCTACTAGGGTCTACCCCTTCAACAAAAATACCAAATCCCTTCTCACTTCCTCCACTGAGGCTGAAATGGAGAGGCGACTCCCGGGAAGCCTTTTGCAGCACCACTTGTCTCCATTTAGCCTTTGCAGCACAGGCAATATTCAATAACCGGAGATGACCATTCATTTTCTATAAAGCAGAAAAGGTAAAGTTTATAAATGTATGCATCTATACATTAAAAAAAATCAACAACAATGGTCAGAATTAAAGCTATAATTTGAAATATGGAGCAAAGAACATGTATGTCAGCATAAGTAAACTGAAGGCAGAAAACTTCTATTCCAAAGCACTCTCAAGCACAAAATTTCTTAATGTGCCTTTTTAAAGTTTCTCAGTAGTTACAAGTTAGAAGAGATTTAAAAGTGGTATCTCACATAGAGAGAGATGACAAAAAATTACTTCCTATAACACATACTCCAATACTATTACATAAAATATTTGAAACTTAAAAAAACTTAACACTTGAACCACCTTTCCAAACACTGCCCAATATTCAAAGACACATTTTCAAATTTATACCTGATATTCCTATCTTATTTAAGATCTCTTTAAACTAGTAGTCTGACTTAAAGGTTCTAAACCAACTTTAACATTCAAGTATTCTGAGATAGCAAAATATGTGTCAATTTCATGGCCATACAATAAATAAGTGTTTCAGGGCAGGGATGAAATCTTAGGATGATTTTGAACCTTAAACACCTTGGAATATAAGGCAGAATTCAGTAAATACTTGATGACTGATTTATTACTGGGGGGGGGGGGGAATAAAGGTTCATGATTTTAAGGAAATTTATGCATTCCATTAACCCCTTTAATATCTATATAACCAACTTTGGGAAAATCAAACATGGTGAGGAGCCTCGATGACCTCTTAATTTAGTTCTCCAGTCCTGTTTATTCTTCTTATTTCAAACAGAGCAGTTGTGCTGGTGAGAAGACTAAGGAAGCAAGGGGTAAGGAAAGTGATAAAAATGTATTGATTTCCTCCTTTATTTAATTCTGACCACTTATATTTATGAGTAATAATTAGTTTCTCATCATCTACTATATGCCAGCTTTTATTCCTATTGTTTCATTCATTAGTTCAGTGCAATCCTAACAATATCAATAAATAAGGGTCAATTATCTATATAAGACAAGCAAGGCAGTGGGGCACCTTGATCTATTTCACATATATAGCCAGAGGTGGTGCTAGATCTAAATTCAGGCAATCAGCTATGCTATTATTTACTTTCCTAAAATTTAAGTTGCTTGGAGTTGAAAACCCAGATGCAGCTCAGCTTTATAACTGACAGGGAGAATAGTATGGCTTCACAAATTACTAGTATGACGTTTAAGAGGACATTGAGGGGACTATCTTAGGCAATGCATATTCAAATAAGTGAATTCACACACAGAAGGGAGACTTAAGAACTTAAAACAGCATGATCAGGGCAAGAGAATACCAACTTGAGAAAACTAAAGAAAATATCTGGTTGGATATAATCTAGGGTGTGCAGGGAAAAAAAGCTGAAAATGTAGAGTAAGGACCTGAATATGTATGTGAGAATTACTGTGATATCAAATAACTTGGCTTATTGACAGATCAATATTCACATGATCTGTAATTTTAAAATGATTTTTTGACCAGACAGAACAGACTAGAAGGAAGAGAGACTGTAACTAAATTCAGCAAGTTACGTAATAAATGAAACAACGCCCGATACCTTAGTAAGGTGAAAAAACAATGGCTGAGAAAGACCACAGGAAGGTGTAATGCCTAAATCAGTGAACCAGATGACTTTATAATTTGAATCAAGATGACTAGACTGATAACATTACTACTAGTTTTAAAACAGAAGGCAAGAAGCAGAATTTGTGTTTGGAATAGAGTGGCAGATGAGAAGTCTAGAGTACAGAATATATAATTTATGTATAGAATAAAAGTTTGAAAATTCTCAGAACTAATTGTTCCAAAACAAAGGAGATGAAAACTGTTTTGAGTTGCTATTCCTTGAAGGGGAGAACCCTTAAATTCTGAAGATGATATATTCTTTTGGGCCTTACCGTATCTTCCAGATTCTTTTCAAATTCCTCCAGAAATCGAGTCATAGCTGGATCACCTTCAAAATCATTAAAATGATTATTTACCCATAGTAACACAATTCGTGTGACCTGTGGGAACATGGAAAGGACAGCATACATTTACAAGAAACAGGTAGATTTCAAAAGAATGTCCAAACCGAGGGAAAGGTAGATTTCAAAAGAATGTCCAAACCAAGGGAAAACTGAGCTTTATGGTTATCTTCTCGCACCCTTTCCTATACACAAAAGGTTCATTCCAACATAAAGGAATGGTTTCGTTTGAACTTCTGCTTCCAGTGTACACAACAGAGAGAACCAAAGAGACTCTGCCTTATTGAGAAAACAAAGGCCTGTATGCAAAGACATGCCTGTATTTCAAAGTAGTACATGGAGCTGCAAGTTTCAGACAGTAACTTAAAATGCAAGCTTCTAAGAGCAAGCAATCATAAAAGATATTTCTATAGTTAAGTGTGTAACCAAAACTGTAATAAAAACAAATTTGAAACTTCCTTTATTGTAAATACTACAAATTTTTGGCACCATGAATTGACTTGTTGTAACAGATTAAGAGGGAGTTAGAAATTAACAAATGGAAATTGAATAATGAAAATGAAACTAGTAAGAAATTTAAATTTGTCTATTTAAAAAACTGTGGTGGAACACACAAGAAATTCAATTTAAAATTTTAAAGTGTACAATTCAGTGGGATTTAGCACATTCACATTCTAAGCTCCTTTGAAAAAAATTTCTTTTAGAAATACTCTTTGTGAACTATCAATAACTTTTCACTGTTTTACCCATACCCATCTCCTTCAGAAAGCACCTAGTCCTAGAATATATCGACATTTCAAAAGAAAATCCCATGTCCATTAAGCAGTGACTTCTCAAACTAAATTTCTCTAGCCCTTAGTAACTACTAGTAATTTGCTTTTTTGTTTCTGTGTATTTGCCTATTTTGGATATTTCATAAATGTGACCTTTGATGTCTGGCTTCTCACCCCCTCCATTTGTTATGTTTTCAGGTTTCATCCGTGTTGCAGGACACAACAGTTTATTGTTCCTTATCATTGTGTGGCTATACAATGTTTTGTTAATTCCTCCATGAGGTGAGGGACATCTGAGATGTTTCTACCTTTGTCTACTCTCGTAACATCTATATACATGTGTTTCTTTGCACTCTTGTTTTAAGTTCCTTTGGAAATAAATATACCTAGGAGAACTGCTGGTTATATGATATTTCTGTTTTATTTTTTTGAAAAAGCCAACACATTTTAAAAAAATGTAGCATAACCATTTTTCATTGCTAACAAAGTCAATTTTTCTGCATCCATGTAAAGACATGTTATTTCCTTTTATTTTTTAAAATCCATCCTAGTAGGTATAGAGCAGATCAATGTGGTTTTGGGATCCACTTCCCTGACTAAAGATGCTGAATGTTTTTTCCATGTGTTTGTTGGGCATTTATATATCCTCTTCAGAGTCATCTACTCAAATCCTTTGTCCATTTTTAAATTGTATTATCTTTTTTTGTTGAGTTGTTAAGAGAACTTTTGATGAGTTCTTTTGTTAAGAGTTGTTAAGAGTTCTTTTGATAGTTGTTAAGAGTAACTTTTGATAGTAGACTGTTACAGGTATAAACAAATATATTCTCCCATTCTATGTGTTACCCTGTCTTTCTTGATGGTGTTCTTTGATGGAAAAGGTTTTAATTTTGGTGTTCAATTCAGTCATCTTTTCTCTGCTGCTTGTGCACTGGGTCACTTAGCTAAAACAATCACTGCCAAATACAAAGCCACAATTATTTAGCCCTTCTTTTTCTCTAAGACATTATTAAAGTTCTTCTATTATAGGTCTTTGATTCATTTTTATTTAATTTTTCTATGTGATAGAAGGACCCAAATTCTTTTTATTTTTGGCATAGAGATAGCTAGCTGTCCCTAAATCTTATTTTTGTTAATTTTCTAGCATGCCTTTTCCCCTTTTACAATTAAAGTAAATGGATATAATGCCAAAATGGGGGAGGGAGGGAAAGGCATGTTTGCAGTTTTTGTCTTAAGTAACACAAGTCTATAGTCTAACATCTAATTTATTTGCCTTTAATACCCAGCAGTTTTGGCCCTTTTTAAAAATGTTCTTAAAATGACTACCTTCCTGTCACTTTGTTGTGCTATTACTAATCTATTAAATAAACATGCATAAGGTAAATATACTTAATATGTTTTAAAGAAGATACATACAAATAGGTAATTTTTAAAAGTCACAGATTCTTAAAAGTCTAACAAATTGTTTTCAAATGACTGTATTTGGAGGTTTCCCAACAATCTAAGCCAATCTGGGAAGAAAAAAAAAAAACTTACTTGGGGAATATTCCTTTTAAACTATTAATCACTTTAAAATGTTTTGTGTATCTCCTTCAGAAACAACCACATAATTTGATAAAGTTCAAAAATACTCAAGTATTCTGAACTTATTTATACCACAATGTTGAATAATTTTGCCTTTTGTTTAGGTTTATTTTTACTTTTAGCAAGTTCTGTCATAAAAGCAAGAGATATACTTGTCTATATTGACTAATTTTGTGTGTGTGAATGGAGTCTTGTTATCAAAATAAACATCAAGTGCAAAGGTTTCATGAATAAAACTTAAAGTATAAAATCACTTTCATGTTTTTTAGGTTTGTAAAACCAACCTTATCCCTTAAGCTGTCAATTTTAAACCATTCCAAAAGTTTGATTCCAACATCCAAAGGACTTTCAAGAAATGTTCTATAAGTCAATAGGAAATCTTCTATATAAGTTGGGTCAACAATGGAATGTTCTTCTATTAGATGCATGATGAGACGCTCAGGTGTTGCCTAAAAATATTCAAGAAAATAAAAAGGATCAAAACATAAACAAACAGCTTAGGAACCAAAGAACTCCAACTGATTACTTCCCACTGCAGGCACACTATTAGCAAGTTCTCAAGTCCTTGAACAGAGGGAATATTGTTTCTATAGGTTGTAATCTGCCAACACCCCGGCTTTTAGAGAGAAAGGCAGAGGAACAGAACAATCTATTAATGGTTATGACTGTTTCCATTGGCATTTTATCTTACCATGACCTCTGAGCTTTAATGATTTATCCTGGTGTCCACTACTACTGCCATTTGTGTTCAATGTGGGGATATAATTACACTCTCAAGATAACAGAAGGAAGACATTAGAATTCAACTTTAGAAAAGTTTTCCTTCAAAGTTAATCTTCAAATTTTCTTATTCCCCAAGCTACAAGAACAAGTACAAGATACTAAATTTTATTGTTGCTGCTATTATTGTTACTTCACAGAAAAGAAGCTTCCTTATCTTTAGCTTCTCCATGCTAGTTAAAACTCTTGAGAGAAACCAGAAGTACTATAGACAGTTTTTATACTGAGAGCTGATTATCTTCAAATGTTTAATAGGAATATAGATATGTCTGCACTGCTTTTAGGAATTTCAACTTGCTGCATTCACCCAATTTCACTGACTTGAAAAGTTGTATGGTAAATATACACCAATATAACAATATTATCTAAGAATTTATTTTTTTATTTACAAGTTATGAAAATTATTTCTCTAAATGGGAATTATAAAGTTTTTCATATAACCTATTATAGGACAAAGCCACACATCAGTCACCTCTATTCTTCTACAATCCAGACAGTCTGAGAGTTTCAAGTTGGGTTAATCATTTGGGCCAATCACAACTTGAATTCATTTAAATGTGCCTCAAAGGCAGTATATACTTAAGTTAGGGGTGGTTATGATCATCTAATTAAAGAAAGACCATTATTCTCATTGGCTAAATTGCTGAGGTAGGATCTCTGCTAAGATTAGGTAAAAAAAAAAAAATTTAAAAACCCAAATTTTATTTAATGATGAATCTCACAGCACTGCAGAGGAATATCACTGAGGTGCCTACTAGTATTCAACAAGATGGGCTTTTGGGAGACAGAGTGGCAGATGAAGAAGACGGTTGGCGTGGCTATACTGACACAGCAAGAGTCTGACTGTGATAAACAATTAAGTAGAAATACAGAGGATAACAAGAGCCACAGTTGGAGAAGGTATTTACAAATATAAAAAGGAAAAGGCTAGATGAAAAATTCGACAGTTTATTGGGAGTACTGGTATGAATTCAAAGATACATAAATAAGGAGATTAAAAGTTACAGGTGTGTGTGTATTTACAGCAAACACGTATGTACATTTCCTAGTTCTGTTTGCTTAGAGGCTTAAAATCTGACACCTCAGTAGTATAGAATGTAGCTAGTGTTCAGGTCTTGGTTTCTGAATCCTATTCTCTAGCAGAAGGGTAAAGGGTACTCTAGAGAAATAGCTGAAGGGTCAAGGGTACTCTAGAGAAATAGCTGAAATCAAAACTGGAGCAAAGTAAAGTACACCATGAATCTAATATTTAATTTTTGTCAGGTATTGAGGAAGTTCTTAATGAAAGATGGGGACAGTCAAAAGGAAAAAGCGCTCTCTTGATGAGAGACCCATTGCCCAAATCTGGAAAAATCTGACCACTGGAGTAACATCGATGTTAATGGAAATACACACAAAAGTTCATACTAACATAATTAACAAATGAAAAGAAAATGCTCATCTTTACAGCAGAATGACAATAAAGGTGGGAGGAGTGGTCTATGGTGCTTAAGTAAGGGATATTCTTTTTGGTAGGGTATACACAATGAAATATAATATTTAGGAATAACAAAGGTATCATATTTGCAGACTGCTCTCAAATGGCAGAAAAAATGGTAATGGAGAAAATGTGCTAAAATAATAACAGTGGGGTGATCTGAATCAGGGAGCTCTCCTTATTGTTCTTGCAACTTTATGTTTGAAATTATTTAAAAATAAAGTATTAAAAAATAGTAGCCCCCATAAGAAAATAGCTTATAGCACACCACCAACCAACTGTATGTTCATCCCTTTTACATGAAAAGTTTACAATTTACATTTTAGGAAAGAAAGAAGATAATGCTGAGGAATTTGTCTAACTACTGAGGATGAAAGGATTGGATGTCAGTTTGTCATATTAAGAAGTAAGTACTAAATTCGAATTAAAAATTAACACTGATTTTGCAACCAAGACTACCCTTTAAAAGAGAAAAATATCCGTGTTTTATTTATACTCTCTTTTAACTGTAATTCCTCTATTTTCAGCTAGAGATCTTTAAAATGATGGGGCTAAGGAGATTACTGGAGAGATTATGGGGTAAGTACACAAGGAGTTAAAGAGAAAACTGTATGTGGAGTAACATGAGGATTTTACACAATAATGCCTTTTAATTTAAAAAGCTCACTAAATCTTACTATCGTCCCATTTTTCAGATAAGAAAACTGAGTTTCAGGAGTTTTAATGCCTACTTCAGTGCTAGAGATCCAAAGAGCACTATACAACTTCATCTGGGATTTTTTGTGCCTGTATAGTTGATACCTGCATTCTACTTTGATTCTAAATATTGCTGTCTTTGAGGAAATTACCTCTTGTTATCAATGGATCACAATATTAATCTGAGAAGGAATACCTTGACAAATATCATCTAAAATATCCTACCACACTGATGTTTGACAGCAATGTTATCATCTTCATTAAAACATGTTTTAAAACATTAAAAAGGCAAAAGAAACATGTTTACATTAATCAGATTTCAAAATTAGTGGTTTACCTTGCACTACTCACAAAGCACTTCAAAGCCCTTTTAGCAATACGAAAGCTTCATTGTATCAGCCATTAGAATAATTAAGTAAAACACCTACCTTGATTACGATGTGTCCTTTCCTGGTTCCACTTCGATCTAGTTCACGGTGCTCATGCACCATAACAATTTCTCCTTCTTCCTCAACTTTGTGAGTATTTTTTTCCACATGATTTAAAATTCTCCAATAATCTTGCTGGGCTATACAGACAAACTGTCCGAGAACAACATGGGGACAATTAATGAATCTATAATACATAAATATGTCACTATGCACCAAGGCAGAGTACAAAGGTAAGAAATCAAGTGGCATCTGTTCTTTTTTATTCTACTCCTTAATCCTTTAAAAAGTCAAAGCAAAATAAATAGTTCACAAAGAATAAAGAAGTTAAATCCCTTTGAATTCTCTAAAAGGAGAAGTGAACACTTCTCTCAAAACAGACTCTATGCAAAGAAAACATGGAAGCAGGACTAAATTAGAAACAAACAGCTCAGAGGTTATCTTTATTTAAAAAGAAAAAAAAAGGACTGAAACTGGGTAATATGAAGTAGAATTTTAACAAATCAACATTTGACAGTCTTTTAAAGCTTTAATTTGTTCAATTTCACAAATATTTAAATCATACACAAAATCCAATTTCATTTATAGAAACTGTGAACTTCTGAAACTCCAAAATCAAGCCTTTTATTTTGAGGAAGGAAAAAAATTCAGCCATTTTAAATGAACGAACAAGAGTACATGATCAAAGAGAAAAGCTTACCTGACAATCATCTACTTTAGTCCTTACAACTCCACGCATATACTGCTTATCCAGAGTTGGAGTAATTCCAAAACTATTTCCCATAAAAAGATTTTCAACTTTTCCATCTGGATGACTGATTTCTACAGTGCCATTTAAAATAACATACCATGAGTCAAGCTATAGAAAGAAAGATTTTAAAAACCTATTAGGAACAGTCATGTAACTATGAAAATTGGTCAATAAATGTACAGAACTTGTGTAATTTTGAAAAGAAAAAGATCTGGTTTTATTACTAAATTGTCCATTTATTAGAACATTAAAAAGCCTGTTTTATTCTTTCTTCATTTAGTCATGTACTTAAATCAGGGACTTTTATATCATACCAATTTTCTCTGAGACAAAATAAGGTAATAATTAATTTTAAAAACTCCAGAAATTTGGATTCACCATTTATTGAAGTAACTCGGGCAAGTTATTTAAGCTCTGACTCTAAAATGGGTACAATAATATACAACATATCATAGGACTTTTGTTAACTGAGTACAATGTACATACTAAGTGCCTGGTGTGTAATAAGTACTCAAAAGAAAAAAAGCTTATCTCACAAAACATTACAAATGTCTCCTAATATTGACAAAGGAACTCTTACACTTTTGGTGGGAATGCAAACAGGTCCTACCACATGACCCAGCAATTCCACTCCCAGAAGTCTACCCAAAGAATACAAAAACATTAATTCAAACAGATACCTGCACCACCCCTATGTTCACTGAAGCACTACTTAAGATATGAAAACCCCAATGACTAAAAATAGATGACTAGATCAAGAAAATGTATATATACACAAAGGAGTACTACTCAGCAATCAAAGATAAACTCATGCTATTCACAGCAACATGGATGAAGCTGGAAGGGATTATGCTCAGTGAAGCCAGCCAGAAGGAAAAAGAAAAATAGTGGATGGTTTCACTTATAGGACGAACATAGAGACCAGAAAAAAAAAATTTAACAGGCAACGATAAATCAGACATTCTGCATAGGAGGGATATGGAGAGGGATCAAAATAGGGGAGAAGGAGTACAAGGGACTATGGTGATGGTACATGGGTGAAATGGTGGGTATTTTATGGGGATTACACTTGAGAAGAGAAAGCATACACTGTACAAAAAAAAATAAATGATGAAAAATATTTTTTTAAAAATCCTAAAGAAAACGCTGCGTCATTTGTAAGATACATTTATACTTCAAGAAGATTTATTCTTGTAGTATGTATCAAGAAAAGATCATTAATTCTCCATCAGTACAATTACTATTAGCCTAAAATTTTAACAGCTTTTAATGTGATTTAAGGAAAATCTGGATTATGAGTTCTAAGAAGAAACAATGACAACAAAAAATTTCGTTTTCAAAACTGAAACTCCATTTCTGAGTTACTAAAAATATAAAATATATACTGTGAAATTTATGGATTACATAAATTATATAAGGACAGGGATAGCATCTGGTTTTACCACCACTGTACTGCTGTGTGAAATTGGCACAAAGCAGGAACAAAGTTTATGAGAATACTGAAATTTGTGGAAGTTTTTCAAAATCCCATAGTTTACATAATTAAAATTTCTGTCCTATGTATTATTTTATAGTGTTCAAATATTTGGATTAGCCTTTAAAAATATTTTAATAATATACTCGTCTGGCAAACTCTCTGAAGCATATTCCATGTGCCAGAAACTTCTAGGCTATGAGGGGGGAAATAAATCTATAGATAAATCTTGTGCTCTCAAAGAATTTCCATTAAACAGCTCTTAAGTAACCTAAAAACCTACATGATGCTATATCCTGTGGTTATAAAGTAAGTTTGTTAATCATTACTTACTATTGGATTACATTTTGATCATCTACAATTTTTTCTATTGTAAATATACTACAATGAGTATCTCCTGGCACAGCAATGAGATTTTATTACATCTAGAGGAATGATATTCCTAAGTGTAATAAGAGCTTAGAAATAGTAATACTAAAAAAATAGAAAGAAAAAGAAATAGTTATACTATAGAAAGTCCATATTAAGGATTTCTAAATGACTTTATAGAAATACCATTTATATGCCTATGAGCAATACAACCTTTATTGATGACATCTTAGGCTTAATTGGTTTGATGAAAAAAATACTGCAATATTTCCTAAAACAATACTACTTTTTCATTCCTCTGCATACTCCAAGTTACCATCTGACCATTTTGAACATAGAAAGGTCACATAAATACCTCACCTGACATCAGTCCACTAGGAGGTAAAATACCAATACATTTCCTTTATTCTTTAAAGTAATAAATAAAAGGAATAAGAAGCATAAATACTTGAAAAACATTTTAAAACCACATTTGTAAGCCATAATGACATAGACAGTACAATTAAGAATTACAAATTAATTTGAATCAATCTGATAGAGCATTATTTAGTGAACACCTATCCTGTGCAAAGTTCACTGCTATGAAACAGAACACAAAGTAAACACAGATACCTTTTCAGAAATTATAAATACCCCAATTCAGCATCCATTTAAAAATGTTTAAGTTTCAAAAGTGATGATTTACAGAAGTCTATGGAAACTAAATTAACTTAAAAATTAGCTTTCATACTAAATAATGTGCACCATTTATTTGCTAACTTACCTCTTGCCCATCTTCAAGAATAACAGCTCCAGCCTGCTCTACCACTTCAAAAATCATCACTGAACAGAGTTCTCGCCTTACAGACATGGTCATATTTGCAAAAGCAGGGAGCTGGTGCATAAACTCCAGTAATTGTTCTATAAAAGAAAGAAAAAAAAGGATTACACTCTGAAAGACAGCATAAAGTTTAGAATCCAATACTTAAATTCCATCATCTTAAGAATTCATAATGACAATAAACAAACCAACACAAAACAAAACAGTAAGTGATTACATTAGGGCTAATGTGAACACTATAATTCAGAATGTTATTTAAAAAAAAAACAACAAAACAGTTATTTACAAATGTGCACTCATACCCCAACACTGACTATTGTAAACCAACATTACTGCAATAAAAAACAGAATAATAAATTTTTTAAAAAATAATAATTTTTTTAATACCATTTTGTGCCTTTTTCCAACTCAGTTGTCATCCCCATGGACTTCCCATCACCAAATCACCTGTGTGCCATCACCATAGTCCAGTGCATTTCCTTCCCCCCACTGTTTTTGATCCCATTCCCTTACCCCACCCCCATCAAATATCTCTGATATATAGCTGTTCATTATTACTACTATTTTCTCGCCTGGTCCGTTATACTCCTGCTATGAGTGAAACCATTGGTATTTTTCTTTTCTTTCTGGCTTATTTCACTAAGCATGATCTTTTCCATCTCCATCCATGTTGCTGTAAAAGGCATGTGTTTATTTTTTTTGGTTGCTGAGTAATTTTTTTGGATAATATTCCATTGTGTATATGTACAATTTTTTAATCCAGTCATCCACTTCTGGACATTTGGGTTGTTTCCATGTCTTTCCAATTGTAAATAAAGCAGCAATAAGCAGGGGGTACAGGTATCTCTTTGAATCAGTGTGTTTGTGTCTTTGGGTAGATACCTAGGAGTTGGTCATATGGAAGCTCCAATTTTAGGAACCTCCAAACAGTTTTCCATAGTGGTTAACAATAGTAAATTTTTTTAAATTTTATTTCTTCTTATATAAATTCCTGCTAACACACACATGTGCATGTTTATGTACTCAGTCTGACATGAAAAATACTGTCATACTGAAAGATACCAGAGTTCCCAACCTCCACAGAGAATGAGGAACTTACACATAATTAGATAAGGCTACAAAGTTTTATTTATTTATTTTTTTACTGTGTGAGCTGCTAAAGTGAATTCTAATTAAAGATTTGTCAAAACAACTACAAGGTGCCTTTGTTTAATTTAGTGTATTAGTGCTTGCGTTCATATATTCCCTGGTATACATACATGAGTAATAAATTTAATAGAGAGAGAAACACCTATAAGTGGTAAGCAAAGAGCCCAGACAGAAATAACTCTAAGGTGGTTATCTACCCTACAGAAAACTGGCACTGATTACATTTCAGAGTTTAAAAAGTTTTATGAAAATAGAACAGGTACAATTCTTTATTAAATATGTATTATCTTCATTGTGATTAAACATAAGTGTAAATTGCAGTTTCAAAATGTATTAGATATCATTCCAATAGCAGTGTTCAAATGTACTGATCTTTTATTCACATAGATTCTAACAGCATCTTCTGATCTGAATGACAGTATGGATAGCATTATATAAGGGAAATCTAGAATAAAATCTTAATTCAATCAACAATGACTTCAAGTAATCTTTGACTTTAAAGAAAACATTAACATCTTTACTATAATTCACTGTACCTAAGTATAGCAACCTATTTTTTAAGAAACTACATAAAGGAAAATGTCTAGTTTTACCCAAAAATACATGTTTTTTTTTTCTCTCTCTCTCTCTCTAAGCTAGAGGATATAGGGCGTTCCCCAATGGCACAATGGGTGGAAATGCAGCACTGCAAAGCTAGCTGCAGCCGCTTCAGCACGAGTTCAATCCCCAGCCCTGGAGGTGACCCACATGGCACAGGAGACCTCTCCTGTCTCGCCCAATGCTCCTCTCAGCAGTGTAATTCATCAAATTACCTGTTCTGCTCCCCATTCATAAATAAATCTCTAATAAATAAGTAAATAAATAAAGCTAATGGAAGTAAATATTTCTGTGAAAAGAGGTAATTTTTTCAACTGGATTCATAGATACTGAACACTACTATACTGTATGCTTAATGTCTCATAGACCTGTAGGGGAAAATCACTAAAAGAAGTCTTTCTTCTATATATAGAGGCAATCTCAGAGATGATCCCAAGTGATCCTTGCCTCTTGATAACCATTATTCCCCTTCCTTACTGTATCAGGGCTGTGCTGAGGCAAATGAATTTGGAGTATGTGTCTCTCCTGAGGCCAGATCTTAAAAGACATCATGGCATCTGCTCTCTTGCTCTTGGATTACTTCTTTGGGAAACTTAGCTGTCATACTTTGTGGACATTTAAACAGTTTCTGATGATGCCCAGGTGGCAAGGAGCTCAGATCTTGTGACAAAAACCATGTGAATAACAACTTTCAAAGTAGATTTTCTAGGTCATTCCCATGTAGCATCAGATGACTAACTCCTGCAGGCATTCAGGAGCTCACAACTTCATGAAAGAACTGTGCCAGAACCACTTATAGCTAAACCACTACACTTAATCCCTGAGAAAAAATAAATGAGTTGTTTTAAGTGACTATGTTTTGGGATAATTTGTTATCCAGCAACAGGTAAATAAGCTATAAAATTCTTACTATGAATAGCTATAAAATTCTTACTATGAAATTCTTACCAATGTCATCATCGGTTTTGTCTGCAGGTTCTTTTTCAAGACATTCTCTAACAAGATCTCTCCCCTGTAGTGGATCTGTTCTATCAATCTCTTCATCCTCTTCCTCTTCATCTTCAGAATCAACAGGTCCTTCTGGAAGACGTGTTAAATCTACATCTCCTACCTCACTTTCTGTAGCCTACAGAAAGAAAACTTGGTCATTCATCATTTTCATTTTATAAATATCATGCCACAGTGCAAACTGATCAAAAATTACCTTACCCTACCAAATATCATAACGAAATGGGCAATATTTTATGTTGTATGTAGAAAAAAATATTTCTGAAGGTTTCCTCCTCCCAAAATATAGGCTCATCATTCCTCAGTGTAATATCTATGTTATAAATCCAAATCAGCAAGTATAAAATAGTCAGGAATCTCAAATATCACAGAATGAATTAACCCTGTGTCTTCCAACAAGTGCTTGCCTTCCCTACAAATACAAAATTATCCTAAATAAGAAGTGTACAGGAAAGAGATATTTTACCAAGCATCATTATATGAGTACAAATAAGGCTTTGGAAACATACTAGTTCACATCCTTATAAAGGAACTAGGATATTTTTTAAAAACAGTAAATCAAGATGCTATTCATACAAACTGATATCTTTTAGGAATAAAATTGGAAGTGAAGTTATCAGGTAATATTTTTAAATGCAATACTGACTATAAAGTGCTAAAAATTAAGTAAATTGAATATGACAAAACTTCATAAAGCACTAAAATATTAATATGAGAGGAGAATATCTAACTTTAGTCCAAACAATTAAGTCTCATTTCCTGTATTGAATATTTACTGTTTTATCTGTCTAGCAGATGGTGTTTCTTCCTTTAGAGAATTGCCATTCCTTTCCAATTAAACCCAAAGTTTCCAGTGAAGAGTGCTGTGTATATGGCTATTAAGTTAAGGTAAAAAAGCTTTTATTCTGGATGTTCACATAAACTGGGAAGCATCCTTTCTACTCTAGTTGCTTAAGTGACAATATGTGATTCAGAGATCCTACAGACACATGGGATGCCTCTCTGTGGTAGGAAAAAACATGGAACCAATAAACAGAGAAAGGGGCAAGAGAATGGAGGAAGAATACAATAAAAGAGGTAGACTTAGAATGATATAGGGACACATTAAAAAACCCAAAACAAGTGAGGAGGTGGAGAAAAATGGAACCCTCTGAAAAGTCTAGTGGGAATGTTAACTCATCCAGCCATATGAAAGCTGGGCGAAGGTGCCACAAATTCTAAAATGTATCTACCACATAATCACATAATCCAGCAACTCACCCAAAGGACACAAAATCACTAACTCAAAAAGAAACCTGAACTCCTATGCTTATTGTATTGCACTATTTACAATTGTCAAGATAGGGAAACAGCCTAAATACCCCATACAGATAAGTCAACAAGATGTCTTATATATTACACAATGAAATATCGCTCAGAGATCAAAAAAGATAAACTCATGCCATCTGTGGCAACATGCATGGAGCAGAAAAGGGTTGGCAAAGCAAATTAGATAGGTGAAGCAAAGAAATGAGATTGTGGTTGGATAAAAATCAATCAAAGAGACAGAAATGACAGGATAAGAAGGTCAGAACTTTCCACATTTATTATTAGTTAAAGGGGTTAAAAGAAAACACAAACATAATTTGAGGAGAGGGGGAGAAACTCTCAATAAGAAATATAAATTTGAGTAAACTTGAAAGGCAATAAAAAACTACCCAAACTGAAGCAAAGAGAAGAAAAAGACTAAAAGAAAATTTAACAGAACCTCAGGGACACATATGATAGTATTAAGAGTTTTTTAAAATATGTAGTTAAAACAGATGCAAGTTTTATCAAGGTAGGATACACAGAAGACTGAGGACCCTTTAACTACTTACTCCTGGCATAACTTGGAACAAACAGACTCACAAAGTTATAATAAATAAATATAGTCCAGGAAAAAAAGGTATATGGTGAAAGGACTAAATAAGTCAACTATTAATCTCCTGTGTATTTCCTTTCCCACAGTATGAAAGTGTCTCTGTGTTTAAGTGTAAATATAATTTGGTGAGGCAGACAGTATGAGGCGATTTTCTGATGAGCTAGCCTCCCCAAATAAACTACCAAAGGATATCCTTTTCCTGTTCACATCTAAATAAACACGAAGTTAGGATGAGAACTACAAGTTAGAATGAAAGTTATTCAAGCATACAAAAGCCAAAATTTCACAATAAGAACAAGTATTAAGCCAGAACCTTAGACTTTCAGTACTTCTCTTTTGTTTCCCTTTTTAGTATTTCAATCAACCTTTTAAAATGGCACTCTCCTTGTCAGAACAGAGCCCCTATGAAATTAATTCTTTACAGTACTGCTGTCCTGACTGGCTCATTCAATAATCCCTGTAACAGGGCAAACACACAAAAGACCTCCTTTAGGTAATAACAAACTTAATTAGTTTTTACTTTCAAATGTAACTAAAAAAAATTATCTTCTAGATTACTTCCTACATGTCAAAACTACTACACTACTTAATTCAGCATGGGATATATAAGTAAGAAACACACTCTACTGAAAAGCAGAGTGAAAAATGCAACAAAGTCAACAAAAAATTGTTGTGGGGTTTGAAGACATCATTCTAAAAGAAAAACAAAAGATTCTTAATTATTTTGCTTTGAAATCTTTAAAACTGTAAATACTAGGAATTCAGAGAAAGGTTTGACGCTATGAAATGCCATCTAGGTGGAGCATAACCAAAACAAAGGCTGGGAAAGGGGAAACATGTTCAGGGAATAGTATATATTTTTGTCATGGGCTTTACATGGGAAATAGTGGAATGTAAACTAGATTTGTGGATTGTGAGTAGAAGTGAGAGGCTTTGAATTTCAATTTGAATTTGAACTGGAAATGAAATAAAAGTGTAAATTAGCTTTTAGAATAGTCACTTTGCTCTTGTAACTTATTTCATGTTGGAATATGAAAATAAAAGAGTAGTCAAGTAACTGAGATTTTGACTAGGAAATAGTGCTTATCAGAAATAATAAAGTAGAAGAAAACAGATAGTGGGGCAAAGCTAGATGAGGGTGCAAAAGCATACTCTGATGGAAATGTAGTACCAGAATTCTGGACAAATTGGCACTAGAATTCTGTAAGAGTTTAAAACAGTGTTTTTTGCACTCTTATTTCAACTACCAGTAACCCACGGTTTGTATAGTTTAAATAAGAAAAATCAGCAGTACAAGGTTTTCTTTAAAGTTCAAGTTCTTTTGTAACAAAATCTTTAAACTCAGATATACTACAGACATCATGAAAGATGTGAATCAATAATTAAAGACAGAGGATACCCTAGGTAGGTACTGTTTTTTACTGTGCTGTTAAATTGTGGAAGTATCTGAGAGAGACAACTTTCCTTGCATTAAACGTTAAAGACAGACACAATAAAGATTTTGGTTTGCTTCAACATCAGATGGATAAGCATGCAGTCAATGTATCTGAAAAGAACCATGAAGCCTGGACAGTGCTACTGAAGTTTTTCTGTATGTAGAACCTACCAAGTTCAGCAATCAAGGGAAAATATTCTAACATTTTAATGGTTATCCTCTACTGGATATTTTTAAATAAAAAATATTTTACACCTTAACAGTGAAAGGAAGGAATCAACCTGACAAATCAGTGATAACTAAAACATTGGAAATTTTAGGAACACGTTTACATCTTGCATACAAAGTAAAGAGGTGAGGGATGGAGGTATACCACTGGTTATTTTTTAAAAGTTAATAAAAAGACAAGTGTTTTAGAACAAAAATCAACATTTCACAATATTCCAACTCTTAGAAAAGATTAAACAGGCCCCTCCCTGGTGGCACAATGGGTTATAGCAGCACTATGAAGCTATCACAGTCACTATAGCACAAGTTCAATCCCCTGCCAGGGGGGTGACCCACATGGTGTGGCAGACCTTTCCTGACCTACCTGCCTGCTGCTCCCCTCAGCACTATATTTCAGTACAGCAGCCTGTTCTGCTCCCCACTCTGTCTCTGGTGAATTCTCTCAACCCTGCACCTGTGGCCTGTACCTCAGTTCTGTATGTATAAAACATCTTTAAAAGATGAAATAAATAAATAAATAAAAAGATTAAACAGAAAAATGAATCTAAAGAAAGTATTCTTTGAATACACAAAAACATTCTATCCCAGAACATTGTAACATCTTTTTATTTTTATTCATCCATACTGAACTGGGGTGAAGGCTGGGGGTGGGGAGCACAGGCAGAGTGGGAGCATCAGGTGAGACAGGAGAAGTCTGCTGTGCAATATGTAGGCTAGCTCCTTGGCCAGGGATCCATCTCAGGCCACAGTGGCTGGTGATAGCTTGATAGCACTAATACCTAACTCCTGTGCCACTGGGAAGCCTCATTCTAACACTTTAATGCACACCTCTGACTAAAATTTAAGCCAATTTGACTATATGGAAACATTCTTATCAAAACGATAACAAGCATTTTCCCAGACTGTGGTAAATGCTTAATTTTGAAGTTTCTTTGAGAACAAGGGCTTTTCATTTTAAGCCAGAACACACACACACACTCAAAAAGTAAATGCATGGGGTATAGCCACACTGGGCCATATAAAATGGTGCAAACAATTTTCTTATTTAGAATTACTAAGAATTGCTGTTGGACAGAAGAAAATGGAGGCAATAAACTCCTGGACACTGACAGTGAGGATGACTTTGGAGACTGGATTTGACTCTAATGGCAGAAGAAACAAAAAACAAAAAGAAGGAAATGGCACCATATGAAACTAAAAGGCTTTTTGTTCCGTGAAAGAAAGCACTACAAAATATGCAACCTGCTGACTACATGAAGGTATTTGCATATCACATGTCTGACAAAAGATTAACATCCAAATTATATGAAGAATTTATACAATATACAATAACAACAAAAGTAAACAAACCTATCAAAATGTTAGCTGAAGAACTGGACACATTTCCAAAGACAATAAATCAGATTTCAATAACTCAGACCAAAAAAAGATTTCTTTAAATGCAAATGACACATTAAATAAAGAATAATTCCCAAAGAGCCTCTGCCTGAATTTCTTATTCTGATTAAAAGATATGTGGGCCCTCCCTGGTGGCGCAGCGGGTTAAAGCACAGCACTGAGAATCTAAAGCCGCTTCCGCATGAGTTCGATCCCCGCCTGCCCCGGAGGTGACCACATGGTGTGGCAGACCTCTCCTGACCTGTCAGCTGCTCCCCTCAGCAGTGTACTTCGTCGATCTGCCTGTTTTGCTCCCCACTCTGTCTCTGGTGAAGCCTCTCACCACCCCTGAGCCTCTGGCCTGTACCCCATTTCTGTATGCACAAATAAATAAATCTTAAAAAAAAAAAAAAAGATATGTGAACACCTAAAACACAAACACAGGGTATTTGTCAGAATAAAAAAGATAACATAACATACAAAATTCCTAGTGTATTACCTGATAAATATCAGATAAACTGCTGCTCCCAGAGTCACTGGCAATGCTACAACCAGACTGACTGGAAGACACATGAGTCAACTGTGGATGAGGATTGTCTGTGATGTGTATCTTGGTAAGATCTGCTGGAAGCTGAAAAAGAAAAAGATATTTTAATGTAGAACTTTACAGGGTTCGTGCCACACTGGAACATCTGCAGCAAATTTTTGTTTTATGTGTATTCCTGTATCATTTTGAACCTAAATTGTCCATTGTTAGGAAAAAACCTTAGAAAATGATGAGAACATAATTAGTATTCCTTAACTGTTTGACAAGCCTATGTGGAAGTTCTCTGAGCTGATCTGAGATTAGTAATGGTATTTCAGAGAGAAATAGACATATGCTACTATTTCGACAAAGGGTAAAGATGCTTTTTCTTACTGTTTTGTCCCAACATCTGTGACTGGCCGCAAGAAAGGAAGGCAGGAGGCAGAAAGGCTAAGCAAGCAGAGTTTATTGCTCCGGGACATCAGCTGAGACGGAGCCCCTAGAGTGGGGTCCGCAGCTACTGCCAACTCAATACGGGGGAAGAGTCTCATATAGATCTAGTTTACATTCCAAAGGTGACTCATCGCTGTGTCCCCTGGTGCTAGGTCCAGTTCCTCCCACCTGTATCTCCCCGATGCTAGGCCCAGTTGACTGGCAGTTTGTTATCCCGGTTAGCTAGTCCCATATCAAGCTTGGATGCAAGGCTGAATTCTTTCCTTGTCAGTAAATCTTTGGTTCCCAACACTTACATATACACATGTACATATGCACACTTGCTACTACTAAAATTAAACACCATTAACCTGGATTAAAGTACAGCATCTGGCAGCAAGAATTAAAACAATCGAATATTCCAAAAATTTAAACCTCTTTTCACTTAATATTGTATTAATTTGTTGCTAATCCTTACAGTTTAATGATTAATGTTTGTACTAAGTGCAGAGGTACAATGAAATTATTTCACCACATTGTCTTATTTTAATATGGACATACTTTTATCAGGGAGGTACAATGCATTTTAAACTATTAAAAAAAAAAACCTCACCAAATAAGCACACAGGAGCTAAGGTAAACCACTCTGCCAATAGTGTACTAAGGAGATACGGTGAAATCTTCAAATGACTTTACTCAGAGATATCACTTTGATTTTTAAAAAATTTACCATTGCTTTAGTGTCAAAGCAATTAAGGAAATAACCACATTAACATTGGAACCTAAACATATGCTAAAGGAGATGATGGCTAAAATCTGGATATTATCTCTAGAGGAGACATTGTAATTATAAAACTACACACCAAGTTAAATAATTCACATGACTCCCAAAACTAAGATAAAGAAAATGGAACACATACACAAACAATCTGGCCTTTGAGGTTGCTTTGCTCTATTTTTCGATTCTTAGGGAGGAAGCCAACAGGCCTTTAAGAATTTCTGACAGCTGCTAATTAGAGATGAGAGTTATATTCTAAGGCTTTGCACTGAAACCTTGGAAAACACACTACACTCCAGGAATAAAAGTATGATCCAAAGTAAATTAACGCACATTTTAAAATCACTTCAATCACTAATTTTAGATTAACATTATGCAGGATTACTACTTTACTGCTCTACACAAACAAATTGTCACCATGGGGGAGGGGATCACTGTAGGCCTTTGAAGCCTATTATTTTTAAAATTTTGCATATACAAGTACTCAAATAAATCCACACTTAACTAGGAAACAAAAGGGTACTGATGAAAAACAAGAGTAATAGTAATCTCTAGAAACCAGGAAGAATTTTCAAATAATGTTATCAGACATAAAATGCTTCTACTTAATATGTACCAAAATGTCCAAACATCATCTTTAAAGAGTCAGAGTTAGAAAAGGCTTCTTTAGGCTACTTATACTCCTTGGGGTTTAATCCTCTTTGTAATTTATTTTACAAACAACCCTTTAAAAGTGTAAAAGTCAGTTATTGCTCACTGTTCATCGAGTGCACTGGCCATATATAGTCCACTTTAATGATCAATTACACAAAGAGAAAAACTCAACAAAGGAGGAAAAATTAAAAAGGATAAAAATTCTAGAAGTGCAAAACACAATTATGAAAATTAAATAGACAACAGATGGGTTTAATAACAGATCTAACACCAGTTAAGAAGGAAACTAAGTATGGTTCTTAAAGAAATCCAAAATAAAAATACAACAGCAAAAAGGATGAAACTAGGAGAAGCTAGGAGGAAATACAGTGAGAAGTTAAGACCTTAATAACCAGTCATAGAAGCAGTGGCAATTTTAAGGCATAGAAGATGGCTGAGCACTATCTAAAATTGAAGACACCAAGTCAAAGATCAAGCAACTTTAAAGAATTACTACCTGAGCCTCCCTGGTGGTGTAGGGGTTAAGTCTCAATACTATCACTACCAAGGCCAGAGGTTTGATTCACCCACTTAATGTTCCACAGACCTCAGACCTCTCCTGTGTCTCCCACTGTTCCCCGTAGCAGTGTATTTTGGTAAATCTGCTCTCCACTCTGTCTTAGGGCAAATAATCGAACAACCTCTCCAACTCCACCGTTAGCCTCACTCCAGTTCTTCTAGGCAAATTTTTTTTTAAAAGTTTAATAAAAGGAATTACCACCTGACAAAAGCGAAACCACACCTACAGACACTAGGGTCAATCTGCTGGGGGCGGGGAGGCAAAGGGAAAGTCTTAAAACAAAGTTAAAATGATAGCTTACTTCTCAACATGTATTTGGAAGCAGATGATGATGGAGTGTTTCCATATTAAAGAAATTTTCTAAAAAGGCAAACTCAGTCTTTTTGGGGAAAGAAAATGATGAATTTCCCAACAGACCTGCTAAAGGGAATTCACTGGGAGAAAGGAAGTAATTCCAGATAGGAGCTTCCAAATACAGGAAAAAAGAAAAATTAATAAAAACAACAAACACATGGGTATATCCACATGAATACTAACTATATAAAATAGTAACAATGACCCATGATATTTAAAATATACATGGAATTAAAATACATTGCAATAGAATGTAAGCATGGAGAAGGATAAATGAAATTATCGAATTGCTCTTAGTTCTTTTTGCACTGTCTGTGAAACTACAGCAGCAGATTTGGTATGCAAGAACAAAATGTTGTGATTTCCAAATTAAGAAAAAATAGTTAAAAAAAAAAAAAGTAATTCCCAACCCTAATAAGGAGCACCCACAAAACCACAGAAGCCATGTTTATAGGCACACACACAGAGACATAAGTATATAAGTATAAGCCACAAAACCAAACACAAAAGAAACCATGTTGTACTGACTCTAAGGCAAACAGCATTAATAGAAAAGGGGACTTGCCAAAAAAAAAAAAAAAAAGATTTAAAACCAAATGAGTAAGCAGCTCATAATATAGTCTCAAAATGTACAAGGCAGTAAAAAGACAATAAAATACTAGATGAATTCACAATTAATTATGTGAAATATCACCACATATTTTTAGTGACAGGATAAGCAAATAAAATAAAAAAGTATACGCAAAGAAAAGTGCAAACAAAAAAACTATGGCATATACATTCTTAGTATACACATAAAAACTTTTATAAAGGTTAAGGCAAACTTCAACACATTTCAAAATGGAAACAAAATGTCCTAACATTACAATGCAAATAAGTAGCCAAAAAAAAACTAACAAAATTATTTTGTAAAGGCAAATAATAAAATACACCTCTAAATATCTTGTAGGTCAATGAAGTCACAGAGGAAATTAGCAAATATCTAAGTAAAGCAAAACTTACAATTCTCATATCAAAACCTGTGGAATAAACTAAAGCCAAGCTCAACAGGGCATTTTATAGTTTTCAGGTATATTTTAAAAGGCAGAAGAAAAATAAACTACTAGTGGTTACAATAATAGAGAAATATTGACTCTGGTAAATTTCTATGGTAAGATTCTGTTGTTTATATACAAAGAATTTATTTCTATTCAAGAATAAAGTAGGTTGAAAGGCAAAAAATAGTTTAAAATGTCAGATATTTATCAAAGGTGGAAAATAGTCTATACTCCAAAACTGCTACACAGGCCAAGACCAAGAGAAGAAAAGCCATCTATAAAAGTTAAAATGAATAATAACCATAAAGAGCAAACTGATAAGTTGGTCTGGTAGTGACACTATCTTCATCCTCACCAGACCCTAAAGGAAGTCATTATTATTGTTATTTTACTGATGAGAATGCTGGTATACATAGCAAAAGAACAGCATTACATGAATGTTCAAGATTCTATTTCATGTTTAAAAACTTGGCCATTAAGAATAACCTACCACAACTAAGAATGACAGTTGGGAAATGTACCCTGTAATGAGAAACTTTACTACCTGAAATGTTCTGTCCACACACAAACATTACTTCATTTAAGAGGACATTCAAAGGGTGATATAGGTATTAAAACATACCCTAAAAGTACTTAAAAATTACAGTCCCCATCAGAACAGCATTCAAAGATCACTATGAAATTCCAAACTGCACTTTTAGAACTTGCTTTCTAGAGCATAACCACCTGGTATAGCAACACTGTGCCTATCCAGAAACCACCTGCACCTTAACCTTAAAAAGATCAAGAAATACAGAAGACTCTTGGGCATATCATAGGAAAGCATTTCAGAAGTCTATACTCTTCTGTTAGGGGGAAAGGATATCCTGGTCCAGGCTTTGTGGACACCACTCCCACAATCACCAAGGAGAGGATTGCTGGGAACTGAGGGTGGTGTTAAGCAGACATGTTTGATATAAACATGTGTGTGTGTGTGGGGGGAGGGGTCTCTTTGCTTCTTGGCTTGTCTCTTGGCTTTTCACTGGCTTTCAGTGTGCTACTGGGGTCCAGGTCAGTGGAACTGGTAGAACATATTAAACAACTTATCTCCATTTCCCTGAGTTATTAATTTCCCTTTCTCTTGTAAATAAATCCATTTTTAACCTTTGTATGTGTGTGTGTGTGTGTGTGCAGCTGAATCCTGTAAGTCCCTTTAAGCTCAGGGGTGAGGAACCACTGTCAGGCACCCCAATTCATACTGGGGTGTCTTGTAACACTCCCAAATGCAAATAAATTTCTAACAAATCTAGTGATCTATTTTTGCAATGTATTGAAAAAGGAATAGCTAGTATAAACTTGAAGGTACTCATAACAATGAATGGGGTTTGTGAAATTAAAAAAAAAAAAAAAACCTAAAATAACAGATGCAACTTAGAGCTCACTCTCACTTGGGGTACAGAGTAGGGAGAATGCTGTTTGAGAGCCACCCTAGTGGTGATAAAGACTAAAGGTACGGAATATCACAAAGACCCAGAAATTAGAATTAGTATATATAGAAGTTTAGTAATTACTATATTTCATTACATAACCAAAAAACTTACTAGGTTTAGTTTCACTTTAAATATGTCACTAGGCCCTCCCTGGTGGCGCAGCGGGTTAAAGCACAGCACTAAGAAGCTAAAGCCACTTCAGCATGAGTTCGATCCCCGCCTGCCCCAGAGGTGACCACATGGCTCGGCAGACCTCTCCTGACCCGCCTGCTGCTCCCCTCAGCAGTGTACTTCTTCGATCTGACTGTTCTGCTCCCCACTCTGTCTCTGGTGAAGCCTCTCGCCGCCCCTGAGCCTCTGGCCTATACTCAAGTTCTGTATGCACAAATAAATCAATCTTTAAAAAATTAAAATTAAATATGTCTTTAATTGTAGCCTCCACAATGTTTAAAAATACATCTCTGTTGCACATTTCTGTTGAACAGTTAGTCCAGAAAGTGGAAAGAGCATGATGATTTAGGAAACAGTAAGCAAACCACTAGAGCTCGGGTAAGGATGTACACTGGACAACAGAGGACAAAAAGAGACAGGTGTATTATTTTTGAGTGCTTAGTTCTTTGGACTAGAAAAGTAGTTTTGGACAAGAATATGACTCAAGAGATTTGTTTTTTAGAAAGAATAGTCTGGAAGAAATCATACAAACTTACTCAAGACCCAAAAAGATGGGGGCCTTCAGAATTATAGGACTACAAAGACATATTAAAGAACTGTCAGCTGACTTTGAGAGACTATTAAAAATGTTCCAAGGTCCAAAAAGCAATGTGGAGCCAATTTTATGGAGACACACTAAAACTTCTCAAAATTTTAAAGTAAACTGACGTACGCTTAGGTACATGTTGGGATTCTTACATATGCATGAGATTCTTACATATGCATAAATAAAGCAATTTATGCAATTCACATATAGGAGAAACATGCATTCCTAACTGATGATTTTGTTAAAAGATGAAGGCTGGAAGAACAATATTAAATAACTTAAAGAAGCATAAAAGTTTTTCATTCCTAAGATCCATTTCTTCACACTTAGACATTTTTAAAACTGAAGAGCAGTTTTTAAATCACTATTTGCACTTACCAGTGTAAACTGACAAATTTGAGGATAAGCAAAGAAACCGGAGTAGCTGGACTGAACAAAGAGAAGTGCAGCAAAAGACAAAGAAGATCACATAATGTCTAGTAAGTTATGAAGACTCTTACTTTCAACTTTGAATAAAGTCTGTCAAAGAGGAGGGAGTAATCAGTTGTGTCAAATACTGGAGAAAAAATAGGGAATGACCTCTAGCTTTATGAATAGATGCATGTACCATGAGAATTGGGGCACTTCTAAGACCAGAGCAAGGAATATAAAATGAAGAAAAGCAGAAGTTAATTTGGCACCTAAGGCAAACAACGGTAACAAACAGGGTAGTGAGTACTCAACTCATAGTCACTCAAGGAAAGTCAACATCCTGAAATACCAAACACAGAAAAAGAATCTCATCTAAGAACTTAAACCTGAAGAATGCACTAATAAGAAAATGAGGCATATCCATAAGAACAAATTATAAAACATCGATAAGTGTAAATAGCATCACTTACGACACTTCAAAAATGAATGATACAGAACTGTACAAGATGAGAACTGTACAAGATTGACAGAAAAGGAAGTGATCACAAACAGAACATAAATTAGTGAGTGAGAACATTACAACATGTGAGAATAAAGTATGAAACAAATGTTTACAGATATTAAGGATAGAACCAGAGTTCTGATATCTGGAACAAATTAAGAAAAACTCAAAACACCAAATTTCCCACAAGTAAAGGTAAATGGGAATCTCTAGCTTGAAAGACTTCCTAGTGCCAAGAACAAGAAGCAAAACACTAGGTAATTTTACTGTAAAATTTCATGACATCAAGAAAAAGCAAAACAAAACCACTAATAAGAAAAACCAAATAGATTACCTGACAAAAGAGTGAGAATTACATGGATTCAGACTTATTATCAGCAACACTGAATACCAGAGGACAGAGTATTAACTTTTTCAAAGCAGGGAAAGACTAAAGATTCATTACTTCCTATACAATGAAGCCATTATTTCAATGTATACATATAAGGTAAATAATTTTGAACACACAAAAGAACTTAAAGTTCACTCCTGCTCCAGAGTCCTTCCCCCAACTCTTACTACTTATTTTAGAAAGAAAATAAGTTAATTCAGAAGTAATGAAATACAAGGGGTAGCCTGGACAAAAAAATGAATTAGTAAATTGCATTAGTAAAATGTACTGGAAAACAAAAGTAACAAGTATGAAAAATTAACCACAAGTTTAAAGTTTTAATCACAGCCTTGCATTAAAATTTATCAATAGTAACTTGAGATGGGGGAAGAAACATACATTCTATTACAAATATTTAGCATATACCATAAAGTTCCAATCACAAAATCCTGCTTAGATAACATCTGCTGGTATTTTTATGAAGCCTTCATCATTAAAATCTTTAATTCACCTATACTGTTAAATCTTAAGTCAAAGGTTAGTTTAACAATCTGAGCACCCCACACCCACCCCAGACTATTTTGTTGGAACTTGAAAAAACAACCCCTATATATCATTCTTAATTTTCATCAAAGCTTTTTCACTTAGTCTCATCTACATGTCACTTCAAATCTCAGTTGTGCCACTTTCAAGCATCAGCCATGACTGGGCCCCACAGGTGGCATTTGTACAAAAGAGATCACCCCTCCCTTTTCAGTTAATAGTACAAGTGAAGTATGTAGGTGTCTCCCTCCTTTTACATTTCAACCAGCTGTTTGCCACAAGGGACAGTGTTTCTAAATGTCCTCCAAGAAGTTGCCTTTAAGAAAGATATGCTGAGAGGTAGGCTATATATAACATTACACACACCACAGCTATCAATAGCATTTCTACCTTAGTCACCATCAGTAGGACTCACCTTTAAACAAAGACATGATCTCAGATCATCCCAAGAAATGTCTCTATTGTGCCTGTCTCTATTCAGTAGAACCATACAGAAATCTCAACATTAAGACCAAATTTATAATTAAGGTATTTACTAAACATTTGATTTTATAAAAAAAAAAAAAAAAAAAAAAAAAAAAAACTACAAACTTTTTTTTTGTTGTTTGAAATTTATGTAACAGGAAAGGTGACTTGAATGGCATCCAACCTATACAAAATGCTATTATGTACAGTTTTATAAACTATAGTGCCTCTATCTTCCCAAATTCTAACATAAACACTGTTGTGTAGAGTTTTGTTTTTTTTTAATGATAAAAAGTGTTTACTTTAAAATGACAAACATAATAGATGATACTGAACAGATTCACACTACTAATGGTTCATTTACTAATGCTTTGAAAATACTTAAAACGTTAGTATTTTTAGATAATTCTTTACATATTTTCTCTCTATATTTTTCACTTTTTGCTATTAATTCACCTTCATAAAATGCACTTCAATTATTTCCTACACAGTGTTAGTAAAAAATGCTATATAAACTAGATACTAGGGTAACATAGCTAAATTTATCAACCATTTAAGGAAATGAAGCAAAATAAAACCTTCAATTTAAAAAGTATGATGGGAGAAAAGTAGAGGAATAATAGCCATAACTAAATGAGTATTCAATTTTAAGACAGTTATAGTTCTCAATGCACTGCAATTTAGGCCTACAGAGATTAAGAAGAAATTTTTGAAAACTCTTAAAGGCACATTAGGTTATGTTAGTGGTCCCTTTAATTTGAAAAACAAAATGGCCATAAGATTTTTTCTGTTTGCTTTGCAATTATTAAAATTCATCAAATAGCACTATAAAGCTCATTTATAATTCAAAATAGTTTAAATTTAATAATGAGATTTTATGGTTACAAAGAAAATAGTAACAATTACTTACTTTGGAGGCCCATGGCTGAAGACAATTGGCATAACAGCGAACAAGAAAAGCCATTTCCTGAGCTGGAAAGGTTAGTTTCCTTTTCAAACCAGAGCCACACAGAGGAGTATGTTGACAAAATTCTGTTAAGTTTCTTTTTACAAATCATACACCATTTGCAGTGTTATATAAAGATAGCTTTTCCAAATCCCTTTCCAACTGAAATCAGGAGCTTTGAGTATTATTCTAAATAATTATAACAGCTTCATCACAATGTTCACTCTTAACAAGCATATCACAGTTAATCAAGATGATTATATTTCTCAGAACATACAGACATGTACATGCTTACTCAGGAAGCTGGCACAGACACACACAGTAGTAACACAACAGTTAAAACTATCAGCCAAAGCAAATGAGACAACATGCAGCAAATCTGTGTTCCTGGATTCAGAGAAACCTTTTCTTTCTGTAACAAAGCTTTGTCTTCAACTTATTTCATTCTGTAGAGCTTGCACTGCAGCAATTCTTCTGCATCAGAAGCAAACGAAAACACTGTATCCTTAAGATGAAAGTTTCTTCTTTATATTCTTAAGCACCAAAGGTTTAAAAAAAAATCAATCTTTGAGTAAATAACAGTTAGACGATGTATGCTCTAACAGGTTTTTCTTGTAGAATGGCTGAGAATCAACAGAAGTAATTTTTTTTTTCTTTTTACATGCACTATTTACTGCTCTGCAGTATTGCCTCTGATTCTAATGCATCGGTAAGACACAGAACTGTTGATCTAAGCCTAGATTTTCTAGTTGAAAATTTATATATGTTAAAAAATTACTCCATCTTCTGCTAAAGCAAGACTATAGATAGTGTCTTAATTCCTACTGTCCTTGCCTGTTTCACAGCAGCTCCCTAAGGAGAAGCTCCTATTGATTCTATGCTCTGCAGTAAGATGAAATATCTAATAAGGAGGAAAGAGAGTGGGAGGAGAATAGAGCTAAAAGGATGACATCACCTGTATAGAAAGCCTTCAGAAACTGCATTAGATCAATTGGCTACTGTATCTGCAGATGTAGCCCAAAGAGCAATTTAGTGCTCTCCTCTGCATGTGTGTACGTGCGCGCGCGCGCGCACACACACACACACACACACACACACACACACACACACACACACACACACACACACACCTCTGTGTGTGAGGTGTCAGCAAGTGTAAATTTTTAAGAAAACAATAACTAGGTTATGCATCTCTACTGCACCGTATAAAAATCCATTTTGATTTTTAGTTCTGTGCATTGATACACACCTTTATTAGGGAGGCCATATTTTCTAATATTATTTTTCAAATTTAACTTAGCATTGTCCTCCCAAGGGGGGAAAAATAGCTCTGATTAGATACTCTTCATTGCAACTATGTTAGGCAGTCTAAATTTCAGATGTCACATAGTTATTTGTAACACTAGTGATCCAAGTGGTTTCCATAGGCAAAACTTACTGCTTATCAAATATAACTGCTTTGTAAGGTGTAACCTTCATAACCAATTTAACATTAAAAATATCAAAACTAATTCTAAGATTTGTATTAAATGCAAAGTGGAAACAACAGATCATCTTACAAAGGAAAATTAAAAAAAAAAAAAGTACAGCTGACTTGCAGCATGTACCAACTCCTCTAAGGAAGAATAATCTATGCAGTATGGTATTTTCCTATAGGCCAGTGCTCAGTTCCTAGAAAGAGATAAAAAGCCAGTAAAAGTTACAATGTACCGGGATAGAAATAATTAAAGCTGCTTCCAAACTGACCTGGACTAAAAAAAAAACCTTGCCACAACTTCTCCAGAAATTTCTTAAACTACAATTCCAGTTCAGCCCACCCTTAATTCTCCATGCTTCTGCCATAAGGCACCTATAGTAGATAATCTCAGAGTTTTGCATGTAAGGTATTAATGGTACCTCCCAATGGACAGAATAAGACATAATTTCTGATGGTAAAATATAGTTAGTATAACTCAAAGCAGCAAAATGAGAACAATCAATAAACAGATCAAAGCAATAGAACTATTTTGGTTTATTTCAAGGTCTTTCACTCTACAAAAAAAAAAAAGTAAACTTATGTTGCAAGAAAATAGCTATTAGAAAATATTTTATAGAAATGTAAATGAAGTATAGTGGACAGAGGAATGTGACATTAAGGGAAATTATGATACAATAGACAGGTGTTACTACAAAAGGCTCACTTAATTGACTAATGACGAAAGCACTTGTCATTAGTCTTCCACCTATCACCTGCCATAAAAAGTTCAATACCCCTGGGCAAAGCATGAGTCACTTTCTAAATTAATACTATATAGCTAATAATTGCTACTTAAAAGACTATAAAGTACTGTTCTAAAGAAAAAAGTCATGCTTTCAAAATATGCGGCAATTTCTGAATTTAGGTTTTCAATACTTAGCATTATTTTTATGCAAGAAATTCAAAAGATTACACAAAATCTGCATTTAATATAAACTATATTTCAAATTGAAGTATTACTTGAGTTTTCTAAAAGTGAAACTTGGGTAGTACGTACAAGTTAACTGTCCAGCACTGGTGAATTTAATCCAGCTCAATGAATTTAAATAAATAGATAGGACTTGCAACAAACTATTAGGCACTCAAGAGCAGAATAAGAGTATCTACTGAAATAAGCTAAAAGGATAATAAATAAATCTAAGAAAAATTATGGAAGACATTTTGCTATGAATAAAGCCAAACTTTTCCTTAAGATATACTTTTTAAAAGACAAGAATTTGGTACTTAAAACATGACTCCAGAAAATTTCAGTTTCAATGCCACCCAGCAATTATATTCACAGATAGTACACCAACATGGTAAAATAAAAACCAATTCAAAAAGCAAAATGCTAATGGGTACTTTCCCTATATGTATTAAGGGAAATCATGCTGACAGCACACAAAGGACCCCAAGCCAAGCAAGGGAGACAGCCATTCCTTAGTTACTTGAAAAAAAAAAAAAAAAAAAACCTGCTGCCCTGTGTATGAAATGCAATCTACTAATGCCATATGTTACAACAACTGTAGTAAACACCAACCAAGTAAAAAAGAACAACTGTTTTCCTTTAGTTTAGCATGTAAGAGAAAAATTAATACTTGTCCTTTTCATCCTTTTCATATTCATCTCATAGTATTTGCCTGTATACTAGGGACCTGTATGGTGAACCTCACAAGAAAAATCTCCCTGTACAACAATTCTATGAAAGAACCAAAAGGAAAATTTTATATACTGTACTCTAAAGTCTATACCAGCATGTGAATCCACCAACATTCTGATGCCATACTATGGTATGACTAAGGGGAAAAACATCAACTATTTTTCACTTGTATCAATTCTAGAATTTTGTCATGATCTCATTCCATTTTATTACCAATTCAAGTGAAGTAACAGCAGCACAGGAAAATGCTCTGACCTATACCTTGTCCAAAATGCATCACAACAGTATTGTTAAGTATCCATTTCCTTGGAATATGAAATGTCATGACATCAAGACATGCTGATTTTTAGTTTCAATGTCCTTTACACTACAAAAAAAAAAGTCAATTTATGTTGGCTCTGCAAGGTTATAGCCATTAGAAAATATTTTAGAAAAATGTAAATGCAGTCAGTCTAGTGAATAAAATTTATGCTAACTTTATGAACTATTTCTAAAAACACAAACCAGAACATTTGAAACCAAATGTATAGAAAGCCAACCCTCAGGGTCTTATAGTTCCTGACCTATAAATACATTTTATTTCAATGAACTTTAACACTGAAAAGGCCAGCGGAAAATGGTTATCCTATAGTGAAGGGAAGTAAGTCAAGGGATATACATTCTAAACATTACAGAAAACAAAATATTAACAATAACAAAACCAGTTTTGTAGTATTCTTAGGCATAGTGATATAGTCATACTTTTTAATATATATTTTTACATTATTCATTTTGTACATTTTTCATCTCGGTTGAAATCCCCAGGGACATCCCACCACCAAGTCACCATTGTCCCATGTGTTCCTCCCACCCCAGTTTTGATCCTATTCCCCTCTCTGCCCCAGTAATGTCTCTGGTTTATAGTTGTTTGTTGATTTTCATTTTTACTTTATTACAAATACTTTTTTTCCCTATAGTCATACTCTTTATTCCCCATCTGCAGGTATTATTATCACAACTTAGAGGAGCCTACCTCAAAAGGAAGGAACCAAAGAAAAAATACGTAGTTTTGAAAAAATAAGACCACTCATTTATTTTAGTTGTAACTATCCTGTAAAATATAAACTGGTTTTTATAGTAAAAGCACTTTCATCCTTTTTAAAAATGAGTAACATTTTACTACTGTGTCAGAGGTAACCGTTTAAAAGATCAGAGCAAGCTTCCCGCCCATTCTCACTTTATACCCCCTCCCCCACTATATACTTAACCTGAACAGAAGTGAATCTTTGTAAATAGCACACAGTTAATTCTAATTACTGATGCCCCAAAGAATTCCTATGTTCAAAGTACATCCTATTTCTCAGTCTTCTGAAGAAAGAGAAGTCAAAGAACCAATACCCTTTTTCTATTCTTCTGTAAGCAGCAGTGTGCTTCATTCAGCATACTGTCATCAATGTCCCGTAAATGATCAGCATCATGCAGCTGAAAACCCTGTCAAAGCTACCAGAACACATGTGCACTATGAAATATGATCTATCCTTAGGGAATTATCAAGGAAGAAAAAAGCAACGAGGGAGAGGGAAGCCTTCATCATCAGTGAAGGTGATGTAAGCGTCTATAATTAGCATCAGTGAAACTGAACAATAAAGAGACACCATTATACTTCTACTTTGCCCTATACTGTGCAATTATATTTCTTACACAAACACACAGCAGAAACAAAATATACTGTGCATATACAGTAATCAATCACATCTAATGTAAAAATTTTAAAGCATGAACTAATTTCCTTTAAAAAATAACTGCCTAAATAATTAAAAATTTGTATACAGATGAGTGGTAAAATCTTATTTAAAATTAAACTTTGCAGGCAGCCCCCACATGTAAATTACTGGAATATATTAGAGATCACATTTATATCATTTTTCTAATTCGAAACAGTGCTATGTTTATTTAATTTATTTATTCATAGAAGAATTGGGGCGGGTATAGGCAAGAGGTGTGGAAAAGGGTGGTGGTAGTGATGGCAGTGACGGATTCACGAGAGACAGAGGGGGAAGCATAACATGTGGTTACGCTGAAATATACTGCTGAGGGGAGCAGCAAGCAAGACAGGAGAGTTCTGCTGTGCCATAAGCTTCCTGGCCAGGTATTGAATGAAGGCCTTGGCAGTGATAGTGCTCAGAATTAACCCCCAGCCATCAGGGATGCCCTAAACAGTTCTGTTTTCTAATTGTTATATTGATTAGGACCACGATATTGAACATAGAATACAGAATATAAAATTTCCTTTTGTTTCTTTCCTAGTATTTTGGCACTGGGAGACTTTGCACGCTGGTTACTGAAGAGATAAAGCACTAACAATCAGCTTAATCTGTTTGCCATGCCTGAGAAGTTATTCCCTTTTCAGTTAATTTCAAACCTCTGGAAAATGTAAATATCAGAGTTGCCTCAAACAATCTTTAAGCATTTTCTTCAGCAATTAATGTACAAAGTGTTTCAAGTATGACAAAGATCATTTCGATTCTGGTTCCCTGGACAGATTCATATGAATCACAACAGCCCCAGACAAAAAAAGAAGCATGCCCCCACAGACTTACTCCCAACACTGCTGAAGTTCATACAAAGTAAATGAAGCAATTTTTAAAATGGTAAGTTAAAAGTCAAGTATACCTATGTAGAGACTTCCAAGTAATTTTTTTATAACCTTAATCCATGAAATTTATAAGAAAGAAAATCAACCATATACAGATTTATTGATAAAAGCTATTACAGGAAAAAAAATTAGTAGATGCACAAGACTGCTTTGTTACATTCATAGAATGTTAACATTAAAAATTTCAAAACTGTCTAACTGCCTAAGAAGGCAAGACTTACAATATTCAGCATAACCTAAATTAGTTAAAATATCTGGAACAGGATATATACATTTTAAAACTCATTAGTGACACCAGCTATCTGTTAGTTTACTTATATACTCATAGTATATTTGCTTAACATTCCTTTAGGTTTTTGCATTTGTTCAATGAACTTTTTTTTTTTTTTTTTT
>NW_004567122.1:23108801-23109684 GCF_000260355.1 Condylura cristata
TCCCCACTCTGTCTCTGGTGAAGCCTCTCGCCGCGCCTGAGCCTCTGGCCTGTACCCCAGTTCTGTATGCGCAAATAAATAAATTAAAAAAAAAAATCTGCTGTAGAAGACATTTAACCTACTTAATTTGAGTATGGTTTTACACTTTTATTTTTACTTGAAGATTCATGATCCTCTGACTAGGTATAAGAATCTCCTACCAAGAATTCCTCATCATTTCCCAGAATGCAAGTGAGAAGCAAAATTCCCCTAGATAATGTCAGACACTCAATAAGGAGAAAAATCCTCTTCTGCTTTTAAGGTGCAAAAGCACTAAAAAGCATGCCTGTCTAGAGAAGGCAAACAGGTTGAGCGGGCAGGCAACAGTGAAAAGTTGTAGGCTCTGAGATTGTCCTCCGAATTTTTCAGCAGGAGTCTGGTAGGTACTCCCTACCTTACATACAAGTATGCTTAGCAAAGTTTCCAGATGATAGAAGATTATTTTTCACTTATTCAATACAGTGTTTACCAAACTCAAAATGTAATTAAAAATACCCAGGATCCATGAGTCAAGTTCACAGATAAAGAATATAGTTCAGAATGTTGACAGACTCTTCATCAATCGGCAACAATGATTTATGTGCCAATCTTGAAATATTTATACATGTAAACAAGAGTGGTTTACGTCTCTCCTTTATGTAGACTTGAATATTTAAATTATTTGCTCACTGGTGCTCTGCTACATTCTGAATGTGTGGCCTCCTCTAAAAATGTAAGCTGAGGCCCTCCCTGGTGGCGCAGCGGGTTAAAGCACAGCACTGAGAATCTAAAGCCGCTTCCGCTTGAGTTCAATTCCCGCCAGCCCCGGAGGTGACCACATGGTGTGGCAGACCTCTCCTGACCC
>NW_004567122.1:23110944-23115045 GCF_000260355.1 Condylura cristata
AAAAAAAAAAAAAAAAAAGAGGCCTTAGAGAGTTCCCTAGGCCTTTCTATCAAGTGAGCTGACAAAGAAAGATCAGCAGACAACAACCTAAAAGAAAGCCTTCACTACACCCAGCCAGGAAGTACGGAATGGATTTTGTACTTCCATTCTCCAGAATAGTGAGAATCTCTGTTATCAGCCATTCAGTTTACAGTATTTGTTACAAATGAACTAAAGGAGGAGACTTAATTCGTTGAGTATCTGCTCCATAAGGAGAGTTCAGCAATCACAGATTTGAAAAAAAGTTGTCCTATTCTCATGAGCTGGTCAGAGAGTAGAATTTTGTTGTCTTACTGCTGAAATGCTTTGATCATAACACACATACAACATCCAATAAAGAAAAACACATTTTGCTAAAAGCTTGAAGATGACACACTCAGGGTCAAGTAGGGCAATTTAGGCATTACTCAGTGTACCAACATAAAGGCAGTTAAGTAATCTGGTGTTATAAATCATCTCTTATACAGCTATACTGACAATGTGTCTTAATCTCTCTAAATATGCTCTGAAGCCACATAAAAAATATCGAACACTGGTGGACAGATAAGGACAGTATGCAGTCACAAAAAGCAGCAAATGAGAAAGGGCTGTTTACCCCATTAGCTACCTGTAAACCTAAATGAAGCTGTAGATTCTAGATTGTCATACCATGCCTACCTCCTGACATACTATCACAAAACAGTGGGCTAAGTAGAAAGAAAATATATAAAGAAAGGTGACAAAAAAGAACCCCTCTAATTTAAAGCCCTCTAATCATGACCCATGATGCTGTCATGGGCATTTCTCTTTGTTCCTTAGGGAAAAATTGGCAGGATCCCTTACTTTGCGAGTGGTATGATAGAGAAAGACAGGAAAAATATCACTAGCTTATTGTGTGCTTGGGAATGTAAATAAGCACTGTAGGCAACACAAAGAATAAGAAAGAAGAAATTATAATTTAGTTTACTGAACAACTATATATATAGACAATCAATAAGCAGCCCTGTGTCTTATTATTCAAAGTAAACCAAAAGGAGAAAGCTATGAAAAGAGATATAATTTCTTAAGTAAAGTGCCCAAACACCGAATTTTTAAAAAAAAAAAAAACTGATGAATGCCCAAATTTATTTGGGTCTGTCGTGTTTTTATAAAAACGACTGTGCAGTATGCAAGAATGGCTCAGCAAATGAAAATAATCTGCTGTATACTCTTCTTCTACTCTTCTGCTGTATACCTCAGATCTATAATTTGCAAGTTTTGTCTTTTTTCCTGACCTTTTGTTCAGTTTCTCTGTATTCCACATTTAAGTGAAACTATATCTTTCTTTTTCCTCCTGACCTATTTCTCTTAGCATAATCCCTCCCAGCTCCAAATATATTGCCACAAATGCCATGAATTTGTCCTTTTTGATTGCCCAATAGTGCTCCACTCTTGCATGTGTGTACACATATCTTCTTGATCCATTTATCGGCTTTGGAGCATTTAGGTTGTTTCATATCTTAGCTACTACAAATAACACTGCAATAAATATAGGAAACAGCAAGTTTCCTTTCTAAATTAGGGTTTTTTGTGTTCTCTGGGCAGATTCCTAGGACTTGAATTGCTGGATTATATAGCAGATCCACTTTTAGTATTTTGAGACTCCTCCACAAAGCTTTCCTTAGTGGTCTGACCAGTTTATAGTCCCTCCAATAGTGTAAGGAGCTCCTTTTGCACCACATCCTCATCAGCACATTTTTTTTTTTTTTAAAAAACTATGAGCCATTCTCACAGCTCTCATTGTGTTTTTAATTTGCATTTCCTTGATTCTAAGTGATGAACATTTTTTTTCACATGTGGAGAAGTGTCTTTTTAGCTTTGCTGCATTTTTTAACTGGGTTGTTTGCTTTGGTTTTGTTGAGTTGTGTAAGCTCCTTGTACATCTCTGTTAAACAGTCCCTTATCAGTATATGGTATGTAAATATTAGGAATTTGATAAAATATTTGCTTATCATACATCATTTGACAAAAATGGGCAGAACAGCTAAAGAGACATGCCAAAGAAACCATACAAGTGATCAACAGGCACATGAAAAATTATTTTACCCTTATCACTAGGGAGATGTAAATCAAAACCATAGTGAGATAACCACATCACTCCGTGAGAATGGCCCACATAAAAAACAGCAACAAAACCCAGAAACAACAAATGTTGGTGAGGATGTGGAAGAAATAGAACTCCTACATTGTTAGTGGGAATTTAGACTTGTGCAGTCTCTATGGAAACAGTAAAGAGGTTGCTTAAAATATTAAAAATAGACCTACCCTATGTTCCAGCAATTCTACTTCTAGGCATCTACCTGGAGAATACAAAAACTCTAATATGAAGGAATATATGCCCTTCCTATGTCCACTGCATCACTATTTACAATAGCTGAGTTATGGAAACAACCTAAATGCCAACTTTATCTGCCTAGAACAGCAGATTAAGATATGGTATACATAACAGAATTCTTCTCAGCTATGAAAAAGGATAAATGCTTCCATTTGCAACAACCTGGATGGAACTAAATAGGCTGCTAATTTTGTTTTCTGCTATTTCAAAACTGTTTAAGAATGATATGAGCACACTACATGTAATTATGTTTAACATCTTCTGGGACAACTGAAGTGTACTCTGAACAGAAAAGGCTTAGCCACAGAAGTCACAGAAAGTCTTAGGAGGCCAGCAGACCATTGTCAAGAAGACACTATAGGGGGCCACTGGATAAAAGAAGCCAATGGCAATTAAAATTCAAGCTGATTTTTCAAAGGACAGAATTACATTAGTCAAAAGAAGCCTAAAAGAACCTGAAGGAGAAAAAAAGGACCAAAGGAATGAATCTCCAACAAAATAATGAGGGCAGGAGGCTTAAAAGGTAGATGGGCCAAATAAAGAAGGAATTATACCATGTAATCTTAAAACTTAATTGAAAAAATTAATAAAAAATCACATCTCTTTAACCTGATTTTAAAAAAATATTTATTAGTAATTTACTTGTCTATCTAAATTTGGGGCACATTTTCATACCTTTTATACGTGCTCATGCTTCTCTTACCGCCCCCCCCACACTGAAATTCCCATGCTAATGGCCTATCTACTTATAGCTTCTCTCCACTCCCTCTTCCCCCAATTACCCTGTAGTAACCAATATATTTTTTCAGTGTCTAAAAATTATTTGTTGTGATTTATCAATAAAAACTTTAATAAATAAAAGTGGTTTCAGCTACATTTCTAACATGTAATTTAATTCATTATGAAATGCATATATAAATCCCCCAAAATATAAAATTATATAAATAGAAGTTCTACTCTTTTCTTCCTATGTCCTGGAGACATTATATTGCAACCTTCATTTTTATATACTTGGCCTACACTACTGACCTTACAAACTACTATCACAAAGGACTTCAAAGCCATCACACCAAAGCCCAGCTATCAGTTTTTGTGGACATCCCTGCTATCATTTAACTAAATCATTGTATATAGTAAAGCTGCTTTATTGTTTGGCTTTCATATACCTTTTGTAATCACTTTATTTTGTAAGGTAGAACAAAAACATCACCCTGTTCCAAGTGAGCTGTTATAAGTATATGCTACAAAAATCTTGAGAAAGGACACACATCCTGACAATGACTTGAAATCATCTGTAGATCAACTTATAATACATAATAACAATGTAAATGCTACATAAATGGTTATTATACTGAAAAGGAACAAGAACAAGGAAAAAAAAAGTCTGTACAGATACAGCCATCAAAGGCCTAACTACACAGTCTGCATTTTCAATCTTAAATAGGTTGAATGCTTGGATGTGGAATCTATGGATACGAATGGTTAACTTCATTCTCTCCTTTAGTTCTTTTGCATTAAATATATGAGTTATATATTACAAGCAGATTTTAAAAGATCACACAATGTGCTCAATATTACAAAGGAACCCAAACAAGCTGACATAAAAAAGGCACTTGTGGCCCTCCCTGGTGGCGCAGCGGGTTAAAGCACAGCACTGAGAATCTGAAGCCACTTCCGCATGAGTTCGATTCCCGCCTGCCGCCTGCCCC
>NW_004567122.1:23115145-23129905 GCF_000260355.1 Condylura cristata
GTAATTAGCTTTGTAAGAGACCTTCTACACCTGTTGGTTTTACTTTTGACCTAATGGTCTCCCTACTAAAGCAAAAAAATCTTTAAAAAAAAAAAAAAAAAAGGCACTTGTATTCACAGGCAATGTGTTCTGAGGAACTATTTTCAAATGGGATAGGCAGATATTTAAATAAAATTACAATTTAGTGAATGTGCCTAAGTATATACAAAGATATTACAGGAATGTAGATGTGGACCTAATCCTTCCCAAATGCAACTTTTGGTGTTCTCCAATGGAATGATATGGTACTGAGTCTTGAAAATGATCAGAATTTTGTCAAGAAGACATTAAAAGGGCATTCTAAGTAAAAAGAACAATATATATACACAATAAATACATGCTTTCTACAATACACCCATAACTACGTGAGGGTGATGAGTATGTTAAAGAATGCTCTTGTGGCAATCATTTTGCAATACATTCAGATACACACACACACACACACACACACACATATAAAATCATGTACACTTTAAACACATAAAAAGGAGAAAGAGAGGTAGGCAAATTCCAGGTGTGTACTGTTCAATGTAGAAGCTACTAATTACACACAGTGACCTACATGTAAATTATTTAAGATGTAGGGAACAGGGCTAGCAATAGGGAAACCAGAGAAAGAGAAAAGCAAACTTTAAATTAAATAAAGTGATTAAGCAGTTACATTTGAACAGAGATTAGATAATACTCATCAATTAAAAACTCTCCATAATTTCTTGGAATGAAAACAAAATGCTGCTTTTTACAGTGACAGTTGGCTGGGGGAGTGTGGAAGATACTATTACAACAGTTCTAGAAGAATAACAGTGAATAGTAAGATAATGACATCGGGAAGCTGAGTGGAGGGCATAAATTTTGAAATATTTGAGAGGCAGAATCTACAGCTGTAACTGACTGGATGGGCTATGAGTGTGAAAACAGGTTCCAAGAACTTCAGCAATTAAATGAAATGGCCCAATCACAAAGCGAAAGGATTCAGGACAGAGGACTCATGTAAATGCTAGGTTATTTCCACTTTGCTTAAATATCCATCCTATTTTGAATTTCTGAACATGTAAATGTGTATGTGTGCTTTTCCTACTCCACCACCAAGCAATGCTCATGAAACCAGTTGGGTGTCCAGGATTTTAATTCAATTCTGACACTATCTGCCTGGATCTAGGGTCAGACTGCACAGGTTAGTGGTTCAATAATACAGAACAATCCTAACTCTTACACTTCACATACCAATCCTAAAATCAGGTGCTTCTGGTCCACTGGCTACAGAATGGAGAACCCCAGAATGCCTCCTAGGACTTTATGTATCAGATGAAAGTCCAAATTAAGTGCACTTTTGACTCACTAGCTATACAAAATCAGAGATCTTGTGGGTGCAATTAATTTGATGGTGGCACACAGAACTCAGAGAAACATTTTACTTAATAGATAAATGGTTTGTTATGAAAGGATAACTCAGGAACAGCATATGGAAGACATGCAAGATATAGGGAGACTGGACAGAGGTGATACACTCTGAGTATGTCATTCTCCACTCCACAAATTCACCAACCTGGAGGCTTTCCAAATCTTAATCCTTTTTAGTTTCTATAGAGGATTCAGACAGTCACGATGATCACTGATTATATGCAATTGATCCAGTCTCCAGCACTTCTCCATTCCCTCCCCTCCAAACCCCACCATATTAGTGGCTGAGGCTAAAGTTGAAATGTTCTAACCACATGGTTGGCCCCACTGCCAATCAGCAGCAACCAGTGGATGTTTCCCAGAAGTCACCTCATTAAGACAACAAGTGACAATCTTTATCTCTCTCAATACAGAGTTGTGGGAGCTCTGAATCAGGGTTCCTAGATTAACACCAACTATGTGTTACAAACACATTTTAATTTTAGTTAGCAGAATGACCAAATATAATTTATCCTTATAAATTAAAATATAACACCAAATCCATGGTTATTGCTTCCAGTCACATTTTTACTATTTTATTTCTAAATATCAAATATACCTTTTTCAAAAACCAAAGCTCTGAAAAAAAAATAAAATATTTAGACATTTAAATTTTCAGCAAGCTCTGAAAGGAATACTGAGAGGAGTTTCAAAAATGTCATAAAAATATTCTTTTCAAAATTAAAAGACTCTGACATTAAGATTATGGTTCTCGAAGATCTTCATACAAAGTAATGTATATAATAATTATGACTATTTCATAGGAATAAATTATCTTTTTCAATTGTTCTAAGCATGTTTATATTAAAATTAAAGCAGATTATTGTGTACTAATAATAAACAGTAGCAAAATATTCTATACACATTTTAAGAATTTTGACCTAGCAAGAATTGGAGGTTTGCAAATGAAAAACAAAACTGAATTTTCTACTGCTATCTAAAAGAATTATTTCTCCTGATCATTCCCTGATTGCTAATAGAACAATGAAATAAAGAATTTTATAGCAGCCATAATACTAACTCTCAACTTCATAACATCTCAAATATTAAATAGAATTTTTGCTATATACCAACATTACCCAGACCAACTGTCAATATATCAAAATTACCCAGACAACTGTGCTATTAATAATTTTGCCTGATACCTAAGTTTTACATAACTGGTGATATAAGTTAAAAGTAAAAACCTCTAGGCCCTCCCTGGTGGCGCAGTGGGTTAAAGCACAGCACTGAGAATCTGAAGCCACTTCCGCATGAGTTCGATTCCCGCCTGCCCCGGAGGTGACCACATGGTGTGGCAGACCTCTCCTGACCCGCCCGCTGCTACCCTCAGCAGTGTATTTCATCGATCTGCCTGTTCTGCACCCACTCTGTCTCTGGTGAATCCTCTCACCCTCCGCATCTCTGGCCTGTACCCCAGTTCTGTATGAATAAATAAATAAATCTTTAAAAAAAAAAAAAAAAAAAAAAAAGTAAAAACCTCTAGAACCCTCCCTGGTAGCAGAGGAGTTAAAAGACACAACGCTGTTAAGTTATTGCCAGTCACTACAGCATCCCTGGCCAGAGAGCTAACTTAACAGGTGCAGCAGACCTCCCCTGTTTCAGTATTTCAGTAGAGCCACTTGTTCTGCTTCCCATGCTCTCTGGTGAATCATCTTACCCTCCCACATCTCTGGTTTACCCTCCTCCAAAGTTCTTGTATGAACAAATAATCTTTTTTTAAAAAAGTGAAAACCAGGCCCTCCCTGGTGGTGCAATGAGTTAAAGCACAGCATTATGAAACTATCTCAGTACAGCATGAGTTCAATCCCCGACCAAGAGGTAACCCACATGGCAGACCTCTCCTGTCCTACCTACTGCTCCTCTCAGCAGTGTATTTCAATCTGCCTGCTCTGTTCCCACTCTGTTTCTGGTGAATCCTTTCACCGCCCCCATACATCTTTTATGCATAAATAAATCTTTAAAAAGAAAAAGTGAAAACCAATTACTATAGTATTTTCTAAGTTCCCTGCAATATATCCTTTATGGGAAAAAAAAAATCTTATTATTTCAAGTAGCAGCAAATGTAAGACCTCTCCTGATCCACCTGCAGCAATGTATTTCAGGACATCTGCCTGTTCTGTTCCCCACTCTGTCTCTGGTGTATCCTCTCACTGCCATACCTCTGGCCTGTACCCCAGTTCTGCATATATAAATAATCGTAAAAAAAAAAAAGGTACAAAACAATTCAAACAACTAAACTTTTAAAACTTAGCCTAAAGTGTACCAATTTATTCACACACTGGAAAAAAGCTTTATTCAAGAAGATACAACATACCACCAATGGTTACATTAATGGGTGGTGGGAATAACCAATTTTAATTTACTTGTGTAACAAGAAAAAAAATTAGTTTAATTAGTTATGGTGGAAACATAAAAATTATTAAATAGTAACAAGAACTGAACCTTATGTGGCTCAGGATGTGGTTTAAAAAACGAAAAAAAAAAAAAAAAACCCATCAAGACTATTTCATGTATTGCTTGTCTGAAGTAGAATGTGGTGAATTAATAAAATAAAGCAAACGTTGACTTTAAGTTCTTAGAACTGCTTTAAATCTAACACTACGTCCAGTATAAACAACTCCCTAAATTAACTTCTTTATTCCTAACATGAAATGAGTAAATTTTTTTTCTGACAACCAAAGAACTAAACATAACTCCAGGAATTTTGCTACAATTAATCTCGAAATGAACTGTTTTCATACTTTAAAAGATCGTGACTACTCTAAAAACCAACAGACTATACTTGGTTTTATTCTCATTAGATTAGCCTTATTTCTTGATTGAGCTTCTTTACATTACAAAATGCAGTTATCTACTATTGCAGAAATGAAAACTTCTGAAGAAACAGCTTATCTCTGTTCTAGGATTACAAAACTTATTTCATCTACTACTTCTTTCTCATTATTTGTAAGCGAAAACATACCTTTAACACTTAAACATTTCTGAACTAACACACTGTTCCCACAATCAAGATTTCCTTGTGTATCTTAGAGTGTATAAGGGAAAAAATTGCTCTCGGTGAGACTGTTACGAAATTCTCACACAGGAGTTCAATCTATACTACAGTTAGGCAATAACAGGCAAGAAAGACCACAAATATCTTAAACTATATGGTAAATTATTTAAGCAAAAACAAAGCTTCAACTAGTAAGAATATTTCCATACACTCAACCAAATAGAAATACTAATATATATGTAAAGTACAGATATTATATATTAGATCTATGAAATGATCCTAAAATATACTCACAGAATAATAGTTGTTTATGTCCACATCATCAGTAATAGTTTGGCGCTCTCCTTTATAATTAATTTTCCGAAATCTTCGTCGAGACTGTCTAGCAGGAATTTCTCTTTGAAGAATACTGTCTTCATTATCTTTTGCATTCTCTACCTGAAATACATGTTCACATTCCTGATTAAATATCCAATTTTTCCATGTTACTGACAGTCTATGGAGTCTTAACAGGTTCATAAGGAGGCTTCATTTACTTCTTACAAGAAACCGCCTTAAGAAAAGTGTGTGTACAAGACAATACTCATGAGTTAAAAAAGACAAAGGTGCATTATTATAAAGATTAGAAGACCACAGTTTCCTTCCAGGAAGCAGACTCTCTTGCTTGCATACACACATAACCTGTAAGTAAAGTCTTAGCAGAAATGAAAACTACACCTACACATTCAACAATTAAAATTTCTTAAGTAGTCTCATTACAAACTGCCTAATTATAAATATATTTTAGTTAGTACAAAATCACTTAAGATTTCAGTGAATTGCTAAACAGTAAAACAAAATGCTTCGTGCTTATTCTTTGGGGTCCGTCTTAACATATGGCAATAGTCAACAATAATAAAGAAAGGAAACTAACATTTATTGAAAACTTAACAGGCCATTCTGCATATGAAGAGTATATACTATACTCTTTAGTTTACCTAACAGCCCTGAAGCAGGTATTAATACCTCTAATTTATAGATGAACAAAGTAAAATTAACAGGTATTAGTAACTTTTCCACTTTACAAAGGCAATTTGGAACTTAAGTCTGTCTCCAAAGCTTCTGTTACAGATACAAAGACCACATTGCCTATCTAATCACCACCCACAGCGTAATTCTTTTTACAAGGCAATTTGATGTTCTAAAATACACATGTACTTTTAACCTAATATCCAATAAACAACAAATAACTTGTTTTCCACCACTTTTTCCACTTATACATTCTCTTGTTAGTATGGAGAATTTTCTAGTCATCCAAGTACATTTTATCAACATTCCCAACGTCCTGTTTTCCAAACCTTATTTTCAATTACTGCCAGAATTTGTCAATTATTTTTTATAAATCCTTCTTACAATGTTTCTTCTTTCATCCCCCTTACCACCTCCCCTTATTCAAATCTCAATAACCCCAAATCTAAATTATAGCAATAAATGAACTGGCTATTTCAGACACACTGGTTCCCAAGTCCAGTATGTGAAGTCACATCTTTACACCAAGTCTGCATTCAAAATGTTGTAATGGAACTTTGATGCTTATCATATTTGAAACTACTACTAGTAAACTTTGCTATTAAAAGCCACATAAGCTTTACTACTAAGATATCTTTATTACTGTATCTTTTATGCATAAACCTAGAAAAACTACTTTACCTCCCACCTATAAAAAGCCCTCTCACAAAAAAGTGCTAGTGAGCTATACAAAATTTCCTGATGATTTCTCAGAAAGAATTGGTGTAAGCTGTTGTTTTAGATGTGAGAGTTCAAAGGTAGTGTGTTTACTTATGTATTCCTACATGGATTTATTTTATTTTTTAAAAAAGATTTATTTATTTATGCATACAAGAACTGAGGTATAGGCTAGAAGTGTAGAGGGTGAGAAGGTTCACCAGAAAATGAGTGGGAAACAGAACAGGTGGGTTACTGAAGTACAGTGATGAGGGGAGAATGGGAGTGGGCACAAAAGTCTGCTGTGCCATGTGAGTTAGCTACAGTGGCTGCTGATAGCTTCATGGTGCTGAGACTTAACTTCTTGAGCCACAGGGAGGTTCTCCTACATGCTTTTAAATAATGTATTTTGCTAAGTAACATTACTGAAATTATCCTGTGCTTGTAATATCTCACACCATTCTATCTTTACATGCTGAAAAACTACCATTTATTTAAGACACTGGTAAACTGCCAGGGAAAGTCTACTCTTCAGGCTGCAACTGGCATATTATGTACAGAAAACCCGCACTTTTCATAAACAAGACATGCTCTTTCCTGCCACTTTCATACCATGGTATATAGAGCTGCTGTTATTTCTACCTAGAAGGTCAATCCCTTTTCAAACCTCTTAGTCTCCTAATCAAACTTCATTACCTACTCCAACTGATCCCTTCCTCTGTGCCAGTCAGGTAGGTACTATTCTTTCTAACACAAGTATTATTACCATCCTTATTAAATAACCCTACCTCACTAACAAGCTACCTAAGACAGGAAATGTACTATATTCACCTTTGTCTACTTAACATTCAGAAAATCTGTCAATATGCTAACTACTTGGAAATAAGGATAAGGTACTTAAGAAATACACAGATAAGCCAAGAAAGGTACTGAATATTACTCTTCTGAGAAGTAAAATTCAGAAGAGACAACTACAGAATTTTGTGTAAATAGCATGTATATGTTACTTTTTGAGATACAACTTCCTCTTCTGAAAAATACAAAAGAAACTATGGTATTTACTGAATCATTATACAAGGCCACGCATCAGGAAAATTAAATCATCCCAGGCTCACTTTGACATTGTTGCATAGCTGTTCTTCTGCCTTAATAGATGGTACTTAATAGACGGTACTCAAAGCTTAAGTAGTTACCCCAGGACAAGGAAGAACTTAAAATTCATATGTGATTAAAATGTTTATCTCCTTCATAACACCTTTTCTCAGGAATGAACTAGATCATTACTTTAGGTAAAAGTATAATGTCATATAATTCTTAGATCTTTTAGTATATGTAATTTATTGAACAAAGGTCGAAATTTAAGCAATAAAATCTTTTCAAAGTAGAAGTAAAAGTAAATAGGAGTTCCTAAGCTTCAAATTTTTGGAAAGAGTACCAAAAAAAAAAAAGTTTCAGATGGCCCTCCCTGGTGGCGCAGCGGGTTAAAGGATAGTACTAAGAAGTTAAAGCCACCTCTGCATGAGTTCGATTCCCGCCTGCCCCGGAGGAGATACATATGGCCAGGCAGACCTCTCCTGACCCGCCCGCTGCTCCCCTCAGCAGTGTACTTCGTTGATCTGCCTGTTCTGCTCCAGCTCTGTCTCTGGTGAATCCTCTCACCCTCCACATCTCTGGCCTGTACCCCAGTTCTATATGAATGAGTAAATAAATCTTTAAAAAGTTAAAAAAAAAAATAGATCCTTATTAAAAAAATTTTTTTCAGTACCCCTAACAAAGTTCCTTCTGAGTACAACTAAAATGTAAATTAAAAAAATTAAACTTTGAAAACACAAACTGAAATGGCACGAGAACCCCATAAAAATGAAATGAAAGCAAGATTACTAGGAAGTAGGTTATAAGCAAGTTTCCTGTTTTTTTTTTTTTTCTCTATGATTTATTTATTTATGCCTACAAGAACTGGAGTAAAGGCCAGAGGTGGGGGGGGGGTGAGAGAATCCACCAGAGACAGAGTGGGGGGCAGACCAAGTGGATCTACTGAAATACATTGCTGAGGGGAGCAGTGGGCATTTCTGAAGAGGTCATGCCACACCATATGGGTCATGTCCCTGGTGAGGGATCAAACTCATGCTGCAGTGGTCTCAGATAGCTTCATAGTTCTGTGCTTTAACCTGCTCCACCATCAGGGAAGGCCCAGTTTTCTTGTTTATTTAAAAATTTCTCAAGTGTAGAGACCAGTCCTTCCACTTTGATAGTTTAGGGAGAGAGCGAGCGAAAAGGGATATAAAATAAGAGAATATGGGCCCTCCATGGTGGCGCAGCGGGTTAAAGCACAGCACAAAGAAGCTTAAGTCACTTTCGCATGAGTTCAATTCCTACCTGCCCCGGAGGTGACCACATGGTGTGGCAGACCTCTCCTGACCCGCCTGCTGCTCCCCTCAGCAGTGTACTTCGTTGATCTGCCTGTTCTGCCTCTGGTGAATCCTCTCACCCTCCGCATCTCTGGCCTGTACCCCAGCTCTTATATGAATAAATAAATAAATCTAAAAAAAAAAAAAAGAGAATATGCCCTAAGAGGAGACTCCAAAAGGGGACTTACTCAAGTTATCCCCTCATTTTAAGAGATAAGCATGTTATAAGACCACATTGCAGGTGGTGACATGAAACTTGTGTGGCACTGAGAAAAGAATAGAGAAAAAGAAACCAAACCAAAAACCTGATTTCGCTGAGAATTCAAAAGTAAGCTATCCCTAGTACAGGGCTATAGTTTGAATTTATAACACCAATAGCACATTAGTAAATTTCAACAAGAATGATAATGTATATACGTAATTTTCATAAACCTCTTTGCAAGAATACAACTTTAATGCAAACTTCAAAGAAATCCCACACCTAAAGTTTAGAACATATGAAATCGTGTCAACATTAAAAAATAAATTAATAAAAAGGAAATGGAAGGGGGAAGAGAGATCATTCAACTAACAAAAATCTACTCATGAAAGCAAGATGATGAACAATGACTAACAGAATCATCTTGTGAATACTGCTACCTACTGACTGTACTAGAAAACAAAGTTAACAACTAAAAAAAAAACTTTTAAGAAAAATACTGAAAATGAGGCACTAATTATAAATAGCAACCCAGCAGGTGAGGACTGACCAGGCCCAAAACAAATACATCTTCTCCTAGTATCCTATTCTCTTGGCCACATTAACAATCAATGACTAACAACCTATAGTAATCTACTTTTGAAGAGGGAAAAGAACCTAGTGAGATATCTGGTCCAAAACATAAGAGCACAGAAGGTATAAAACTGAGGATGAACGAGAACACTTAGAAAAATTTGCCAATACACAGATTCAAAACTAAGCACAAAAGCAACATTAAGGGACTAACTCGGTTGTCGGAAAAGTCATGATGCATTTTTGCTTGAAAAAGTATATCTTGACTTTTCCTGCTACCGTTTTCACACCAATGGTGCATTGAAAGTGGTCCTAACGAAAAAATACAAATCTAGCTCAGCTCTAGCAGATAGATGTGTTCACCTCCAAATCTCAATATTATCAACCTGCAGTGTTTATTTCTCTACCATTAGCTAGATTAATTAAAACGGCTGATTCACAAGGGTAGAAAAAAAATCTACTGCCAAGAAACAAAGTAATCAAGAGGGCAATTTATGAGAAATCAGAGATTACCAGATGTTAGAGAATTTAAAACAAACATGGTAAAGGCTCAATGAAAAATGAGGAATTTCAGAAAAGAAAAATATAAAATAAAATTACCAGCAGACTTAATACAATCAAGAATCAATGACTTTCACCACAAATTAGCCAAACTAAATTACAGAAAAGTAAAAAAAAAAAAAAAAAAAAAAAAAAGAAGCTATTAAGATGTAACAAAAAAGTAGACTGGAAGAAAAAGCTAAGAAAAACAAAATAGATGAAAAACAAGGAAAACAATGTTAAGATATGGAGTACAAGCTGAAAGGATTTAACATATCTAAACAAAGTACAAGAATAAAGGAACAAGGCAAGGCCCAAAGAAAAGACAATGGATAGTTTCCATTTGATTAAAAAAGCACAAAATACTCCAACAAATCCAAGACAGGATATTTAAAAATTACAACTCCAAATTTACACAAAACAGCTAAATCTAAGATTTTTAATGGACCCAGTGGGTAATGTAGATCAACTTCAAGAGAAGGAAAATCAAATTAATAATGGTCTTCTCAAAAACAACAGACATGAGATTATGCTGGGGTGGGGAGGGGGGGAGAAGATGCAGCTCCTAGAATTATGTTTAAGGCAAAACAATCTTCAAGAATGATGCAACATAAATTTTCAAGCAAAAGAAAATTTATCAGCTAAAATAAATACAAACAAAACACCTTTATTAAAGAAAACTTTAAAAGATCCATGTACCTAACATAAAAACCCAAATGTTCCCAAGGGTCTCAGATAAAGAAGTTAAGAAGAACTATTAAGCACAGTTAAATCTAAACAAGTAACAGCATGAAAACAGTAAGATACAGCCAAATTTGTGGAATAAATAAGTTGAACTAAAATATTAGACAACAGTGATAATTACATTTTGGTCACTAACATTAAATTTTTACTACTGATTAACTCCTAGTATTTTAAGAATATATGTAAAAATGGTTAGAATTAGCACAACATAATTATCTGAGGGAGTATGTTGTGAGAAAGGAGTGAGAAATAGAAATTACAATATGGACAAAAAGTATACCAAGCACAAAGCACATGTGGCAAGAATGAATCCAAACCTATATTAGCAAAGAAGTATACTAAGGTTAAAAAAAAGTAATACCAAATGCAGAGAAAGATGCAATAGCCTTATAGTAAGGATTCAGATAGACAGAATCCTGACACAAAAATCATTACTAGACATTAAAATAACAGACTAATATTTCACTAGGTAACACGAATGCCAAAATGTTTAAAACAACTATCGAACTGGGCCCACAAAGTCAGAAAAAAGATCGTAGGTCAAAAATGAGTTTTTACTAGGACTGTTAAGGGTAGGTTAATACTAGAAAAATCTATTAATATAAATCATAGTAAGGGATCAAAGTAGAAAAAGGCATAGAGAACTGTACCAAACAGAAGTGTGATGATAAATTCCAGTTTTGATTACTGATTTAAAAAAACTTAGCAATATTTGTTGACCACATATATTTTAAGTTACTGTGAACTTCTGAATTCCAAGTTTTTGGTATGTCTTTGCTTTCTGACATTAGAAATATGTCTAAAATATTTCCTACTCCATATGAGATATAAACCATTAATCCACAGTTACATGTATAATTTTAATCTGGGTTCTATGAGCACCCTAAGTTTTAGCAACGAACAGCCCTAGAAAAAACATTTTATCACAAGGTGAACCAACTTGAGAAATATTTCTTAGACAAAGTCATGTGAGACTGCTTACATTCAGACTACTGGCTCTTCCTGTTCTTATGACATGTCCTCTTAGGAAAGCAGAAAATCACCAGAAAGATAATGAAAAAATGGACAGTCACACCAGAAAGCATGAAACTAGATCATGACCTTACACGACACATAAAAATTCAAAATGGATTAAAATCTTGGGATACCACAAAATATACAGATGAAACATAAGGAGGTAAACTCTTCAATGCTGGCCAAAATTATGTGGATTTATCTCCAAGGGTACGGGAGACAATAGTAAAAATAAATGGGTCGACTTCAAACAAAAATTCTTCATAAAAACAGAGCATCATCAAAATAAAAGGACAACCTATGAATGGAAGATATTCAGAAATCAAATACCTGACATGGGATTAATATCCAAAATATATACAAATCAACAGAAACACATTTTTTTTTGAATGGGCAGAAAATCCAAATAGAAACTTTTGCAAAGATGACAATACATTAAAATCTCTTACATATAATTGAATCCAAGTGGCCAACAGATATATGGAAAGACAGTTACTGTCACTTATCAAGGAAATGCAAATCAAAACAATGAGATGACATACCTTACAACTATGAAAGTGGCCATTATCAAAAACACACCAAAAAGAAAAAAAAAAGTGTTGGTGAGGATTTGAGAAAAAGAAAGTGCATGCACTGTTGGTGGGACTGTGATTTGGTACAGCCATTATGGAAAACAGGAAAGACACAATCCGCAAAAACTACATAGAAATCATATGATCCAGCTGCTCCATTCTTGATCCAAAGGAGTACACTAATTGATTCAAAGAATATGGAAACATTAATTTGAAGAGATACGTTCATCCTTATGTTCACAGCACATTATTTTCGATAGCCATGATTTGGAAATGACCTAAATGGTCCTCAATGGATGAATGGATAAAATAGGTGTGACTGGCACACACACTGAACTGCTATATTAAAAAAAAGAAATCCTGGCCCTCCTGGGTGGCGCAGTGGGTTAAACACAGCACTAACAAGCTTAAGCCACTTCCGCATGAGTCCGATCCCCACCTGCCCTGGAGGAGATCCACATGGCGCGGCAGACCTCTCCTGACCCACCCGCTGCTCCCCTCAGTAGTGTACTTCATCGATCTGCCTGTTCTGCTCCCCACTCTGTCTCTGGTGAATTCTCTCACCACCCTTGCACCTCTAGCCTGTACCCCAGTTCTGTATGCATAAAAAAAAAAAAGAAATCCTGCCATTTGCCACACATGTGAGAAGCTAAGGGGATTATCCTAAGTGAAATGCATCAGCTGCAGAAAGAAAAGTACCCTATGAGTTTACTTCACATGTGGAAGACAAAGACAATAAACAAATGAACAAGTAAATAAAACAAAAAGAGACTATAAGAGTAAGATGGGGGTTACTAGAAGAAAATGAGGAAGGGGGATGGTTTCACCAGGCTAAAAGGGGTCAACTGCATGGTAGAGGATGGAAACAAAACTTTCATAGCAGTATCAATGTAATGTACAAAGATGCCAAAGTATAGGGATGTATATATGATAAACTCTTATCTCAATTAAAAAAGTCATCAGAAAAAATAATCACCAGTGGAATTATGCTGATAATTTTACATATATTTAATTTGCTTCATTTTTCTGAAGGATGTTTACATTTTTAATCATGGTAGTTTTTGTGGCTGAAGATAAAATTTCTGGGCATAGAGGCGTATGTTGGCAATTTGTTAAGTTTATGATGAAGTTCTCAATGTAGCTGCTTTAACATATACATATTAATAAGCCAAGTTCTTGATTCTCATGCTGGGATTTTGATGGGAACTGCACAAAAATTTATAAGAAGTTGGCAGATGAGTAATATTTCTAAAATGGTGATTCAACTGATTAAACTCTAAAGATCTCAAATATTTTTTATAGTTTTATGTGTAAAGGTCTCCTACAACTTTTATTAAATTTATTTATATGGATATTTCATGATGTTTATAAATGCATGTTTACTAAATGGCATTTTCCTAATTTATTATTCATAATAACATATATACAGAGACCTTACTGAAATCACTAAGTTTTTGTGGAGTTATTTTTGAATTTCCACATGCATATCATATAAATAAAAACTTCCATGAATGTAAATTTTATATTTTCTCTTGCAAACTATTTTTCCTTGCCTAAAGGCAGGAACAAATATCATATCTCTTAGCTGGTAATTTTGGCATTGGTGGGCTTTCTTTATATCTATGCATTCCTAAATGATAGCAAAAAGTATTTAATATTTATTGTAGGGCTTCTATTCCTCTAAATCATATGTAAAATTGTACACAAATGTTACCTCACAAAAGGAAAACCTCATTTTTAAAAATACTGTTTTGTCACCTGCATTTCTTTAATATCCTGAAGTTTTTATTGAGATATAATTCATGTAGCTTAAAATTCACTTTTCAAAATAGAAAACTCAAAGTTTTAAAAAATATTCTTAAAATTGGGGTGACATTTAGGGCTCTCCCTGCTGGCGCAAGGGGTTAAAGCACTGCATTACAAAGCTCTTTGAAGCCACTGCAGCAAGTTTGAGCCCCAGCCAGGGAGTTGAACCACATAGCAAGGCAGACCTCTCCTGACTTGCATGCTGCTCCCCTCAGCAGTGTCAATCTGTCTGTTCTGCTCCCCACTCTGTCTCTGGCGAATCCTCTCAGCCATCACACCTCTGGCCTGTACCCCAGTTCTGTAAGCATAAATAAATAAATCTTTAAAAAAAATTGGGGTGACATTATCTAATTCTAGAATATTTTCTCTACTCCAAAGTAAATCCTTAGCTATTAGCATATGCCTGCTTTCTAATGGATTTCCCTACTCTAAATTTTTCATATAAAAGAAGTTACATTTTTGTGTGTTTGGCTTTCTTCACTTAAAGTTTTTAATACTTAATTCCATCTTATTGCAGAATATTGCATACTATGGACATAACATTTTGTTTATTCATTTACCAGGTTGATAAATATTTGGTTTATTCCATCTTTTAGCTAGTATGAGTAATGCTATGAATACTGGTTTACAAGATCTTACATAAAAACATTCTAAATCTTTATTTCTCTCGGTATATACTTAGGAGTGGAACTGATGGATCATGTGTTAAATTTTTTTTTTTTT
>NW_004567122.1:23130005-23208096 GCF_000260355.1 Condylura cristata
TCATGTGTTAAATTTTTTTTTTTTTTGCTTTGAGGTACACACAAGTGTTTTTTTTTTTTTTTTTGTGGCTTGTGTTGTTAATTCTATTTTTAACTCCTCGAGGAACTGTTGAGCTATTTTCCAAGAGGCTGCACCATATTACAGTTCTACCTAGAAAGTAAGAGCACTTTAATTTCTTTATACCCTTGATGACAGTAGTTATTATCCAACTATTTTCTTATTATCCTTTTACTATCTGTTGGGCTGCTTTGCTTTTATACAGTTTGCTGAGTTTGCCAATAACAAAGTACTAACAACTCATTAAGTGGGTCATTTCTCAGTATTGGGTTTGTAGGGAGTAAACAGTGACGGTTGAGATGTTTCCTATTAGAAACAAAGCAGAATTGCTTGCCACAAAAACTTTATCTTCCTCAACTCAGGTCTCCTTAGCTACAATGCAAATTTTAACTGCATGTGTGTTACCCACTTGTGCCATATAGCATCATCTTACAGTGCTTGGGCAACAAGAGGAACCTACAGAAATACGTTAATTATTATGCTGCTTGCTGTACCATGATCAATAAAGTTATGTGTCCCTGACCTAAAAGTCTCATGCCTTTGTCAGCATCCATCAAATAAACAAACCTTGTACATCAAGTAAACCAGATGTATACCCCTCTCATCCATTCCTTATACGTTTCTGCTATTTTCCTTTCTTTTTAAATTTAACCTTTCTCCACATTTTAGACTTAGAAATACATTTATATATACTAAATACTCATAAATGCTTCTTGTGTGGATTTTTTGAACCACTTATTTCAGTTGGATATAACATCCTCTAGGAGGTTCCTTAAATTAATATACAATTCTCTAAATTCTTTTGTGTGAAAAATTTTTCTATAACCTAGATATCTGAAACATAGTAGCTGAATAAAAAAATTGTTGGTTCATCATAGTTACTACTTCAATGTTATTTTACTTTTGGTTGCCTCAATGGGATTTAAAATGTCCAAACCACAACAATTATCTTGCATGAGAAGTTAAGAAATGTATTTTCCTGGAAGCAATGAAGACTTTCATTTTTCAAATCTAATAGTTATAGTAGGAAATGTTTTAGAAATGAGCTCTGTAAGGCTAATTTCTCCATTATCCAGTGGATTCTGTTCGGTGAGTAGATGCAAACCTTGAATTTCTAGAGAACTTTTTGTGAATAAAACTTTAACAGTTCTTCCTACTCATTTACTTTCATGATACTCTAAAATTGTGAATATAACCTCTGTCTCTTTTCTTCAACTTTGAGATATAAATGATTATATAACCTTGTATACGTTTACGGTATAAAATATATTGATTGGATATTTATACACTGCAAAAGGATTACTACCATGGTTTTAGCTAATACTGTAATCACCACATATAATTACCAGTTAGTTCATTTTTGTAGTAAGGTAGTTTAAAATCTGCTTTCCTATTAACAATTATCCTTGAATGCATCTCTGACAAGTTTTGCTTCATTCTTTGGTATTATTTTCAACAGACCTGGTTATTTATTTGCCTTTTATCAATGCACCTTATTATCACCTAAATCTGTTAGCCACGGGGCACTTATAATCATTTCCAAGATTTTTTCTCCTTGTTTTCCATTTGCATTCAAGTCTTTACACTTACTTTTTTGTCCATTTTCTTAATTTCTGAATTTCTGATTTCACATTTTTTAAATATCCTAAAATGGTAGCTACATATATTTTAAAATGGAGTTTGGTCAGTTTTTAGCTGTGTGGGTGTTGTGTGTGTGTGTGTGTGTGTGTGTGTGTGTGTGTGTGTGTGTAGGGAAGAGGATTTTTTACAGCTGATATGTACTAAAGCTGGTATGTACTGGATCTCATTTTCTTATGTTTCTATGACACCTATATATATAGTTTTATCAATCTAGCTTTTTTTCTGGTATCAGAATGTGTTTCACAAGCTATTTATGTTAACCGCATCCTCTTCTGTTAACTACTCTCAAACCCAGATATTTTAGGGTATTTTATCTTGTTTTACTGATGGAGAGACAGGTTTCTAAGACCTTCATTTTGTGTTCACTTTGTCTGCTGGAACCTAAACTTTCCCCCATTTGTTTCTTTTCTTCGCTAGCACCTAACTAGATTCTTAACTTCTGTCTTAATCCCAAAGCAACACACTTAAAGGACTACTCTGCAAAATCACTTATAATTTTAAATAACTTTCAGTACATGCTCTTTCTCTCATGCACATGCACACACACATACACCCACACTTAATTTCAAGTTTATATAGTTAGTCTTTCTGTCAGAGCAGGCTAATGTAAGGTATATCTTCAGATCTACTTGGCTGGCTTTAGCTTACCACCAAGCTTTGTTTTCGAACTGGAACATCAGCTCTTCTGGGTACACAGCTTGTCAACCCAACCTGCAGATTTTGGCGTGGCCAGATTCTAAAATTGAAGTAAGTAACAAACCAATTCCTACATATACATATCCCACTGATTCTGTTGCTCTAAAGAACACTGGTTAATAGAGGAGAATGCTCACAGAGGATGAGATATGAACAAACAGAATAAAACAGACCCTGAGCCAAGAGAAAAGGCACATAACAACATTTTCAAAAACTTTAAAGGTATTTCCATCTAGCTGTGATCTCAAGTCCTGTCATTTGGTAAATTTAAAAGAACCTGCTGACAGGCATCGTACTGGTAAGCTCATTAGACATTAATGTCCACTTCAAGGGAATTTAGTCTTTTGTCAAGTCTGACTCCAAGAGATTTTAAGTTTTTTGGTAAAATCACTATCTAGCTTTACCACGGAAGGGAGCAAATAGTAAAAGAAAAAAGATAACCTACCTCTGAGTACGTGGCCAGAAAAAAAAAAAAAACTATAAAGAAATAAATGTAGACTTGTATGATACATATAACTGTGTGTGCATAAATATACTCAACATATTTTCTAGCTCTGTTCACTGCGAGGCCCTCAAACAGTGAGGCACCAGGAACAACAAAACAGCCGGCAGCCAGTTCTTGGTTTCTAAATACTAATCTTTACTAAAAACAAGCATAACTCCATGAAAAAACTCCATATGTGGGGACTGGAAAGTATAAACTTTCCCTTCAATTTGAAGTAAAATTAAAGTTCACAGTACTTAATTTAATAACGTACTTTTAAAAAGTGGTAAAGTGGCCCTCCCTGGTGGCGCAGCAGGTTAACGCACAGCCCTCAGAAGCTAAAGCCACTTCCGCATGAGTTCGATCCCCACCTGCCCCAGAGGTGACCACATGGTGTGGCAGACCTCTCCTGACCCGCCCGCTGCTGTCCTCAGCAGTGTACTTCGTTGATCTGCCTGTTACGCTCCCCACTCTGTCTCTGGTGAAGCCTCTCACCGCCCCTGTACCTCTGGCCTGTATCCCAGCTCTGTATGCAAATAAATAAATCTTAAAAAAAAAAAAGTGGTAGTTTTACCACAATGGGACAAAAGATATGTATGACAACACCACAATAAAAGCACTACTTTTCCCCCCACAAAGGATGAGAACTCCAAAATACAACAACTGACAAATAAATGACAAAACCAGTACTGCTTTTGAAAGTTTTCTTGCCATGTCCTTCAATATACTTAAGTGAGGGAATCCAGAGACATTAATAAATATGCCCTTCATACCAACATCTAAAGGAAATGAACGTAAAACTATGTGTAGAAGCTACACATAGTTCTACACATAGCTTCTACACATAGTTTTACATTCTGCATAACTTGAATTGAAGCAACATTCACTGATTACCTACTCTGCAAACAGCAGTCTGCACAGTATTTGGAAACACAAATTAAGGAAAATGTCATCTTCACCTTTGGAACCTTAAATTCAGTTAGGTTTGTATGAAATTTAGGACACCAAGTTCATGAGAATGTAGATGGACCCAGTCAGGGAAAGAGCAAAACAAAAACTACTTGAAGACGTCAATCTGACGATAAAACCATAAAAGGAGAGATTGGTTTAGTTTTGGACACTGACATTCAAATGCCTTAGGAAGAATTCAAATTCACTTTTCAATAGGTTAAGTCAAATCAGATGACATGATTATCTACATGGGATGCCAGTAGGACAAAGAATTCACTCAGTATAAGCTATTGTCTAATAAGGTCATCTCAGAGCAAGGTAAAAAGGAACTCTATTCTTTCTCCTTCTAACGCTACAAAAAAGGGTCAGATTCTCTAAAGTTATTCATGGTAGGTTGATATAAAAGTGAAAATTATTCCTTAAATATATCCAAAGTAAAAATGTAAAGATATAAACTATGTGGACAGAATTGTGTCTTTTTTTTCTTTCCCTCAGAGTATGAACATTCACAGATTATTAATTAAGTTGAATTGGAAAAAATGAAAAATCAGGAAAATCAAGGTAGGTCCCCTTTTAAAATCTGTATTTCATTTATTAATACATATCATTATTTTACATCCTTGCTTGGTTTTTCAAATATAGGATTTCTCCCCTCAGATGTAGTCACCATAGCTTTCCAACCATCAAGTCTCTGTTTTCTATTTAAATATTATGTTAGAAGTGAAAGGTCATATTTTAAATTCTTTCAAGGATCAGAAAAAAATTATTTGAGTAGATAAAATTAGTATATGGTTCTGACGTTACTTAATACCTGAAAAGTTATAGTAATGGATCCTTGAGTGTTTAAAAGCCTGCCACATTTAAATTTGAAACTGAAGCATATCAAAAAACAATTCAACATTCTTACCACAATCATTTCTGAAGGCTCTAATACAAGACAATCACATCCTCTTTTTCCTCCAAACTGCTTACCAAAACTATAAAAACAGAAAAACAATTTCTTAGCAAAGTTATAAGTATATTAATATAGGAAAAAAAAAAGAGATCCAGATGTTAACCAAGAAATTCTTATACTATCTCTAGTATTAAGATTTATTTAGAAAAATCTTTCATTTGTCCAGATGTATCTGATGCCAGTACAATTCTGTGTGAAAATCTGTATTTCTGCCATCAATTAGTCTCTACAACTGATTATGTGAAAGATACTACCTGACCTCAAATTTGGACATTTATTTAAAGTGCAAACACCTAAGGTAGAATGAAGTCACAGTTTTGGAATATTTTATAAAAGTGCGTTATTATATGACTTTGGAAATGACATTAAGCAACAGATATAAACAGCTTTTAAAATTCATATATTTGAATATATAAAATTAGTAAATTAGAAAGGTGAATTGTTCAAAAGTGAACAAAAAAATAGTGTGGAGTCTGGATAACTCTTTGGGAAAAAATAAAATGTATTTAGAACTGAAAAAACTGATAATTTTTATAAATGTGTTGGGGAGAAAGATTTCTAAGAAAACATACAAAAAAACAAAAAAGATTTGTTTTCAGTTCGGACAAAGGAAATACAAAATACACTTGTAAATTATGTGAAAGATGAAAGATTAACATACTCGATATTTAAAGCTCACTTAAATAAAATTAAGAAAGCAAACTAAAATAACAAATGAAAATTAGCTACATGGTCAATTATAAAACAAATGTTTACCAAAAATAAATGAATAAAACTCCAGTATACTGCCAACAAAATATAAACTGTCAAGAAATAAGCTACCAGAAGTCTCTTTGTAAGTAGAAAATTTGGGGTGAGGGCAGTAAATTGGAAACAGTTTGAAGAAAGTAGTATGTAGCTTTACCAAAAAGCCCAATAATATCAAAATTACACTTGAAGTATAAATTTATGTATAATTAGTTTATTACGAAAATCCTGATCAGGTCCTCCCTGGTGGTGCAATGGCTTGGAGCGCTGCACTGAGAAGCTATGTCGGGCAGTGGAAGCTTCAGAGCAAGTTCCATCCCTGGACTCCCATGGTGTAGCGGACCTCTCCTGCTTGCACACTGCTCCTCTCAGCAGTGTACCTTGTTGACCTGCCTGTTCTACTCCCCACTCAGATTCTGGTGAATCTTCTCATGGCCCCTACACCTTTGGCTATATACCCCATTTCTGTATGCATAAATAAATCTTAAAAAAAAAAAAAAAGAAAGAAAGAAAATCCTAATCAAAATCCAAAACCCAAAACTTTCTGTAAAAAAAAAAATTACTTTTTCCTTAAGCTGTATTTCACCCCCCAACTCATATATCATCTAATACAAAACAATAAAAGCAAATTCATAAGTTTGTTTATATTCAAAATGGAGTCACTGGGACTAGACTTAACTCTCTGCACCTGTAAAAACTAGAGAATCAGGCAAAATATATAAAGTAATTTCGAGACACTGGAAAACAGGCCAGGGCTGTGATATCTAAGGGACAATTTAAAAATGAGCAGATCTCCTGTAATATTCTAAGTATACCACCTTACAAGCAAATTCTAGGCTGAAATGCTAAAAGGGAAAAGCCTGCGAGAGCCTGGTAGGTAATGTCATTGAACTGGAGACAGGAAGTTTTGGGGTGTGGATGTCAGAAAAATTCCTTAAATATTTTTTTATTGGCCCTCCCTGGTGGTGCAGCAGGTAAAAGCACAGCACTAAGGAGCTAAGCCACTTCAGCATGAGTTTGATACCCCACCCCGGAGGTGACCACATGGTGCAGCAGACCTCTCCTGACCCCTCAGCAGTGTACTTCGTCAGTCAGCCTGTTCTATTCCCCACTCTGTCCCTGGTGAGTCCTCTCACTGTCCCTGCACCTCTGGCCTGTATCCCAGTTCTATAAGCATAAATAAATAAATATTAAAAAAAAAAGAAAGAAAAATCAATACAGTACCATTAAAATTTTTAAAAAGTTATTTTATAGCTTTTAAACTGATTCTGATTTATATGGAGGAGTAAAAGACCCCGATTAGTCAACATAAGGTTGAAGGAGAATTAAAAGTCAGAAAATTAACTATGGAACTTCACTTCATGACTTACTATAAAGCTATGTAGTCAAGACAGTGTGGTACTGGTGGAAAAATAGAAAATAGATCAATGGAAGAGAACAGCAAGTCCAGAAACAGACCCCTATAATATCAACTGGACAAAGTAACATAATGAAGTAATACATACCAAAAAAAAAAAAAAAAAAAAAAAAAAAAAAAAAAAAAAAAAAAAAACCACTGGTTTTACACTCTTGACAAAACCTAACAAATGGATCACAGAAACAAATGTAAAAGACAAAACAATAAAACTTTTAGAATAACAAAGGAGAAAATCTAAATGGGTGTGGCAATGATTTCCTCAGCCAAAACACCAAAGGCACATTACAAGTTGGCCTTCATTAAAATAAAAAACTTATGCACTATGAACAAAGTCAATAAAGTGAGACTGCCAATGCAAATATTTAGAAATAGTAAGCAGAGATGCTCCATATCATTATCAGGGAAACATAAAAATGAAATACAAATACTATCAGAATGGCCAAAATCCTGGCCAATGACAAAACCAAATACTGTCAAGGATATGAAACAAAAACTCTCATTCATTGTTGGCAGGACCACCAAATGGTAGAATTATTTTAGAATACAGTGTGGTAATTCCTTACAAAATGAAATGTTAATTTATCATGCAATTCAGTAATCATGTTCTCTGGTATTCACCCAAGGAAGGTGAAAATTCAGATCCACACAAAAACTTCCAGAGATGTGTATAGCAGCTTTATTCATAAATAAACTGAACACAACCTAGATATCCTTCAATATGTGAATGGATAAACTGTGGTATGTGGAGATAATTATTACAACACTAAAAGAAGGATTAAGCCACAAAAAAGACATGGAGGAAACAAATACGTATTTCTTAGTCAAAGTACCCAACGTAAAAGGGTATAACCTATATGACCCCAACTATACAACATTCTAGAAAATGCAAAATCATACAAACAGTAAAAAGATTGTGCTTTCTAGGTGCGGTGGCACAGGCATGAGTAGGGGCAATAAAACCACTTTGTGGCATATAAAGTGGATTATATAAATTATCTATTTACTGAAATTCTTAGCATATACAACACCAAGACTGAATGCTAACTTAAACTATTTACTTTGGGTGGTAATGTCACAATGCTGATTCATTGACTATAACCAATGTACCACTCAGATAGGGAAAGCTGATCATTGTGTAGGTTACACACAAGTAGCAGATGAATCATCTTTATACCATCCACTCCATTTTGCTACAAACCTAAAACTGTTCTAAAAAAAATGAAGTGTATTTTAAAATAAACAATACATTATTTCCTATCAAAGCCCCAATAGGCTTTATTATATAAATTGACAAGCAGATCCTTAAATTTATCTGCAAATACAAAAGAGCTAAAATAGTCAAAAACAATGTACAAATGACAAAGCTGTAAGACTTATAGGACTAATTTCAAAACTTACAGATAATTCAATGTCTTTTCAACAAACGGTGCTAGGTCAATTTGATATCCTCATGCCAAACAAACTAAAAACAGAAATTGAGTCATACCAGCCATATGCCGAGTTAAAATGGCCACATATGAAAAACATCTAGGAAAAAAAAAATCTAAGAGAAAATAACTGAGATTCAGTTAAAGAATTATTATATATGACACCAAATCTCAATCCTTAAAAAAGAACTTAGCAAATATGACTTTATTAAAATTTAAAATGTTTACACCGAAAATACAAGTGAAAAAGACCAGCTATAAACAAGCTAAAACTATTTGCAAATCACATATTTGATTTAAAAGACTTGTATTAAATTCATACAACTTGATAAGACAATTAAATGGAAAAAAGCTCTGAACAGATATCTTAAAAAAATATCAGAACACTTTATTTATTATCACATGTTATACATATAAAAGAAATAGCACTAAATCATTTCAGAAACTATAATCACAGTGAGATATTATAAATACCCAGAAGTGGTAATAATCAAAAAGAGTCAGTATCAATGGAAAAGCTAGATCCAGTATATGTTGTTGGTCACAGCATAAAATAGTATACTCATCTTTTAAAAAATCTGACCCTTTCTGTCAAAAGTTAAACATATATTTCTACAATAAAATAACTCTACTCCTGGATATTTATAAAAGAAACAAAAACACAGTCCACAGAAAGACATGTATATGAATCAATATAACAGCATTATTCCTAAAAGTCCCCAAACTAATACAACAATCCCAAATTTTTAAAATTTTCATCTTCAGATGAATGGAAATACAAGTGGTCAATAACTGCATATAAAAATACCAATTATCATGGAAATGCAAATAATGCTACAATGAGGTTGCATTATATATACACACCAGAACAGCTGAAATCAAAACTATAGTAAGTATTACCGAGGTTATTAACTCACTGTAATTCTCATAAACTCATGGTGGAATTTAATAGCATAATCACTGAAAGTATTCTGGCAGTTGTTTTTTGTTTTAAGTTAAACATAGCTACCACACAACTGTGCAACTGTAGGTACTGCCTGAGAAAATGAAACCATTTTCATACAGACATATACATACATTTTCATTGATCCTTTATTCTTAATAGCCAAAAAATGGAAACAATCTCAAAGTTTTTCAATAGCTCAAAGGATAAACATGCTGTGGTCTATCTACATAAAATACTACTACTGCGCAATTCTAAGAAATTAACTAATATACACAGCAGCTTGAAGGAATCTCTACAACAATAAACCAAGTAGAAAATCTTAGAAAAAATATACAAAATATTAATCAATTTATGTAAATAACAGGAAATGTAAACTAATCTATATGCCAGAAAGCATTAGTGTGATTACCTAATAAGGGTGCAGGAAAGTATTAGTTGCCAGCAACTAGAACTAGATAAATGGCACCTACGAAATATTCATTTAATATCTAAATATTTATTTATGCACACAAGAACTAGGTGTAGGCCAGAGGTGTGTGTTGCAGGGAGGAGGGACAGGTGGTGAGAGGATTCACCAGACAGAGCAAGCAAAACAGGTGGATTTACTGAAGTACACTGTTGAGAGGGAAAAGCCTGGGAGACAGTAAAGATTTGCTGAGCCATGCAGATCAACTCCCTGGCCAGAAATAGAACGCATGTTGCACTCACTGGCAGTAGCTTGATAGTTCTGACATTTTAACCCTTGTGCCACCAGGGAGCCCCACCTTTGAAATATTTAAAAACACACCTTCCCATTCTCAAACACCCACACTAGCCAGCCCCATTTAAAACTAAGAACAAATAAAGGGTATCTGCCCTCTTCCCAACAGAGTAAGGCAGAAAATAAAGTAGGTAAAGTAGGCAAAGAGAGGCATTCTGATCAGGAAAAGTAAGCAGCAGCAAAATTGTTTATTCACAGATGACAAGGTGATATATATAGAAAAATAATAAAGAACCTAAAAAACAGCTACTAAAACTAAAATGTGAATTCAGTAAGGCTGACAAAGTTGAAAAAACCATACTATCTCATTTAAGTTACAATCATCAGGATAATGTGGTACTGGCAATAGAAAAAAAGATTAAAACAAAGTAAAAAGTTGGAAACAAACAATAGTCTATTTTGAAAAAGATGCAAAAGTAATTCAAGAAAGGACAGTTACGTCAACAAATAGGATTAAAAAACTAGATTAAGCATAGGTTAAAAAAAAATGAGATTAGATCCACACCATTAAAAAAAAATTGGTCAAAATAGATCACTAGCTTAAAGCAGGTAAAAATCTAAAAGTATAAAACGTTCAGAAGGAATTACAGAAAAAAACAATTCTTTGCGATCTTGGGGTTAGTCAAAGATTTCTTACATACACTACCAAAAGCAAAGCTCCTTAAAGGAACCCTAAACTTCATCAAATTAAGTGCCTCTGCTATCTGAAGAAGACATTTATCTGTAGATGGAAAACAAGTGTCACAAACTGGGAAAAAATATCTGGAAGTCACACATCCATTAGAAGACTTGTATATAGCCTACATTAAGATTTTCTGAAATTAAAAACTTAGAAATTGTACCACCTCCCTGGTGGTACAAAGGGTTAAAGCCCAACACTGAGAAGCTGGATGCTGGGCACTTCAGCTTGACTTTGCCCTGCCCCAGAGATGACCCACATGGTGTGGGACAGACCTCTTCTGGCCCACCTGCTGCTCCCCTCAGCAGCTTTGTTATCTGTCAGTTGTGCTCCTGCTTTATCTCTAGTGAATCTTCTCATGCCCCTGGGCCTGTACCCCAGTTCAGCATGTATAAATAAATAAATCTTAAAAGAAGAAAATTTGAAATTGAATAATCCTACCCCTTCCCCAAATAGGCAAAAGATGCTTTATAGTAAGATATACCACTGACAAATAAGTACATGAAAAGACGCACATCATTATTAGTCTTCACTGAAATGCAAGTCTAAACCACAATCAGGTAATGCTACAAACCAATTTGGATCTATAACTTAAAGATTCACCGAACCAAGTATTGAAGACGTCACAGGGAATAACTGAACTCTCCTATACACTGCTGGCAGCAATGTAAAATGGTGTAACTTTGCAAAATAACATTGCACTTTCTTAAAAAGTTAAACAATCACTGACTATTATATAGATTTAGTCACCACTAGGTACATGTGCCAAATAAAAAGTTGTGCCCACATGAACACTTAAGCACTTAAGAGTTAGTCATTCTACTACATTATTCAAAAGAAATGAAAGCATACCTCCACATAAAAACTTATGCATAAATGTTCATAGCAACTCTATCAAAAATAGGCAACAGACCAAAAGCCCACTAGCAATCAACTGAATGCTAAACAAATTGGTGTATCATTACACAAGAACACTGTAACAAAAAGTGAGACTGGATAGACATTACAACATGAATAAATCTCAAAATAACTTTACTGAGTATCAGGGGACAGACAAGGATGGATTAGTTATTGATACTGTAGTTTATAAAAAATCTAGAAAATATAAACGACCAAAACAAAACAAAACAAAAAAACCCCAAGAAACAATGATTCCTGGGTATCAAGGGGACAGCAAAGAAGGGAGCAAGGATGAATGTGAGTGAAGATTTACAGAAGGGCATAAGGAAATTATGAGTCTTCTCATATTTTCTCTTTGTTTATTGTATATATTTTTTTCTCCCTCCATATTTACTTTACATACAAGTTGCTGAAGATGAATTTTGTAAGATAATCTTAAAAGAATATTCAGATGTACAATATAATCAATAATAATTGTTGAAAACACTCATTTCCCTATTTGGCAAAGAAGGTAAGAACTACTTTATTTATCTGAGGGATAATAGCCAGATCTTCTGAGGTGAAAACAGAGTTCTGTTGTTGGAGTCCAGATGTGTTTAGAAATATTCATATAAAAGCTCAGTGCCCAAGATTATGAATTATACTAGTTATTTTATTGCCTCAACTCCAAATGTACTGGCTTGCAGCTTTCAAATCTACTTTGTTAATAAAGGGTCTGATTTAGTTAATATTGTCCTGCCAACTGGAAATGCTAGAGCTTGTCAGTAAAGGGTGCTGGGAGAGGACAGTACAGTTGGAAAATCTTTGCTTTGTGGGGTGTATATGTGTGTGCATGTGTATGTGAGCAAGCCCCAACCTCAGGGCATACCTAGCAGGGGGAGAAGGTCTTTGGTGCCAATCCTGAGCAGTAGTACCCTTCTTAAGACCAGCCTTGACCCAATGGCTACAGCACAACTCTGGCCCAAAGTAACCTAGTAAATGTCTTTATTACCTAGTTGGCTACACCTAACATACTATCTAAATTAATTCAGCTGCAACTGGAAGTTTAACTTTACAAGCTTGAAAAATCTCTTTCCAACATTATTGGTAAGGAGTCACTAATTACATTTTTTTAAACAAAATCTTACAGATTTCTAGCAGATTACAATCTCTTAACATTACTGTATCTGACCACCTCTCGAGCTCCCATCCCTTCTTTTATGTAGTAATTACGATAATAATAATAATTAACAATTACTTTTAATAGCCAGGCACTATTAAAGAGCTTTAGATTAACTCATTTATTCCTCAAAAATAGTCTGTAAATTAGTTTCTATTAGTATTTTCAGTCTACAAATGAGGAAACTGAGGCAAATTAGGTACTTTCCTGAAGAAATAACAGAGCACTCAGGCAGCCTGGAAGAGTGTCATTTTTTACAAACTTCTACTGAGAACTCTGAGTAGCAGCTTGGTAAGCACCATGAAAACATGCAAATAGGTACTACTTTTACTCTCCTTTTATAAACAAGAAAACTATATCTTGCCATATAGTAGGGATTCTAAGTTTATCTTATTCTAAAAAAAAACAATTTGTTGACTATTAATACCTTAACCAGTAAGACAGACTGCTTCCTAAACAACTCACAATATTAAAGAACTATACGTTGGATCGAATCTCACCATAAAACTAGAGATCAAAGGACATTAATATACTGTGTTGTGATGATAACTAAAAGATTATATCCTCAGAAATGAAATCTCAGTTGATTTCTGCACAGTATTTCTAACAGTACCAAAAAGCAAAGATATTTATAAAATGCAAAACCTACTGAAAAAAAAAAAAAACTTATTACACAGTTTAACATACCACTGGTGTAACATTAACTATGCCTGACACATGTACTAAGCAACAAATGTAAACGTACCTGCAAGGAGGCAAGACCATGGAGTCTTTCATAAGCACAGATCCAGAAAGCAGGATATACCAACATCTGGCAATAGTTTCAGAGCTGTTCAAATAAGTAAATAAGAAAATGTACACAAACATTTCCAAGTATACTAAATCAATATGAAATAGACAAAATTTGAAATATATTCCAATAAGATTACAAATCACTAAAGGGTAAGTAATACAGGATAGAAATTAGGTAATTATGTCTGCTGCCTAAGGTTTATACAAACCATATTCACATAGTAAAGTATAGTCACTAAGATACAAACAGAAGAATAGTATGCTTATTAGCTCTTACTGGTATCTTCAACTTCCTATAATTTATTTTGTGTAGTGGATCATGAAACTTGATGAGGATTACGTTAAATGTTGTACAGACATCTACATCTTAAAAAAATTCTATTTGACAGCTTTCATATACATTAAAGATACTATTCATTGGAATTCACAAGTTTATTGATTTATCTATTTTCAACTACAATTGGGTTATAATGAACCTATTTCTTTTAAATTTTATTCTGAAAGACTTACATGTCTATCCAATATTCTAGTTTACATGTGTTTTTAGTCCTTTTAAATCTCCAATAGTAACTTGTCATCTTAATGCAAATGGCCAACAGACATAAGAAAAAAATGTTCAATATCCATTATAATCATGGAATTGCAAATCAAAACCACAATGGTAAGAATGGTACATGTTAAGAAAAACTAACATATTAAAAAATATGATGGCAAAAAAAGGAACTCTTCTACAGTGCTGGTGGGGATGCAAACTACTCTAACCACAATGGAAAGCTGTGTGGAGGTTCCTCAGGTTACTAAAAATGGAGCTGCCATTTGACTCAGCAATTCCACAACTAGAGATCTACCCAGAAGACACAAACACATTAATTCAAAAGGACAGATGTAGCTCTATGTTTATTGCAGCACTATTTATGACAGGTTAAGACCTGGGAACAACCCAAATGCCCAACATTAGATGACTGGATCAAGATGTGGTACATACACACAATGGAATACTATGCAACAACAAAAAAGAGAATCTAATGTCCTTTGCAGCAACATGGGTGGAATTAGAGGAATTATGCTCAGTGAAATAAGAAAAAACAGTATCGGATGGTTTCACTCGTAAGAGGAACACAGGGAAACTAAGAGATCATGGGGGAAATAATTTTTAAAACTACAACAAAGCTAAACAAAAATAACCAGACAACTATAAATCAGAGACATTCTGCAAGTGAGGGAGAGGGTACAAAACAAGGGTGGAAAGAGCATACGGGACTAAGGTGATGGTGTATGGGTGAATTGGTGGTGGGAATTCTATGGGGCCTACACCTGATGTAAAATATATACAAATAAAGAAATATAAAAAGAAAGCAACTACTAAAAACAAAATTGTCACTTATCAGATATTTGTTTATAATTTAATGTTTCTCTCACTCATCTTTATTAACTATACTTAAGGTTTCATTTAATTCCAGTATGTAGAGAAATTTAACATCGAGAAAGCAAATCTTTCTTGTGAGCTGGAAAATTGTATACTCATCTGGTCATCTACTTCCCATGTCAAGTTGTATTATCAGACAGACAATTCAAACTCTACATCTTCAATCTCTACCCACAATCATTTATTTGTGGGTATTTGAGCACTCTCTGTTGTACAAGCATTCTCCACCCAGAAACCTGTGCTTACAAATCATTCCATATAGCACCAAGGATAAGCTTTGGACCAATCCTACTGCTTACCATGAAAAGGGGAAATTCTTGCCAACATTTCAGTAGGTACTTTAGAGTACAGGCCAGAGACTCAGGGGCGGCGAAAGACTTCACCAGAAACAGAGTGGGGAGCAGAACAGGCAGATCAACGAAGTATACTGCTGAGGGGAGTAGTGGGCGGGTCAGGAGAGGTCTGCCACGCCATGTGGTCACCTCCGGGGCAGACAGGAATCGAACTCATGCGGAAGTGGTTTCAGCTTCTTAGTGCAGTGCTTTAACCCGCTGCGCCACCAGGGAGGGCCGAGTACTTTTTATCTCTCTCCCCACCTTCACGGACAGAAGATGGAAATGACTGCATTACCTTAACCTATGCAAGGTTTTTTGTTTTTTTTTTTTAACAATTCCACTTCCTTATCTTCTTAATACTTTACAAAACCAAGAAATAAAAATCAATGAAAGCAAAATTTGTCCAAAGTTAACACAGAAAAAAGTTTTACTTGGGAGCTACAACAAGCATCCAATTTTTATCATAATTAGTTGAAATAATCACTGTCCAAAAATTCTACCACAAATGCAGGAAAATTCTCAAGTTCACTCCCACAGGCATAAAAGACATGCCAGATCATCTATCGGAAATTGTTCAAATCTTGGCAATGCACTGGATAAGTAAACACAAGGAACATGAAACCCTTTTATGTGGGGCCACATTATTTCCTTTCTCTGCAAGTAAATGATCCAAGAATAATCTGGCTCTGAAAAGGGAGCCATGAAGATCTTACTTCCTGAAAGGCTTCACAAAACCCTAAAGAGAAGGCCACAAACTCTTAAGCTTGCCTCCATCTGACTCTCAAGATTCCTCTCAGCTGTTTACTCTTCTTTGCTCTTGGAACTTAACACTATTGCTTTGTTTTCCTTTTTTTTTTTTTTCTCTATTATGCTGCCTCTCAGGATCAACTACACTCTTTTCTCTGACTTCACAATCTAGGAATTTAAATACTTAGCTGCACATTCTTTTTTAAAAATTCTGGCTTATGCATGAGAAATACATTTTGAAAAACTAAATGTTTACAAACAGCTTAGTGAGGTATAATTTACCGATCACAAACCTACCCATTTTAAGTGTGCAGTTCATTGATTTTTAAATGAAATTTATGAAAAATGTAAACACTACAATCCAGTTTTAGAATATCCACATCAAAAGAGATCTCCATTTTTTTAAGTTAAACTTTTACTCTTACATCATTGTTGATTTTTGTATAATATTTGATTTCTCCTCTTAGATGAAGTTCCCCTAGGTCTCCCACCACCACACCCATTAAACATCACCATAATCCATAGTGCTTTTCCCTCCCGTTTTGAGCCTCTTCTGTCCCCCTTTCCTCATTGTTCACCTCATATTTATAGCTTGCCTCCAAGTTTTGTCTTTTTGTTTTCCTTGGCCCTTTGTTTGGTTTCCCTATATTCTTCCCATAAGCGAAAACATTTTATATTGTTCTTTTTCCTTTTGACTATTTCACTGAGCATAATCCTTTTCAGTTCCATCCATGTCGCTGAGAATGGGCATTTTATTTTTATTTGATTGCCCAATTGTTTTCTACTGTGGATAGATACCACATCTTCTTGACCCATCATGTGTCTGGGGGCATTTTAGGTTGTTTCCATGTCTTAGCTTTTACAAATATGAACACAGATTTCTGATGCCACTTTACAGTCAATCCCCATATCAGCTAACCAGCAACTTGTTCTTTTTCTATAGTCTTTCCTAAACAGTTTGTACAAATGAAATCATACAATTATGTAGTGTTTCTATCATCCTGTTCTCTCATCATGTTTTTGAGGTTGGTCCATACCATAGACTGTCTCAGTAGCTTCTTCCTTTTTATTGCTAAATAATATTATACTATACAGATATTTTATCAGGTCATTAGATATTTTGACTGCTTCCAATTTTAGACTAGCATGAATTCCTCTATTGAGCATACATGTACAGTTTGTATATGTATGATTCTATTCCTTTTGGATAAACATGTAAAAGTGGAATTATAGAGTCATATTGTAAAACTGTTTACCTTTTAAAAAATTCAGGTGTAAGTAATAATATACTTCTGTTAGTTTCAGGTGTACAACAGGATGTTATTTGCATATATTGCAAAAAGATCACCATAATAAATTTAGTTAACATCAGTCACCAAAAATAGTTTAACTTTTTTTCTGGTGATGAGAACTTTTACGATCTACTTAGAAACTTTCAAATATGCAATACAATATTTCTAAGTATAATCACTACACTGTACTACATCTCCATGACATATAATTTATAATTTAGATGTTAGTTAGTACTTAAGCCATTTTCCCTACCCGCTCCTGGCAATCACCCATCTGTTCTCTGAATCTATGAGGGTTTTTTTTTTCTCTTTAAAGATTTTATTTATGCATGGGGGGGGCTTCAGTTTTTCTTGGCAGCTAGCTGCTTTCCTCATAACAGCCAGGACATTGCCCAATACCTCTCTCTTCCTCTTGGGGAAGGTTACTGTCCCCATACTCTTCTTGATGAACGTGAACATGAGGGGCCACTTGTCCTTTGAGACCTTGAACAACTCCACTGATACTGCTCATCTTAAAAAAAAAGACCATCTTTAGTCCTTGTCAGAGCAATAAGAAGTCATACAAGGAGTTCAAATAGGCAAAGAAGTAGTAAAACTATCACTATTCACGGATGATATGATAATATAAAGAGAGAACCCTAAGAACTCCACAGAAGAACTACTTAAAACAACCAGTTCAGCAAAGTAGCAGAATACAAAATCAACAGACACAAATTATTCAGCCTCCCTATAAATAATCAATCTGAAAAAGTAGTCAAGAGAACCATCCCTTTAAAATTGAAACAAAAAAGAAATTAAATACTTGGGAATAAACCTAATGAAAGAGTTAAAGGACCTATACAAAGAAAATTATAAAACACCATTAAAAGAAATAGAAGATGACACAAATAAATGGAAAAATATTCCCTGCTCAGGGATTGAAGAATTAACATTATTAAAATGACCATCCTACCAAAAGAAATTTGAGATTCAACGCTATTCCAAGAAAAATCTCAAGTACATTCTTCAAGGAAACAGAACAAATGCTGATGAAATTCATATGGAACCACAGAAAATCAAGAATAGCTAAAACTCTACTAAAGAAAACAAAGGAGAATGGAGGTGTCATACTTCCAAACTTCAAATTACACTACAAAGCCATAATAATGAAAACAGTATGGTACTGAAACAAAAACAGACACCAATGGAAGCAAATAGAAAGCCCAGAAATAAACCCTCACATATATGAACAATTAATCTTTGACAAAGGAGCAAAGAACTATGCAAAGGAACAAGGACAGTTTAATAAATGGTGCTGGGAAAAATGGACCAACATAAGCAAACCACACAGCATGCACAAAAACCAACTCAAAATGGATAAAGATTGGCCATAAGACCTGAAACAAAATATATAGAAGAAAATATAGTTAAAACAAGACTACAAGACATACATCTCAGTAACATCTTTAAGACTCATCACCCCGTTAGAGAATTTTCCCTTTATGCATGGGGAAAAAAAAAAAGACTAATCACCCAAGGTAAAGAGTTTCTGCACAGCAAAAGAGACATTAACCAAGACAAAGAGACACCCTACTGATTGGGAAAAGAAAAAAAAAAAAACAAAACACACCTTTGCACTCCATACAATGGATAATGGACTGATCACAAAGATATACGAAGAACTCACACAAATCAACAACAACAAAAAAAACCAAACAATCCAGTTAAGAAATGGGTAAAAGACAAAGAAAAATACCATATGGTTTCACTCGTAGCAAGAGCATAAGGGATCGGAGGAAAAGAAGCCAAGTATAATAAAATAGAATAGAAAAGAAAATTACAAACTACTATAAACCAGAGACATGTCATGGGGTGAATGAGGAATGGGATCAAAACCGGGGCAGGGAGAGTGCACAGGACTACAGTGACGACACACTGGTGAACTGGTGGTGGGAAGCCCCCAGGGGATTACAAATGAGATGAAAAAATACACAAAATGAAGAATGATTAAGTAAAAAAAGTTCTTCTGTCCATTAAAAGACGCTTCTCTAGGCCCTCCCTGGTGGCGCAGCAGGTTAAAGCACAGCACTGAGAATCTAAAGCCGCTTCTGCATTGAGTTCGATTCCCGCCTGCACCGGAGGTGACCACATGGTGTGGCAGACCTCTCCTGACCCGCCCGCTGCTCCCCTCAGCAGTGTACTTCGACATTCGGTCTGTTCTGCTTCCCACTCTGTCTCTGGTGAAGCCTCTCACCACCCTGAGCCTCTGGCCTGTACCCCAGTTCTGTATGCACAAATAAATATTTAAAAAAAAAAAAAAAAAGATGCTTCTCTAAAGAGAAACTGCAAATAGCTATCAGGCAATGAAAAAATATTCAACATCCCTCATAATCAGGGAAATGCAAATCAGAACCACAATGAAGATACTACCTTACACAGTGAGATTCCTCAGACTACTAAAAATGGAGCTACCATTTGACCCAACAATTCCACAACTAGGGAGCTACCCAAAGGAGACAAAAACATTAATTTGAAAGGATACATGCACCCTTATGTTTACTGCAGCACTATTTGTAATAGATAAAGACTTGGAAACAACCCAAATGCCCAAAATTAAGATGACTGGATCAAGAAGATGTGGTATATATACACAATGGAATACAATCGAACAATCAAAAAAGATAAACTCATGCCATTTGCAGCAACATGGATGAAGCTAGACAGGATCAAGCTCAGTGAAATAAGTCAGAAGGACAAAGAAAAATATCAAATGGTTTCAGTAATGGGAGCAGTATAAGAGAACCAAATAAGACATAGGGGGGAAATGTATTGTTTTTACAATATAAAACACAACAAAACAAAAATAGACAACTATAAACCAGAGATATCCTACAGGGGAGGGGGAGAGAGAAAGGAGTCTGTAGGAGTCAGTGGTTGATGATGATGTGCAGGTGAATTGGGGGTGGGGGAAAGCAAACATCATCTTAAAATGAACACCAATGTAAATAAATACATAAATAATAAATTTAATTAAAAAGCGAATAAATGGAGAAACAAAACAAAAACACCCTTTTCTTATTATTGACCAAATGTGCTGGGTTCTAATTTGTCCTTTAAGCTATTTTACTTTTGAAGAAACTGACAAACTGTTTCATAAAGTGGTTTAACATCCATAACACCATAAAATTAGGACTCCAAGTATCTACCTACCCTTGTCACATTTATTACTATACACCTTTTTATTTATTTTAACGACTAAAATAATTTTCACAGATGGTATAATGGAAACACTTTATGCAAGTAAATGCTAAATTAGCTCAGCACTATTTGTGGAAAAACCATGCTTTTCCCATTGAAATGCTCTCAACACTTTCATAAAAAATAAAATGTTTGGTATTTCTTTTTTAATCCTTAGTTGTATTATAGTACACTGTTCACAGATATTAAAAATTGTTCATCAGTGATAAGTGTTGACTTCTGGTTTCAATTCTATTCCAAAGATCCATATACTTTTTCTTGATAAAACTTATATATAATTAACTATGTTTGGTATTAAGCTAAATTATGGCAAATATTGTTTTGTCTTCCCTCCATCCTACAGCAGGTGAGGGAAATCAGGAAGGGGAGATTTTACTTTTTGCACAAGCCATGAAGAGCAGTACTAACAAAGAGAAAATTTGAGAATGCTAGGAAATTTCTCTTCTTCAAACGTTTATGGAATATTGCCAAGCCATACACTATAGGATATTGCAATATACGAATCCAACAATAGTTAGAGACTGCTTAAGATATCAATAAAAAAAGATAGAAAACTCAAACAAAAATTGAATCACAATTTCAAAGTATTATCCAAATACCTCATGAAAACCATTCATCATTAATAAAGAAATGTAAAATGACATAATAAACAATTCTAGCTAGAGTGTCCCAAATTTGAACACATGCATTTCCAATAATTCTATTTCTAAGAAAACACCCAATAGGCATGAATATATACAGGCAAGAAAGATATGAACAAAGTGATCCTAGAAAGTTTACTACTCATGATACCAACAAAAATGTAATAGTTAAAATTTCTGTTAAGAGTGGAAAAGGTAATTTTTTTTCACCAAATATATATACTACATAAAGTAGTGAACAGAATGAATGCACAAATATGAGAGAATCATGGACATTTGGAATTTTTAAAAAGTCTGACCAAAGTTCAAATTAGTCAAAACTGTGATAATGTTTCCAAAAGAGTTGACTAGAATCTTCTGGAAAGGTATGAATATTCAACTTTGTTGCACTGTGTATCTCCTTGCTCCCTATGTATTTCATAATTTAAATATATTTCAGTTTGCTCTACAGAAATTGTTCCCAAAATCAACCAAATTTTATTGCTAAAGCATAAACATTAAAGCAATTAACTCAACCATGAAAATACTTACCAAAAAAGAATTTGATTGCCACTGTATTTCTCATAGCGTGCTCTTGCAGACATTAATCTATTAAAAAACAATTTTTTGTCTTAAAGTGTTTCAAAAATTCTTATAATTACCTCAAGAAAAGATTAAACTATGAAAATTTAGAAATACACACATTTAAGTGCAATATTTTCAAAAACAGCAATTAGATAACATTAAGTGGCAACAAATATAACACTCGAGTAATTCTATAACCTGCCAATTCACGCTAACATTTTTTATGAAAAATATTTCATTTGTTTGATTCACTACTTAACCCTTATGTGAAGAACAGGTATTGGCAGTATATACATAGAGAAATCTATTAAATGTATAAATGTGTTTGCATTTAGAAAATATTTTCAGTATTATTAAATAATCTAGTTTTAGTTTTCACCTCTTATTTGAGGTATACTAACATATGAATAATGCTATACAGAAAACAAATGATAAATCACAACCAAATATACTTTATCAATCTGATGTACAATCAAAAACTTAAAAAACTGTAAAGAGTGAGTAAACTATGTAAGAAAAACACATTTTAATTAAATTGTTATGCAAAATTAGCACAATTAGTGCTTTTAATTTACTCCAATGTGTTTATTCACAATGACATAAGCTAACATGAGAGAAAATTCATTTTATAGACTAGGAAAGTAAGGCTTAGAAAGTTTATGGATCTTACCCATGGGCTATAACAAATCAAATACCCTACTGTTTCCACTTTAAATATAACACTAAATCACTCTATGTCCATCCTAAAAATATGAAACAAATATCAATACACACCACAAAAATAAAATAATTTTGTTTTAACTGGCTAACACACTGAGCACTGTGCTTTGTTTTAGAAAGTTACTTTCATTTAATCCTCAAACACTGTTAAAAAGATAAATCTTATCACTATTTTATGGAAGAAAATACTGCAGCTTAGAAGTTAGTATTAGTTAAGGTCCATGGCTGAAGAAAAAAAAAATTTGAAAAAAATGCAAATTCCTATGATTATCTTACAAGGACCCCCCCCCCAAATGATTTATCCTCTGCAACTAGCTGGCCACCTCACTTGAGTAACACCATATCATGCTCTTAACACGGGATCATACTTACCTAAGTTGATGTTCCCTTAGATTTGATAATATTTCCATTCCATGAAGGTAAGCATAAATAGTATTTAAGTCCTGTAGAACAGAAAAGATTTTAGGTCATTTTCCAAATACACTTAAGAAAATATGACATTCCATATTTTGCTTAAATTCTGAATATAAAAGGCATCCAACATAGCTATTCAACCAATGTCAGGACTCAAAAACTCATTATTTCACATTAAATCTATTTCAGGCCCTTCCTGGTGGCGCAACGGGTTAGTACACAGTACAAGCTAGTTGCAGCCACTTTCGTGCAAGTTCAATCCCAGTCCCAGAGGTGATCCACATGGCGTATCAGACCTACTGCTCCCCTCAGCAGTGTACTTCGACCACCTGCCTGTTCTGCTTCCATCTCTGTCTCTGGTGCAGCCTCTCACTGCCCCTGCACCTCTGGCCTGTACCTTAGTTCTGTATGTATAAATAAACCAATCTTTTAAAAAATCTATTTCATTTTTAAACAGATGTAACCTTTCTTCTTCAGTGACCACCTATTATGCTGTCTTTTAAGTCTTATTTGTTTGGTTTTCCCCTTCCAGATTGGTTTCTGTATTTCAAGGTCCAGATTTTTGTGTGTCCTGGTAAACCACCTCTACAGATGAAGCTGTATATAACTATTTCTCTTAAAAAACAATTTTCTTCAAAAATATTTCTTCATCTACAAACAAAAAGGGTTTCCAATGGGACAATCCTATCCGTCTCTCTGTGTAAGAGGTAGAGAAATTTTCTCTGGTTCTCTTTGATAACTAGATAGTAAAAATTCATAGAATGGGGCCTTCCCTGGTGGCACAGCAGGTTTATTTAAAGCACAGCACTAAGAAGCTAAAGCCACTTCAGCATGTGTTCAATTCCCCACCCCAGTGGTGACCCACATGACATGGTAGACCTCTCCTGACCTGCCCACTGCTCCCCTCAGCAGTGTACTTTGTCAATCGGACTGTTCTGCTCCCCACTCTGTCTCTGGTGAATCCTCTTACTGCCCTTGCATCTCTGGCCTGTACGCCAGTTCTGTATGCATAAATAAATAAACCTTAAAAAAAATTCACAGAATGACATAGTATACAACCTCAGCTAAGAGCTAAGAGTGTCATAGCAAAAGGTCAAACATTAAAACATAAGAACACCAATGAGAATGGTCTATAAAATTATAGAACATAGCAGATTGAATAATGATATGACAAACTTTATCTTCAAAGGTGGCTACAATATTTCTTATTCCACATGCTCCTTTACTGAGGGATCTTACCAAGCCCCCATCAAAAATTGGCAGTTAAAGAAAACCTACAATGGGTCCATAAGCTATGTGGTAAAAGCCAAATGTACTTATCTGAAAACGTCATCTTTTCCTAGCACAAGACAGTAAATAAAAGACACAACAACTTTCAAAGGGGAGAACAATAGTAGCCCACCAGTAAAGACTTAAAGGATACAAAGATGATGTCTGCTATCTCATGATCTACAGAAAGCAGATGAATCCTAAAAAACAACAATAGACTCCCAAAGACTTAACAAAATTATAGCCCTAGTCATAGTTGCAGTCTCAAGACATGACACTGATTTAATTAAGCCTCAGGTATGAATTTAGTAGTGAATGTGTTCTTTTTTATTCCTATTATAAAAGAGGATCCAAAACATTTTGCATTCATATGGGAGAGTATTAACTTACAATCTTCTTTTTGGGCTATCTTAACTCTTACAACCTGAAGGTATCTAAACCTCCTGACTCATTATATATAGCTGACATCTTTCTGACAAGACAGAATGAACAAAAGTATGAGCAAGAAGTGGCTGGTACCCTGAAGTCTTTGTAACACACATATACTCCAGCAAGTGGGAGATAAACTTTATGAAATCTCAACTACCACTGTAATGTTCTTAGGGATATAATGGTGAGGGGTATTTTAGGACATCCCCTCCAATAAAAGACTAATTATTGGGGTTTCGGCTTTAAGTCCGGATGAGTAAAGAGGACCAGACTGACCTTCAACCTAGGACCAAAAAAATGAAACATTTTTCAAGAACAAAGATATCAGGTAACAAAGGACACCTGAGAGAGAGAAAACAAAGGTTGGTTATCTTAAGTTAAGGAGAAGGAGCTGGCAGTCTAGAAAATATGGTTGGAGTTTGCTGAGCATGATAATGCACTACTCTGGGATGTGGCATGTTCTGGAAACTCACACAGGATCTCCTTTATGTACTAATCATCACAAACTGATCTCTGAACTTAGGGAAGAAATCATCTGACAAAAGTATAGTTGTGGTCTTTAGCCGGCTGATCTTGTCTCTGGGACATTTTAACGATGTCTGGGACATTTTGGGGAGACATAGTTTGGCAGTTGGGGGACACAGGATGTTACTAACATTGAGTGCCCAGAAGTCAGATGTGCTGCTAAATATTATAGAATGCACAGGACTAGGCCCCAGAATAAAAGACTACTTGAGACCGGATGTTAATAGTGCTGAAATTTATACACCCTGCATTAGAGGCAACAAATACCAAAACTCACAAAGGGACAGAAAGTTCCTGCTCCCACCAGGCATAGTGCAAAATCTCATAATTCAAAGAGAATTTGTTGCAGTGTTCTAAGTTTTCACCCAGTACAGAGGTAAAGTTAACCCTACATTAAATGCTACTATGATGCTACGTAACAGTTTGAAAAAGTCCTCAAGGACTCAAACAACTTCCAAACTACAAAATTGTGTCCCAGAACATGAAGAAAATTTATAATAGACAAAAAAATATACAGCACATAAAAAGGTATGAAATTCGCAACTTTCAGTATCCAATCAAAAATTACCAGGTATGCAAACAAGGGACCCATAATGAAAGGAAAATTAATCAAAGCCAACTCAGTAATATAAAGAGAATTAAAAGGAAAAAAATAAGTTAAACACTATTTACATTCCATGTTTATGAAGATACAGCAAAGATTAAGCATATGATCTGGGCATTAAAAAAAAAGTGCCAGTGGCCCTCCCTGGTGGCGCAGTGGGTTAAAGCACAGCACTGAGAATCTAAAGCCGCTTCCGCATGAGTTCAATTCCCGCCTGCCCCGGAGGTGACCACATGGCGTGGCAGACCTCTCCTGACCCGCCCGCTGCTCCCCTCAGCAGTGTACTTCGTCCATCTGCCTGTTCTGTTCCCAGCTCTGTCTCTGGTGAGGCCTCTCACCGCCCCTGAGCCTCTGGCCTGTACCCCAGTTCTGTATGCACAAATAAATAAATCTTTAAAAAAAAAAAAAAAAAGTGCCAGAAATGAAAATAGTATTTACAATATACAATAAACTGCAGGGATGAAGAGCACATTAGATTGCAAAATAAGTGGGAAAAAACAAAAATTTTTGAACAGTACATTTCAAACAGTCTTACAAAGTTAATCGGAGTCACTGCAGGTAGAGGGAGAATTAGAAAAATGTTAAGAATGGCAGAAAAGCTTTTATATTTGATTAAAGTTATACACTCACACATCCAAGAAAATCAACAAACCTCAAGCACAAGAAATATAAAAATGATACCAAAACATTCATAATCAGGTAGCTTTAGAAAAAAGCTACCAAAGAATTATAAAATCAAGTAAAGAAGTTATATCACATAATGAGTGAGAACTAGGATTATAATTACAGCGGCCTGCCAGAAACAATGCAACCAAATAGTATTACGGTTAACACTTAAAATCACACACATACAATACCCACCTAGAATTGCATTTCCAATTTTTTCTTTAAAAAAAAAAAAAAAGTAAGTTATTTTTCACAGATTCAAAAGCTGAATTGGTCACCAGCAGACCCACTCTATAAAAAAATGTTCCATAAAAGAGGGAAACAAGGCCCTCCCTGGTGGCACAGGGGGTTAAAGCACAGCACTGAGAAGCTTAAGCCACTTCTGCATGAGCTCGATTCCCGCCTGCCACGGAGGAGTCCACATGGCAAGGCAGACCTCTCTAGACCCGCCCGCTACTCCCCTCAACAGTGTACTTCGTGGATCTGCCTGTTCTGCTTCCCGCTCTGTCTCTGGTGAATCCTCTCACCCTCCGCATCTCTGGCCTGTACCCCAGTTCTGTACGAATAAATAAATAAATCTTTAAAAAAAAAAAAAAAAGGGAAACAAGATCAGATGGGAATCTGAATAGACACAAAGTAATGAAGAAACTGGAAGTGATACCTATGTGGCAGAGGGTATTTTCTAATCATTTACAGGAAAAATGTCTAATAGTTAACAACAGCAGCCATGTGTTTTGGGGGTTATAATACATTCACAAGAAAATATATTACAACCATACCACGAAAGTCAGGAGGTAGAAAACAACATATACTATTGTAAGATTTCTTGAATCTACTTAAAGGTAGGTTGTGGTAAGTTTAGTATGTACCTTACAAACGTTAATAAATTTAATGGTTTGTACAGCCTTTTGGATTTTCTACATCTACAAAGCCTCCTCTGAGAATGCACAACATTCTTTCTTCACAATTACATAATTTTTTCTTTTTCTTTCATTGCTGCATTTAGGATTTCCGCTAGGATTTCCGTATCAATAGTCTTGAGTAGTTGTAGCCACATGAACTACAAAGTGCTGGGGCCACACCTGTTGAGTTATAGACACCTACTCAGATAGCCACAAAATGCCTATCCTATGGATATGGGTATGCTATTGTTTTATATCAGTACATTTTAGTGACAAACAAGTTCTATAAACTGTAACACTGGAAAAAATTAGAATTTGTATGACTTGAACTGTCAGATAAGGGTAATTTAAGTGTCATGAAGCCCTGGAATTTTCTAATATCATTAACTGAGCTTGTCATGAAATTTCTTCTGAAGCCAGATACCTCTGGTATATGACTGATGATGTCATTAATACCTGATAAAGCGTCAGAAACTTACCTTTCAGTATTTAAGTCTAAGTGAGAATATAATCCTCAAGTCTTAAGTGTTTGCGTGTGGATGTGTGTGGATGGGTATGTATACAGATTATAAATTTTCTTAAAAAAAAAAAAAAAACAAAAAACCTTCCAACCAAAATTCCCCCCATTATGTCTTCAATCATCTTATCTCAGAGGAACAATCTGGCCATATGAACTTGTCTTTCTCCAAAGGCATCTATAAATAGTGACTGCATGGATGTTAAAGGAATAACATTTCTGTCAGGAGTTGGCAAGCTTTTTCCATAAAGGTCAGTTGGTAAATATTCAAGGTTTCACAGGCTACACAGTGTTTGTCACAACTACTTGATTTTGCCCTTGTAGCATGAAAACAAATATTTGAAAAGTAGGTAAATAAATGGGTGTGGTTACATTCTGTTAAAACTTTATTTACAAAAGGCTAATTTGGCTACTAAGTCCATAGCTGACCAAATTCTGATGAGTAATGTCAAAAATACCTTCTTAGGAGCCATGCCATGAATGAATCTCTCTTTGACTTCAAAATACCTCAGCTTAAGGAGTTTTAGTGGCGGTGAAAAACCCTCAATATTTATTCAACCTTCCATAAAACTGGTATGATCAAATGATCCAGTTATTACTGAACATACAACACACCCACCCCAGACTTTTAGAACTCCAAGAACCAAGAACTCAACACAAATCACTCTGGCATCTAGTGGTAGCAGCAGGGTCTTTCAACACATACAGTGTACAACAGAGATGGTCAGCAATCCAAAGTGCAGAATCCCCTGTGCTCAAATGTGTAGTATTATGTATATACTCAAATGTGGAGTATGTACCATGGCTACCTTGTCCCAAGTCTACTTTCCCATTACTCCCAGCAATTCTGTAGCTACCCACTATATTTTTAATAAATTACTTTCTTTAAATTAGTAGAATTTGATCCTGCTTCAGCTAAATAACAACTTTTGGAATAGCACCACCAGGAAACATGGTACTAAAAATGCAAATTCCCAGGCCCCATCCTAGACCTAATGAATTAGGATCTCTGAACCCAGAAGATGGTGGCTTAGTACATCCTACAGGTGGTTCTGCTGCATTTTATAAAATTTAGAACCAACGCTTATAATATGTAGGAGCTATGCCATTCTGACATATCTGACTGATTACCTACTAATGAGGAAGAGAAACAATCATTAAGATGTTTAACAAACTCTGGTCCCTTCAGTACATCTGGATGGATGGATGGTCACAAGAAGAAAATATTCAGGGAAAATCAGGAAAGAATCCCCCAACACAAAGGATGATTTAGGCAGTTGGGGTTCTGCTTACATGGGACAGAGGGAACTGGTAGTTGCACAGAGCTGGTCTTAGAAAAGTGTTTCTTGTGGTTTCTGTATAAACTATTTCTGAAAGAGGTTTGAGGTACTGCACTATTAGGCCCTTGGTATGTACAAGATCAACAAAATCTACTATAAAAAGTCAACAAGGGCCCTCCCTGGTGGCGCAGCAGGTTAAAGCACAGCACTAAGAAGCTTACGCCACTTCAGTATGAGTTTGATCCCTGCCCCGGAGTGATCCACATAGTGTGACAGACCTCTCCTGACCCGCCCACTGCTCCCCACAGCAGTTTAATTCCTCGATCTGCCTGTTCTACTTCCTGCTCTGTCTCTGGTGAATCCTCTCACCCTCTGCATCTCTGGCCTGCACCCCAGTTCTATATGAATAAACAAATCTTAAAAAAAAAAAAAAAGCCAACAAACTGTGACAGTGTCAGTATGGAAGTCTTAACAGGTATTTCTTGGAGTAAAAATCTTTTCTACACCACAACTTAGGTATTTTATTTTTTTTAATGCCCTTCAGACAACTGACACCTAATGCATTCATTGTAGATATAGTCTATGGTGTTTTTTTTAACTGTTAAATGAAATAATTTACATATACAGCTCTGCATGAGAAATCAGTGATTCTCTGAAGCCACCAGACATGTCAAAAGTACCCAGGAATTGACTTTGAAAGGATTCGCACTGGCTGGAATGGGGTAATCTAATAATTTTTTTTTTAAATGACAGTATCGCAAGGGAATTGCAACTGAGATGGAAAATTGTACAAAAATATGTAAAACTAAACTAATATGATATAAACAAAACCAAAAAATGACAATACTGGATACAAAAAGTGATCTTTGCATTCAGTGATTATTTTTCAAAAGAAGGGATGGTAGAAAAAAGTATTTTAACAAAATACCAGCTAATAAATATAGGAGAAATACAATTAGAAATTATCTTTATAACAGCAAGGTAAAGTTAATTTACAAGTGGATAATTAATAACTACTAAGGCCAACGGTCAAATACTTGGGAAACTGGATATTCACAAAAACCACCTAAAGGTTCACACAACTTACACCACTGTACCGTTATGAGGTGATCAAATTTAGCATCTCCAATAATGGGGAAATAGCATATGTCTTCTGATGTGACAATATGGAAAGTAAATAATAAAACCTATATAGATACACAAGAAAATGATTTAACCTGAATTTAATCTGGAGAAACCAATTGAATCAATATGACACATTTTATATGACAACTGAACTTTTTATAAAGTCATGTTAAAATAAAGAAAGGTAGGATGGGCCCTCCCTGACCCAATGGGTTAAAGCATGGCACTGCGAAGCTGTCTGCAGCCACTTTGGTATGAGTTTGATCCCTGGCCAGGGAGATGACCCACATGGCATGGCAGCTCCCCTGACTAACCCTCTGCTCTCTTCATCAGTGTATTTCAGTAGATCTGCCTGTTCTTCTCCCCACTCTGTTTCTGGTGAATCCTCTCACCACCCCTGCACCTCTGGCCTGTATCCCACTTCTGTATGTATAAATCAATCTTAAAAAAAAAAAAAAGGTAAGAGGACTGTTGTTCTATATTAAAGGAGACTAAAATAATCGTAAAAGTAATTTTGTAATAAAGCTGAGGGGTAAAGTGTCGGCAGACCTTCAACTTGTAAGCAGTTAACAAAATCAAGGGAAGTAAGGCAAACTATTACATTGGATGAAGGGTATATCATAAAGGGTTATTCCTATTCCACCAATATTACTGAAGAATTAAATTTTTCAGAATAGAAAGATGGGAAGGCGGGGAACACATGGATACTGTTTTCTACTATATTGTGACATATTCCAGCTTTATTTAAATTTCACATCTTCATTAATGATTTCTTCTTCTTTTTTTTTTTTTAAAGATTTATTTGTGTGTACAGAACTTGAATACAGGCCAGAGGTGCACGGGCACCAGAGACTGAGTGGGGAGAAACAGGTTGACTGTCTTAGTACACTAATGAGGGGAGCAGTGGGCAGGTCAAGAGAGGTCTACCAGCGATATGTATCACCTCCGAGGCAGGCGGGGATCAAACTCATGCGGAAGTGGCTTCAGTTTCTTAGTGTGGTGCTTTAACCCGCTGCACCACCAACGCGGGCCCAATGATCTGCCTTCTTTTTATCATTATTCTTTTCCATGCTTCCCCAATCACCTTAAGATCTTCCACAACACCCAGCAAAATTCTCTGGAAAAATCTACCTTACTCCATCACTAAATTATAATCTAGTCTTACCTTGTGTATGCTGTCTAATTTATTACTTGAAAATTAGTATTAAAAAGAACTCAGCCTTGGGGCCCTCCCAAGTGGCACAGCGGGTTAAAGCACAGTACTAAGAAGCTGGAGCCACTTCAGTATGAGATCGATTCTCGCCTGCCCCGGAGATCTACATGGCAAGGCAGACCTCTGCTGACCCACCCGCTGCTCCCCTCAGCAGTGTACTTAGTAGATCTGCCTGTTCTGCTCCCCACTCTGTCTCTGGTGAATCCTCTAACCCTCTGCATCTCTGGCCTGTACCCCAGTTCTATATGAATAAATAAATCTTAAAAAAAAAAAAACAACTCAGCCTTAAGAAGTGTACACTAAAATTTCAATTTTTAAAGAGAATCCAAATGATATGCTTAAACTGAAGAAATCCAACAATTAGTGAAATAATGCTTCAAAATACCAAGCATTCAATCATGATAAATTCAAATCATAGTTTAAAGTTTACTTCAGAGGATTAAACATTTATAAAAGTTTCATAACAGTAACAGGCATCCAAAAAGCAGCATACAAAGTATGAAGATTATGCTTCCAGAGTGGTGTATCCTTTCTGCACTGGCTATTCTAGCATCAATAGTACCTTCCCTATCCACAGCTTCAAAGGTCATATATTTAGTAACCATACCATATTTTATTTCTAGCTGAGAGCTCTCTAGTAAGCACACAGCTATACAATGTATACTTTTTAAAAATAGTATGTTTATTTTTACATCATTTTGTGCATTTTTCATCTCAGTTGTAATCACCGTGAGCTTCCCATCACCAAATCACCCATACCATCACCATAGTCCAGTGCATTTCCCTCCCCCCACTGTTTTTGATCCTATTCCCCACTCAACCCCCATGAAATGTCTCTAGTCTATAGCTGTTCATTATTATAATTATTTTCTCGCCTGGCCCCTGTAATGAGTGAAACCATCCGGTATTTTTCCTTTTCTTTCTGGCTTATCTCACTAAGCATGATCTTCTCCAGCTCCCTCCATGTTGCTGCAAAAGACATGTGTTTATCTTTTTTGGTTGCTGAGTAATATTCCATTGTGTATATGTACCACATCTTTTTATTCCAGTCATCCACTTTTGGGCATTTGGGCTGTTTCCAGGTCTTTCCAATACAATGTACACTTTTATCTGGATGCTCCATCAGCATCTTAACTACTGTTTATCCAAAGTTGAACTATTTATACCTCTACCTACATCATGTTCCTAGATTCCCTGATTTACTCAACTTCAATAGCTCTATCTAGAGATCTGTCACAATTCTGTTTCTAATTACCTCTGCTCATCCCAGCTGGTACAACTTAGGAAATTATTATTTTACTGGGTAACAGAAAACAGGTTTCTGGCTTGTCTAGCTTGCTGTAACTCAAGCTTTATAATGCTGCCAGAATGATCTTACCAAAAAAAAAATACAAACTCTTTAAAAGAAAACAATCCTTTGTGATGTGCTTTACTGACACTGCTTCTATTACTATTACTATTCATTTTTGTCCTAATTTTTCAGGTGTCCGGACAACTTGAATATTTTTGTCAAGTTCATCTTATGGTCTTGACAAATATGGTTTCTTTTCCAGGGCAAATATGCTGTCCCTTCTTCACTTAGCTTTTACATGTTCAATCTATACATCCAAATCAGAATTCCTTTTTCCTAAACAATGTGGATGACACCTGCCTATCCTTTAATTCTGTCACCTGAGTACCTGCTACACAAGTGGTAGAAATGCAGACTGGCCCAGGCCCTTTGTGCAATATGTAGATACCCTCAAAATGTTAAAATTGATATGACATTATGACCCAGCAGTCCCACTCCTATGTACCTATCTTAAGAATGCAAAAACACTAATTTGATATATACATACATATATATGTATATATGTATGTTTGTGTTCATTACATACACATATATATGTATGTTTGTGTTCATTACATCATTATTTACAATAGCCCACTTATAGAAAAAACCTAAGTTCCCAAAGACAGATGAGTGGACTTTCGGGAAGATGTGGTGTATATATATATATATATATACACACACACATATATATACACACATATATATATGTGTGTGTATATATATATATATATATATATATATACACACACACACAACTGAAGAAGTTAACAACAGATGAACACTTGCCACTTGATACAATATGGATGGAACCAGAGAAGATAATGCTACTTGAAATAGGTCAGAAAGAAAAAGACAAATACTGGATGGCTGTATTTATATGTGAAATACAAAGAAACAAAACAGAAGAGCAGACCAAACCAAAATTAAGGCTACCAGAAAGGGAAGGCTGAGAACAAAGTGTGGATGGTGCCCAATGGACTATGGTGCAGGACTACAAGTACCTTAGAGGGGGTGTGGGGGTGTGGTATGGTAACAAACATCTGAAGGGATGGTCCTGACCCTTTACCTCTGAATCATAAACAACATTATAAAACAATGTTATGGCAATAAAAAAATAAATTACTCACCAAGCAGCAATCCCTTCAAAAAGTATGTATTCAAGCCTGCTTCAGGGAATCATTTCAAAAAACTACTGTGAAGCTTCACATGTAAATGTAATGGTTTTCATGAATCAAACTGAACAGGTTACCATCCCCCTAACACCTAGTTTTGTTTTACATAAACATAAAACAAAGTAGTCTAAGAAATCACTTATCAAATATATATGTTTTCATTACATAAAACTTGAGAATTATAAACACTCATTAAGTTGACACAGGCACCTTCAAGTACTTCACATAGGACAGGCAAGAACAAGCAAGTGGTATATTGTTTAGGAAAATATTGAGCATCTATAGATGTCAGCACAGAGAACAAATTCAGACCTTAAAATATAACCTGGGCCCTCCCTGGTGGCGCAGCGGGGTAAAGCACTGCACTGAGAAGCTAAAGCCACTTCCTCATGAGTTCGATTCCCGCCTGCCCCGGAGGAGTCCACATGGCGTGGCAGACCTCTCCTGACCCGCCCGCTGCTCCCCTCAGCAGTGTACTTCATCGATCTGCCTGTTCTGCTCCCCACTCTGTCTCTGGTGAATCCTCTCGCCCTCCGCATCTCTGGCCTGTACCCCAGTTCTGTATGAATAAATAAATAAATCTTTAAAAAAAAAAATATATAACCTGAAGTTCGCTATTCTGATGAAAATAGTGGGGTACTATTGTATTGAGGACGTTGGTGATGAATCATATGACACAACATATGAACAACACATTTTTATTTTTAACCTCTCCAGCATTCAGCTCTTACCTGTGTACAACTAATTTGACTAGCTCTTGACTTCAGCTCAAGTACTTCTGGGACTGCTATGTATACACATATTTTTTTTTTCTTTTTACAAATATATACCAGGAAGTATTAGTTCTGCTTCAAAGTTAAGTGTCCTATCCAATAAGTGCTACTACCTCTGCCAGTTTGAAGCTCTTCAGTGGACAAAGATTCAGTTTATGGCAAGATAATAGAGAATGACTCTTTGCAAATAGAGAATGATTAATCTGGAATCAGTTTACACAGGCTATCCCAAGGTAAAGTGAAATGATAACCACAATGTTACAGAGTTCAAAATAAACCCCACCCCCCCACCTTCCAAAACTAAGACTTTAAGACTTTTATCAAGCAGCCAAAATTATCATGCATGGCTGCTCCTCCACTTTGAAGAGTTCTCTCAGAAAAGCTCTTCAGTCTCTCGGGAACAAAATCGTATGGGGTCTAACCTTCTAAATGGCCAGTGTTTTTCTCAGGTTGGGGATCTCCAATACATGTAAAATAAGTTGTACTGAAGAAGGAGCTGCTCCACTGGGTTTCATTTCTATCGGCAGTCACTGCAGCACGAGTTAGACCTCTGGCTAGGGCTGACCCATATGGCATAGGAGACCTCTCCTATCTTGCCCACTACTCCCCTCAGCAGTGTATTTCAGTAGATCTGCCTGTTCTGCTCCTCACTCTGTCTCTGGTGAATCCTCTCACATCCACACCGCTGGCCTACACCAGTTTCTGTACACATAATTAATAATAATAAATAAATCTTAAAAAAAAAAAAAAGTTGCGGCCCTCCCTAGTAGCGCAGCGGGTTAAAGCACAGCACTGAGAAGCTAAAGCCACTTCCGCATGAGTTCGATTCCCGCCTGCCCCGGAGGTGACCACATGGCGCGGCAGACCTCTCCTGACCCGCCAGCTGCTTCCCTCAGCAGTGTACTTTGTCCATCTGCCTGTTCTGCTCCCTCCTCTGTCTCTGGTGAAGCCTCTCACTGCCCCTGAGCCTCTGGCCTGTACCCCAGTTCTGTATGAATAAATAAGTCTTTAAAAAAAAAAAATAAGTTGCAAGGAAGAGATGTTACCTAATAAAGGTCCTACCCAGATCTAACAATATGTAGTTGAGTTTACAAACAAAAAGTCAAAATGCCCCAAAAGCATTAAGTTCTTTTACATACCAAGGAAACTTTTGAATGTACATCTGCTGTAGGAAAGCACAAGAGAATCTCTGTCACCCTCAGGGATGAGCACAGTGACTCAACTAAAAGTGACTCCAAACACAATGGAGCTCTTTAACTATTTGAGGGGGAAAAAAACCCAAAGACTCTACAATGTACATTTAAAGACCAGTGTTTCAAATTGTAAAACAGATTATAAGAAAGCAAAAACCTGGCATTTTGTTCTTCTTATTTCCCTCTTGAACTGTTAGCAAAATAAAGACTTAAAAAGATAATTTTTAAAAATAGGCAAATACGTAACATCTAGCTGAGCTAAAAATTTTTGCCCAGCAAGAGTTTTAAGTCACCTGGTTAAAAACATGTAAAGTTAAAACTATCATTTACCTATATATTTCTCTGAGGTTTCCTGCAAATGTGTTTTCAAGTCATACCAAAAAAGATACAATGTTTCAACATATGACTAATTTTCCTTTATCTGTATTATTTCTCAAGAACTGCCAGCTAAAACAGTTTACTGGAACTGTGATTTTTTTTCATATTGAAATGAGAGTATGAAAGAAAACACTGCAATTTTGCCAAACTTCATCAGTAGACCAACAGAAATCATTACTAGAACAGTCGGGGAACAGTTTTTTTTTTACAATACTTTTTTACTCTATAATTCTTGCGACGGCTACCACGTACCTAATATACATGATGAAAATGAGAGGGGTTTTACTGTCACTGTCCTCAAGGAGCTCTACCAGTATAGTCAGAGTAAAAGTAATAACAACAACACAGTACAGTAATTGCATAGTATGCTAAGACCACAAAGGCATGGAAAAATGAGGAAAGAATGATGCAGATTAAACTTCAATGAACCATCATTATTTGCCAAGCCAGGGCTGGCTTTCCAGTGAGAAGAATAGCAAGTTAATATATAATGGTTTCCATATATAGTGTACATAATGATACTTTGCTAAACACTGTACTTATGCACTCAACAAACCCAAGAAGATATTCAGTCTCAGAGAACTTGTCTAGGGTCACCCAAATTCTCAGTGCTGACGCCCTGATAATAGGTTTAAATAAATGGCACACATTTTCTATCCTATGTAGAGAAGTGACAAACAAGAATTTGAGCCAACAAACAAGGCATCTGTCTTGCACATTTTCAGATGCATGTTACCTGCTATATATCAGAATTAAGGATATACCTATAAATACCAATGCCTAACATTTCACTACAGAATTCAAGAACAGGATGTATCGGGGTATTAAACAAGAAATGCCCAAATTGAAAAATACGCAATCTAGGTTGAAAAGTACTGCATTAGGATAATGTCTGGAAGTGTGGTTGATAAGGCTAAAGTACTAGGTGGTTATGGAGGACTTTATAGCTTTCCCTTTCCCACCCATGAGACTCAAACTAACAGTACACTTGCTACCTTCAACTTTCTTGTATCTTATTCTCCTTCAAACCACATACTCGTTTTTTATTTAAAGTGTATTATTATTTTTTAATTTATTGGTTTATGCATACAGAGCTGGGGTACAGGCTAGAGGTGCAGGGGCGGTGAGAGGATTCACCAGAGACAGGGTGGGGAGAACAGGCTGACTGACAAAGTACACTGCTGAGGGGAGCAGCAGGCGGGTCAGAAGAGGTCTGCCGCACCATGTGGGTCACCTCCAGGGCAGGCAGGGTTTGAACTCACGCTGAAGTGGCTTTAGCTTCTTAGTGCTGTGCTTTAACCGGCTGCGCCACCAGGGAGGGCCCTAAAGTGCATTATTTTTATTGAGGCTACTGTATATGATTTAGGACTATAGGTTCACACATTTTCAGATGCGTGCTACCATCTCACGTCTACAACCTAAACACTTATAACCCAGCAGAGTTCACTAAGCCCCTTCCACTTTGTATTTCCCACCACTTGTCCCACTGGAGCCTCAATTTTGCAGTGAGAATTCTAGAGCTTTAGTTTAGTCTGTTCCTTTGTTTCTTTATATTCTAAAGTGAAATCGCCCAAAAATTTTCTCCTGTTTTGCTTAGCATAACCCTCTCCAATCCATGTTTGCAAATGGTGAGATTTCCTCCTTTTGTGTCTGAGTATATTCCATTGTGTACATAAACACTACCTTTACTCACTCATCTTTCATTGGGAACTTGTTTCCAAAAATTGGCTGCTGTAGTACTGCTGCATCTAAGATGGAAGTGTACACATCACTTTAAACGTGTGTTTTGTACTTTTCAGACATACCCAGTGGAATTGCTGGATCATATGGCAGATCTGTATTTTGAACAGCCTCCACAATTTCCCAAAGTTGGAGCAGTCTTCATTCTCACCAACAGTGTACAAGCACTCTCTCCACACCCTTGCAAACAAGCATCGTTTCTAGTATTCTTGATATGAAATATTTTTGTTGCTGTGAGGTAGCATCTCATTGTCGTTTCAATCTATATTTCTCCCCTACTAAGATAACAGCATTGTTTTATGTGCCTATCTATAACATGGCTACCTCAGACAACTATTTAACTTTCTGCCCATTTTTTTACTTGGTTTGTTTTGTCTTTGCTGAGTGTAAGTTCTCTGTCCATCTTGGAAACTGACCCCTTGTTGGAAGATGATGTACAAATAGTTTCTCCCATTTGGTAGAGTATTTTTTCACCTTTTTTTTTTTAACGACTATCTTTGGCTATGCAGCTTTTTAACTTGAGGTAGTCTCATCACCTGGTTTGATGTGAGGTTCCAAATACTAATAAACATCCCTATCTATGTTCCTTGTAGGGATGTTTGGGCAGGTAACATTGTCCCAGGCCCCAATAGCAAGTAGCTGAGCAGCCAGGTGAAGCTAGATGCAGAAGGCAGATAGGCTAAAAAGACTTCTTGCATCTGTGGTCCAACTTGCACCCTTGTACTGCTGAGAGACTTCAAAGACAGTCATGAGTGAGAGGCTGACAAAGGCAGCTGTTATCTTGACATGGCATCTCTTTTTGTCCCAGCTTTCTGGATCCTGTTTCAGAATACCTTTCCTTTGGTTCCCTGCTAGAATGTGTCTTGGACTTTGGGCCTACCATGTTTGCTGGACATCTACCCATGAGGGTATGATTATTTCTGGATGATTGGAAAAAATACCCTCTCTTGGCACACTAATTCTATTAAAGTTCTAATGTGCATAAAGGCAAAGCAATTATTAAAATTCTTTTATAGAAGAATCAGCTTTGGGGCCTCCAGTGGTGGCACAACAGTTTAAAGTGCAGCACTGTGAAGTTAAGTCAAGCCATGGCCACTTTAGTGTGAGGTGGATCTCTGACCTGGAGGTGATCCACATGACATAGCAGACCTCTCCTGACCCAACCGTTGCTCCCCTCAGCAGTGTACTTTGTCCATCTGCCTGTTCTGCTCCCCACTCTGTTTCTGATGAATCCTTTCACTGCACCTGCACCTCTGCATTTCTGTATGCATAAATAAAATCTGTAAAAAACAATAAGAATCTGCTTTGCCTTTATGCAGTGGATAGCAAGACCCCATTTGAGAGCATGCAAGTCTGGGTGTCTGTGAGGACCTCTTAGTTACATGCTAACCGAAAGTCTCAAACCCTAACCAAAACTGAATTCTTTTCATCCTAATTCTGTTCATATTATAATAATGCACTGCTATACATTAAGCTAAACAGGTAAAAAATCTCAAAACCATCTAATCTTCTGCTTTGCTCTTGTACCCAGAACAACAAATCTGGGTGCAAGGGCACAATACAGAAAGTTTTTGTGAGACTTGCCATAAAACTACCACAAAGGCTTGAGAATAACATAAAAACAGGGTTAAATTGGCCTGGACAGCAGTGTCTGGGGCTGAGAGGCTCTTATCCCAAAAGTAGGCTTGGGCAGAGTGAGACAGACAATCTAAAACAGTAGATAAAAGGATGAGTCAGAATATAAAACATTAGCAGATGAAGATCAAGGAAAGGCCAAGAGAGAAGGTTCAAAGTCTCATCCAAATATAAAGGGCAAAGAACCAGGACAGCTTCACAGTCCTCCTGATTAGTGGAAGGAATACAGAATGTGTAATTCCACTAAAATGAAGTTTAAACACCAGCTAAAAAGTTAATGGTCACAGATATCCACACAGTGGTTTACTTCTGGAAAAGGGACTGAGAAAGGCAAAAGGGGAGTTTCTGGAGTAGTATTCTCTATCATGATCTGGCTGTTAGGTAGCCACAAATATTTTCAAACATTTATCTGCCATATATACATATAGGGTATTTCACTTTATGTATATTATAGTCAATTTCAGTGTTAAAAAAAAATAAAACACACAATTCCACTACAATAAATGACTATCACGAGCCAATTCTACCTCTTCTCTATCTTTCTACTCTATTTTCCACTGATTAATCTCATGTATGAACTACTGCAGCATTTGCTTCCTCTAACCAGGACCAAATCTACTAATTTCCCAGTTATCTTAATTAAATAGTGATTATTAGGCTCACCTTTCACACAAAAAGTGTCCTGGTTTGGATAAAATGTTCTCTGTTCACCTTACCTACAGAGCTTTTGGGACATATTTTCCTTACTGTTGCTCTATCACCAATTAAATACCAAAGAATACAATTATGTCACAGAGAGATAAATTTTGGAGGACCACAAACCACAGTATTACTGATGATTTTCTTCACTCTTCCCATTAAAAACCAACTGTTGTCCCTTTGATGGCGATATAATCTCCACTGGGAATGCATGTTGACTTACACACTGGCTTGTTTTGCAAATGTACCTCAAATGTCTTTTTTTTTGCTCCATCTGCTCTCTATCTTCAGTGACATCCCTTTCGTATATCATCCAGTCAAGATTCTATGATACAAGCTATGCAACTTCTGTCGACCGACAAATTCTGGATAGAAGGGAAATGCTCTGAAAAATCAGAATTTTCATTGCTAACATGTTATGTCCTCCCTTTTTTGTATAATCATAGTATCAAAAATATTCTGAGCAACCGTCAGCTTACAACTGGATTGCCTTAGCTACCTGGCAGGGGCAAAGTATGAACCACCTCAGGGTAGGAAATTCCTCTGTGTCTGGGGACAAAAGGCAAACTGCAGGAGAGAAAAGACTCCCCCCTCCCCCCCCCAGAGAATCAAGACTCATGGGACCCTTCCTTGGTCTCTTAAAACAAAAAGCAAACCTGTGATAAAACTCCCAGGGCATAAGGACCCATGGACAATTTCCTAACATTATTGACACAGGTTTTGTTTAATGCGTAACTATGTGACTTCCTCTTAATTTACGCTTTTCTTAAACAATCTAACTACTCTGCTAGTTTTAATTAACCTTTTCCTAAAACAAACAACAGCTACTCTCTGCTAGCCTTAAGTTAGCCATTAGCTTTTCTCTAAACTATCACTGATGACTCTGCTAACACAATTTATTCCTTCCCTAGGACTCCTAAATCCTTTGCTAACAGCTCATCCTTTCCCAGGCCCCTTATCCTTTGAAGTCATAGTTAAAAATCTGTATACATGAAAGTTATCACAAAAATGTAGTCTAGTATGCCATAAAGTGTCAGGAAGAGGATGCACTGTTCCCCTCTTCCTTTAAAACTTTTATGCTGATTTGTTATTAACTTACCTGATGCATTACTTAACTACTTGCTAAACAGTATAAAGACCTGCAAAAAAGATGAGCAGAAAGACTTACACCTGATTCCCATGTGTCTTCCTTGCTCCCACTCCCCCTTTCTCCTCCTAGGAATCTCCACTCACCAACGCTGCTCCCACCTTAAGACCGTCTGTTCTGCCCTCTGACAGCCTGTGATTGGGCCGGTCCCCGACAATTCTATTATACTCCTCAAAGGAAACTTTCCCACATGCATCCAAAGCACCCTATACATTTGTCACTAATAACTAACATTTACTAACATCTTCACGTCTGTCTCCTAAGTTACTGAAGAGACTCTATATTCAACTTCTACAACCTTGGCTTTCAGAGTTGCGCTTTTCACATCATTTGTTAAATGATGGATAAAATTAATCTGGATATGGTAATTCATATACACGTACTAGCCTGAGCCAGTCCCTCTTTAACCTGTTACTCTGACATTAATAGAATTTCAATTCTCAAAAATGATAGGGATGAAAATGTACATTGCTAACCTATAGAGGCGCAGTGGAAATAAATTGTAAGCAAGAGTAGAATATGATCAGCTCTAAGTATTAGGAAGATAAGCCTAGAAGTAAAACAACAATGAATAAAATGATTCAAGCAAAGGGACAGAATGATAAAAGGTTCTGAACTAGTGTCATAAAGCTGGAGAACAGAGGATGTAAGAGATTACAAAATAAAATCAACAAGGTTTAGCAGCTAATTGTATATATGAAGGAAGATACCAGGAAGAACCAAAAGTAACAACACACGTCTTGCTTAGGGTCACACTGAACTGGAGATGCTGTGGGGTGCTCACATGGTCCTTATGTGTCAGCACCACAGAAACAGACCATCCAGCTGCCCTTCTTTTGATAGTAGTTCCTCCAATCAGAGCTGAACAGTAACTGCTGGCAAAACAACCTGGGTGTCAACCTGGGACAACTGCCAGGCAAAAGGCACATTCTCCAAGAAGATCTGAACTGGTTCAGCCTCTCCTCTGTCTTTTGGGACTTTTTCCCAGGATGAGGGGATATATGATACATGTAATCCCCACCCACCCCGGAATCCTGAATCATTGCCTAACAAATACTCACGGGGGAGGTGTAAAAAAAAAAAGAGTAAAACCAAATTCTGGATTGAGCAACTGGAGCAATCACCAATAGACTGAGTAAAAATGATAACAGCTTCAAATTAGGACTATGAACATAGAAGACAATTTAATTATTAGATATAAGGATCTGAAGCACATGAAAGGGACTAAGACAGAATAGTCCTACATATTAGCCTATAAAAATTAACTCATACAAAGCTGCTCAATGAGACTGCTCAGGACACCCAAAATCAGCAATTTTAATGAAAGTTTCTATTCATTACTATTAGTACAGTCAACACATTGTTTAATAACATTTTGATAAACAATGAACCACATTACTATGTTGGTGCCTTTAAGAGTCTGGGTGTATAATTACACACTATAATACTCACAAATGATGAGGATGCCAAACATCTCAGATCATACCTGTCACGTATATGAAGCATGACTGTACATGAGGACTTTACAAACTTATTCTTAAATTTTATTTTATTTGACATATTTACTGATGACTTAATGTGTAAAGTAATGTATTAAGCATTTAGAGAGGGTAATAAACCATAAGAACACTCAGGTAAAAAAAAAAATGATAAAGAATGGCATTGAACATAGAATGAGTTGAAAAACAGTCAAACTCAGTATCTCAGTTTTGACTGGCTTCTTTTAATTGTTGCAAGAATTCAAAATGAGTACCTCAACAGCTTTTGTTGTTTACAAAGAGTAAATTTTCCATTAAATTTTTTTTTGTCAAGTGGAAAAGAAAATCAGAGAACTAGTCCAGAAAGACAATGTACTATGGAAGCAGGAGCTATGAAATGAAATGAAATTGGGTTAGAATATAGTTGTAAATAACATTTTACCAGCACATTTCCACAGTGTCTGGCTCACTAAGACGTAAGGCCAACAGATGTTTTAAAACAGAGAAACCATTAATTTTGTCCCAGAAACAAACAGAAGTGTTCTTTACTCATTAATTATATGATGCAAACCTCTGCTTATAAGACAACAAGTCGTATCTACCTATGTCTTTTTCATGTTTGGCACCCAGTCATGAAAAATAAGTTGACTGAATATATTTTATCTTCTATTAAGTGTTTTTTGCTTGGCTTCCAGAACACCAACATTCTTTTGTTTTTCTTCCACTGTAGTATTTGCTCTCATTTATTCTGCTTTGCAGGTTTCTGCTCTTCCCTCTTTTTTCTTTTTTTTAAATGCATAGAAGAACTGGGGTACAGGCCGAAGGTGCGGGGGAGAAGGGGGTAAGAAGATTCACCAGAGACAGAATGGGGAACAGAACAAGTGGACTGATGGAAATATGCTGCTTTAGTGGGAGCTGCAAGCAAGACAGGGGAGGTCTACAGTGCCATGTGGGTAACTCCCTTGCCTGGAACTCCTGTTGCAGTGGCTGTGGATAGCTTCATAGTGCTGCTCTTTAACCCCTTACTCTACCAGGGGAGACCCCTCTCATCTTGTAGCATTCATGTGACCCAGGGCACTATCTTTGCTCTTTCACTTTATATTCACTGTAAACTCACAACTTTGGTAATTTTATCTAGTCTCACGACTTTAAGTATTACCTACAAATAAATAACTACCAAATGTCTATCTCCAGACTGACCTTCTCACTAGAAATATAAATTTGTACATATACCACCCTCACATTTCTAATAAACATTTCAAACGTGAAATGACCCAAATTGAACTTTGGATCCCCATCCCACACTAATCCTCCTGCTGCTGCGTACTCCATCACTTCTTTGATAGCTGATCAAACTCTTACAGTAACTCCAACACATTAGTTTTTCATGCTAAAAACCTTGAAATCGTGCCTGATTCTTCTCCCCTTTAAAGCACACCTCTAATCTAAGAGCAAATTCTATTGGCTAAACCTGTGGAGTATTTCCTTAATTGACTAATTCTCCCCACTTGCATTACCATCACTTTAGTCTCAATTCTCGTCATCTCTTCCCTGCTTTAGCATGACAGCCTCTGATGTCCCTGTTTCTAACATGTTCTGCTACCCCTGCTCCCACACAATTCAGTGTATCTTTAACCCAGCAAGCAGTGGGGGGATTCTTTAAAAAAGGAGACTATCACTCCTCTATTTCTAAAGTTTGACAGCCCACTCCTTCATTCACTCAAAATAAAAATCCAGGAATTTACACCATTTACTGTTCTCTCCCTTTTCATCCTCCAGTTACTCAGTTCATTGTCATACCCTGAATGCCAAAGACCTGTCTGAATCAGCAACAATTTTGAGGTCTTTGCAATGATTATTCCCTCCTTGGAAACCTCTTTCCCTTATACATCTCCATGGTTAATTCCATAGTATGCCTCAAATCTTGAATCAAAAGTCATCTCAACCAGCACAACACTGACCATCTTACACTGCAACCCAACCCTGCCTCTTGCTTCCCATCCTTTATCCTGCTTTTATTTTAATTAGCAATTATCATCTAACCTTCTGTGTAATTTACATGTTTAACTTCCCATAGCTCAGGCCTGTGGTTCAGTGATATATCCTAATGCACATCAACAGTGTGCTGAACTAGTAACCTTTCAACAATAAAGTATAACTGTTGGATAGGTAACTGAGTAACTGTAGGGTAAATGGAAGTTATTCAGATTTTTTCCACCCTCCTGCCATTAGCATCTACAATCGACACCTGTGGTTTTACATGTGTGCCTGGTGGTGGGCACCTGGAGTATGATGGTGTGTGCGCACACCTGAGCTGAGAGAGGGAACTTATAAAGGTGGGGGCAGCATGCAGTGGTGAGTGCCACAGAGGAAAGGGCTCAAAGAGAAAAGCGTACACAGGGATTTGCAGGGCGCCCAAGTTGCTGTCTCCCTGCTGGTATGTTTCCCCTAACCTGGGGGATGAGTCCAAGGGCTCTAAGGTTTTCTTTCAAGCTGCCTGAACCAATGATGAACCTTAGCCAGCCTGGGTTGGTTGTGACTTGGGTTGGCAGCAGAACAGTAACAAACCCTGAAGAGTTCACTAAAAGAATAAAGGTCTTCTGAAAATTGAAATGACCTTGTGAAAATTTCATCAAGTTACTTATTACAAATAATCAAAACTAGGATTCAGATTACAACTGTACTCAACTTTTATACCTCAAATTCTACAGTCACTCAAAAGGTCTGCCAATGAGTCAAGCAGTTAACACTTTATGCTATTAGATATTAGGACTGTAGTTTGCACTGTAGGCAGCTGTTCAGCATTCTCTTAAACAATGCTGCTGTTCCAGTAAAACAAGATAAAGCACTTCACATAGCACACACTGGCCACATAATTTTATGAATAGCTTAGAAAGTTTCCTGAAGCTGAACACTGATTTTCAAACTACCATGATAATGAAGTCGGATTTTCCACTAAAATGGAGTTAATCCTCTTCATTACAATGAAGTAGGCTTTTCCATTTAAAATGGGGTTTATCTTAATATTTAAAAGTCAAGTCTACATTATACATCTTTAGCCTTTCATAATACTTTTAATGATATAAACAGACTTCACCTGTTCAAGCTGAATTGTGTCAATTAGCTCACAGCTGACTTCAGGAATCACTACAAGGAAATTAAGAGCCACGGATTATATAGGAGGCCTCAAAGAGAGTACTCTGGTTAAGTGGGAGCTTTTGGCTTATTTATGCCAAGATTTAAGAATCTGCACCTATCATCTCTACAAATACAGCTGGAAATAACATGGAGTCACAAGTCAGCTCAAAGTTACTGAGACCTACTACAGAACACACTAAATCTGAAACTCTCCAAAGCAACTTGGAAGAATTAACCAGGCATTTCATTTATCGAAACTATACACAAGACAATCCAATAATCATTCATTCTTGTACTTTGTTTTCTGGTTTAAGAAACTTTCCACTCACCATAGAAACTCCCCCATTCAAGAGAATCTTCAAAAATATACAAGCGCCGGGATATTTAAGATTAACAGGTTTTTTTTTTTTTTTTAGTTACCTGAAAGTTGTACATAAGATCACGTGAACAGCATTTAAGCCAATGCTGTTACTAGTAACCCAACATAGGTTTCAGATCCAAGCTCAAAATACTGTAAAATTTCCTACTGACAACGTGAAAAAGTACCGCCAGAATTAACCGTTATTAAAATAGACATCATTCACCACACAAGTCAACATCTGACTGGATGCAATTTTTAAATGATTTTGAAAACTTCCCTTTTATTTTTAAACCCCTGTGCACTTTCAGTATCTTTAAACATGGCTGTGAACTTACTTACAATGTCTATCGCCCCACCGGCGACCTCACTTCAAGCCCCGCAATTTACTCCGAGAAAAGTAAATTACAGTTAGGTACTTTCTTATCAAAAATACTCGGAAGCCACCGGGAGGGCAGGGTGTGTAGGGAAGGCGGCGCCGCCAAGAGGACAGGCGTTAGTCACCCAGCCCTCGAGAACCGCCCGGGCAAGAGCAAGGTGCGCGGAGCACAGACGCCCTGTCAGCAGGTGCGACGATGGGTAAGGGGACAGTCGTCGCTTTAGGACCAACCGGGAGATGCTGTCCACTGGCGAGAGGGACGAACGCAGGGTCGGCCGGCCTTACCTCCGGGGTGCGCTCGGGCGGCTTCTTCTTCAGTGCCTGCCTGGCGCAGGGGTCCACGGGTGAGTTCATGGCCGCGGTCCCGGCCCCGGTGTTCCCCAGCCTGCCCTCAGCAGGCCACACGACTGCCCATTCACCCTAGGCAGGGGGTCTGCACCCCACACTCGGGAAAGGGAACTCCGGACGCCGCGGGGCCCGTACTCAAGCAAACAAGTCTTCACAACGCCCGCCCAGGGCCTCAGCCCACGCGCGACTGGTCAGAAAGAAGCCCGCGCGGGGGCGGAGAGAAAGGGAGTGCGCTTGCGCGGCCGCTGGAACACGCAAGCGAGCGCCCAAGGAAGCGACTCTCCTGTGACGTAAGAATTGGGGCGGTGCAGTTAGGCCTCTGAACCCGCCGTGAGATTTAGACTAGTCGCGAGACGCGGACCAAAGGTTCGCGGAGGACTTGTGGTTTGGGATGCTTCTGCTTCCGGTGTAAGAGGCCGGAAGCGCACTGTGAGTGCTGAGCCAAAATAGCAAGCTGGGACAGAACTGAAGAGGCGTTTTAGGCTTTCAGTGCCAAAATACGGAAGCGTAGGGCGTGGCGGAGTCCCTTGCATACCGCCCCCTCTGGCGCCCCTCCCCTAGAGCAATTGCGGAAATCGAGGCCGCCATTTGACGAACAAGGAAATCCACGCGCACTCCACCGTGTTTCTTCAAATGAAACCGAGTTCTCGTCAAAGGGCACCTGTGAGAAGTACTTAGCCCTGCCCTACACTGACATCAAGGCAGAGGGAACAAAGCTGCTCGGCCTTGATTAGACGTGGGCTGCTGGTATACGCAGATGCCAGGTTGTGGATAATGCTGTTTGGCGAAGACAGGTCTGCAGTACTTTCACTACTACTGCCAAAGGGACCCTCCTAGCCTCTCCAGCACTTCCCTCAGCTCTTGGGACTTAAAGATTGTTTTCGAGGCTCAAGAGTGACAGGGTTGTGATTCAAGCTTTTGTGGGCGAGTATAAACGTTTACATGGAGGTGTGAAGTTGGCACATTATGTAGCCTAGTGGCTACAACATCTATAAAACTTAAAAACTGATACCTTTTGCACTATATTTTATGTAATGCTATGTTTCACAAGTGACCAAAGAAAATTTCCATTTATTTACTGGTCCTTTGAAAAGAAAAACGTGTGTCCGAACAAAGCTGCAGAGGCTATTCACACCTTAAGACCACTGACAGAATTCCAGAATCCATCCTTACACGACAATGCTTTTCACATTTCATTAGTGCACAGGTGGGCCACATTAAACCACACAATTCTTACTTGATATGTCGTTTCCACTGAATTTTAAGCTCCCTAAAGTCTGTATATATTGTTAGATCTTAATAGTTCACTAACAAGTAGGACGTTCACAATTTTTCACTGACATGGTTAAAATTTTACTTTAAAATAACAAAAGGGGGCCCTCGGGCTTTAGCACTAAGAAGCTAAAGCCCCTTCCGCATGAGTTCGATCCCTGCCTGCCCCAGAGGTGACCACATGGCGAGGCAGACCTCTTCTGACCGCCCGCTGCTCCCCTCAGCAGTGTACTTTGTCAATCTGCCTGTTCTGCACCCCACTGTTTCTGGTGAATCCTCTCACCCTCTGCATCTCTGGCCTGTACCCCAGTTCTGTATGAATGAATAAATAAATCTTTAAAAAAAAAAAAAAGGGAAATTTGGGATTGCAATTAATAAGGATTTTGTTAGCTTTGGTTCTTGGACTTCCCCAAATGAAGTTTACATTATATTAACACATTTCTTTATTGCCTATAGGGCAAAACCTTTACCAAGAATGTAATGGCTCAGTCATTCTGGAAAGTAATGGGTTAGAAATCAAGAATATAAATGACCTAAAAATTTCATTTTCTGTGAAAACATCCTGTCAATGGCTTTAGATCATTTGTGATCTTGTCCATTCTTAAGAATCATTGTTCAGAGCCTGACCACTTATTCTGGAATAGGAAAAGAGGGAATAAAAGCATTAAGCAACATGAGCCTGGACTTCAGGTTAAAAACCTTAATTTGTGTTTAATAGACAACTTCTAGTTTGATGACTTTGTGAACTTAATATCCCAGAACTTCAGTATCTTTGTGTATATAAAATGAGAAAAAGACTATTTAGAATTCTGTAAGATTACATAATTCCTGTGAAGAATTTAGGATGCTGCCTGCACAAATCAAGCGCACACTATTATTTCTATTTACCTCTGGAAAGTGATTTTTTCTGACATAGAAATTTGAGTTTAAATAACTACTGGATGGGCTTTTTTTTTTTTTTATGCCAACATATTTTTCACAAACAACTCTTCAGGCACACATCTATTTGCAAAGATGTGAAGCAACAGGAACTCTCACAAGTTGTTGAGTAAGTTAAATTGAGAAACCACTTTTGAGGGGGGGAAATGGTCTCTGGTAAAGCTGAAGCTGAACATAACCTATGACAGTAAGTCCACTCCTCAATATAAATATCCCAACGAATACCCATATACACCAAAAGGTTAAAAAAAGATATTCATTCAGCTTCATACAGAAGCTGAAATAACTCAAATGTTCATCAATGATACAATGGGTAAACTGGTATAATCATTCAGTAGAATGCCAGCTATATATAGCACAGAGATGAATCTCCAACTCAATGTTAAGAAAAAAAAAAGCAAAGCATAAAATACGGCATAAAATCTCACAGAGTTCAAACACAAGCCAAATTACAGTATTTCACTTAGGGCTGCATATAAGGAAAATAAACTATAAAGAAAAAACAGGATAATAATGTTCACAAAAGTCAAGCTGGTATTTACTTCATGAAATAGATTCTACCAAATTATCAATACAGCAATTTAGGGATAAAGAAGCATAATATGAATGGTCACATGCCTAAGAAGTACAACAGTTGGGCAAAGAACCAAAGTGGTCTGACAAGTCCATGATGTTAGTAGCATGACTTATTAACACATGAAAAGACAGCCTCATCAAATTGAATGTATATTTTATTGCACAAATTTCCCCTAGAACTGGGAGGTTCATTATAATACAGGTGAACATTTGAGAAATGTGTACAGAACAAGGAACAAGTATGTACATTTTATATATCCTACTATCTAAATAACTTAGAGAAAGCAGAACATTCTCATAAGACATCTACCAGAAGGAGGCATTGTGTAAAATCTTTTTTAAGTGATCATCCCCAGTGTATGCCAATTGCAACAAAATGAAATCTGCTAGTACATTTATTGCACTTTCCAACTCAAATTAAGACATATTAATAAAAGCCACAAATATGTAAAATCAAACCAATTAGTTTACATTATAAGGAAAAATTAGTTTTAAATCTATAATGTAAAAGATCCCTTTTTCATTTCCTGTTTTAACAAACAGGTTTCTTTAAATATGTAACACATCTGTTTGTACCATAAGTAGCTGAAAAATATTATTTCAGGAGGCAAAAACTTTCACATTCATCAAAATGACCACACTTAAAAGCAGCAGCAGCTCATTTCTTGGGCTTTGTATAAGGAAAGAATGACTAGGACAAAGTAGAAGAAATTAAGAAGGTCTGGGGATTATAAAACTCAGGAATCCTATAAGGATTAATGATTTTATAAGAAACCATGGGCCTTTTCCTTCCAAGCCAAGCCTAGTACATGAGCTATCCACTTATCAAAGACTGATTTCCTAAATGGTAATTGAAAATTTCAAATAGATAAAACTATGAATAACTAGGTGATTAAAAACACACACACACACACACACACACACAATGTTACATATCATTCCAAGCTATAATGAAAAAGTAATGTCCAAAGGCCCACATACGAATTTTTCTATTTTCTGAACTCTGCCAAAGAGATATTCATAGAATTCCAAACGAGAAAAGAATTTAATGAAGGGATAAAAAAAAAAAAAATAGGCCAAAGAAAATATATCCATAAATACCCTTTGGCAGCAAGTCATCCATGGGAGACTTAGGTACTAACTGGAAACAAATGATACGACAAAGGGGCCAAACTGATTGCAGGAACACCAGTTTCAAGTTTACATTCCATTAAAACAAACATTTCTCCTTAGTCTAGTTGGAGGTTTCTTGAGTACATAAAAAGCAAGGCAAAATGTGACCCAACAATATAAATTCAAGGTCAAAGTCTAAACAAACTATGGAAATATTCCTTAATTATGGAAAATTAAACAGCAAGAATATATGATACAATAATGCGTTTAGTAACAGAAAAAGCAAGTGGTTTTCTTTTTTTAAGCTAGTCAATTAATTATGATGAAAATAGTTCATAAAAGCAGAAACCGACTTCACTTTTAGCATTAAAAATATCTTAAACCAAAAAATATATATATATATACATATATATTTTTTTTAAACAAGATAAGTAAAGAATAAACTATAATGTAGTATTCAAGTAAACTGAGGTAGTAGAGCATATGGAAAACTTTACCTACCCATCTTTCTATTTACATTACTTACAGGAGTTTGGTTCCATATTAGCCTTTCTTACAAGCAACATTCTACAGTATATACAACAACAGTAACAACTAAAAAGTGGAAATTTGGAAGAAAAAAAAAAACAGCATTTGGAAGAGAGGGGCTATTAGAGAACAAGAATAATTTAAACAGTTAATCAGTTCTATTAGTGCAAAATGAATATTATGAAGCAGTGAAGCAAATATTCACTTCTATGGGTTAAAGAGGGGTTGATACCGAAAGTAAGGGCCTCGGCTACCTGAGCACTTTTAGTGAAAATAGTATTAATTATGCCAATGCTTTGGTGTCATTTTTAACCCCAATTTTCATTTATTAAATTAGTGAGTATGTAAATATTAACATTTATAAGAATTATAGTTGTAAACAAAACAAATGGTATAAAGTATAGTTTTCGTATTTTCGAAACTATATTCATTAGCCTTAAAAGATTGGCTTTACATATAATTTAGGTTGTGTGAAACAGAAAAATCACTGAAAAGTAACATTTCAACATTATATACAATTAATACAAGTTGAAAATATTTTTTCTTAAAAAGGCATATTTACCAATCTTGTATTCTACCCCTGCTTTAAAAAAAAAAATAGATACATATGTACACATGGGTGGGTAACAAACAGACATTTACACTATTATGTTTATTATAATTAACAGGTTGTCTTGAATACTTTGAGAAATAACAGAAATTAAATCTTTTGAGCTGAAAAACAAAATAAAAAATAAAGTTTTACAGCTCTCTGTACTTTAGAAGTAAAGAATTAAAACTAATAAAAGGAATATTTCTGAGCCATTTGACCATGTATTATTACTTATGAATCATGGCAACACGGTAGTGATCTTATGAAATTTCTTAGTACTTTTCAGTTTGTAAAATTTTTAATTAATATTTTGGTTTTTTTCAAATGCATTACCACAAAATAATTTATGCTACTTTAGTTTCATTTAGTTAAAAATTTACCATCTTGTAAAAGTTAGGGCAAAAGGAAAAAGCTATCAAATGCTCACAAAATGTGCACTGCAATGGAGGCTGTCCATGTGACTCATTCATTCAGAAGGAAGTCCAAAAGGGGGGAAATGGCATAAATGTATATTATTGTGTCTACTTCCTTGGTTTCTTCTTAAACTTTCCACCAAAGTTAATTACTCTGAACTTGCTAAAGGAGTATCTGGGCAACATATGGTGAGTGTGTGCTTGCTACAGCAGCCAGAAGAGGAAGATCACTGGATTCAATCCTGAAATAAAAGAAAAAACATTTCTCGTTTTCTCGAACACAAGACATGAGTCCTTTAGGCACTGTAGTGTCACTATAACTGAGTAGTCAATGACCTAGATCACCATCGACCAAAGGGTACGGTTAAGAATTGAAAAGAATGTAAGCTGGTACTTTTTCAGTTAATAAAAACCAGCACCAAAGATTTTTCAAAGTCTCTAAACTTCAATGGTAACAAAGCAATGGCTGTTAGAAAGCCTCTCATTGACTTGCTGTTGACCATATTTCAGAAATACAGTAGAGTAGATTAGGATTGTATACCCTTATTCTTTTTGGTTACAAATCTTTCTATAAATAAGATGTACAGAGAAAAAGTAATGGAAACTTCTTAAAAATACATCCTACCACATGTCATGTATAGTAAAAAATGACCAATAACCATAGAGTAAGTTATACAGGACTCATGGTTACCAAATAAATCTGAATAAAATACTTTCCACTTTTCAACTAGTGAGTTGGACTGGATTTAAACTAATACATAACAACTGCTAGAAAAAGGATTCTTCTCATTGTTTGTAAGAATTTACTCCAGTACTTTCTGGACATTGCTTAGTATTATCTATCAGAGTAACCTATCAAAAGTATAATACAACATCCCTTACCACAATTTCTACTTCAAAGACTTTATCCTACAAAATTAAAAGTTTTCATGCATTCAAGCTCACAGAGTAAGTAAAACTAATGAGATAGATCAGTGTATGTTTATATGCAATATATTATTATAAATTATTTTGCTTTAATCCTATTCATTAAAAAAGTCTATGAAATGAAACAATCCTTTATCTATTGTTTGAGTAGGGGTTGGAAGCTGGGGAAAAGACAATGATGATGACTACTTTCTGTTTTATGCCAAAATCCACTGTGAGCTTTGGTTATATGCACGTTACTTTAAAAACTAATTAAAAAAAAAAATCACCCACACACAATCATCTATTTCCAATATGGATGACAGTATAAAATAAATGAAAGTATTCCATTTGGTTTCTGACATTTTACAAGCTAACAATAGCATTGGTGCTTTCTCTCTTCATCAAAGCTAAATTAGACAAGTTCTAGTTTGTTTTACTTTATTCAACTAGTATTTCAAGAAATAATTCACACACACACAAAGTGGCCACAACTCATATAGAAAGTGACCACACAATATAATGAAAAGGATTATATGATGCCTTGCTCCAAGTTCCTGTTCTTCCTTCAAGTGGCATTTGAGATAACTGCTTCACAACAATAACTTTAGAATGTACAGACATATAGAAAATGAGGAAGGAATAATTATATGTAGGTAATATACTACCATCCAAAGTGCTCTTAATTAACTCATTTAAATGGCAGTACAGAGGAGAACGATGAATTCACAACCTATTTTATCAATAAATATTTACATTTTAAGACAAAAATTAAGATTCTAATTTATTTTTATTCTATGTTTTCAACTTACTATAATGGCACTCAGAACAATGCCTTTTAGATAAATGGAAGACAGGGATCTATTTTTACATGAAATAGAACTACCCGTAAGTAAATGACGACTAGCATCTAACAGAAAGCACTTTAAACAACAAAAATTTCTTACTTAAAGAGAGAGCAACAAGAAAGGACAGTCAGAAAATAAGTCATGAACATACCCTAGAACCACTCCCAGCTCCTTGACATGAACACGCATCTGCCCCCTCAGGTACTCTGACAGCATTTTGCTCTTGAAGTATAGCTCCTGCAACCTATCTTCTAGATGCATTACACACTGCAAACAGGGGGAAACAAGAACTGGATGAGAAAATGGTTTCTAGCTCTGAAGGGATAGTAAATTACAAAGCAACATGTTTTTGACAATTCTATTTATTCATCCCAGCACAATGAAGTACATTTTTGAGCATGCAATTTTAGCCACAGAGGTTTAAGTCTTTTCATAGCTCATATCAAAGGTTAGATTCTACATTTTTTTGTTTTTAAATATGATAAATTATACCTAATAAAATTACCATTTTAACCTATTTCATGTGTACAACTGGGCAGCATTAAACACATTCAAACTACGCAAATATCCATTTACAGAACTTAAAAGTTTTTACTCCAAATTTGATTATTATAACTCATAAATGGATATAACGTACATGTATTAATATAGAAAAGGCTGTATTCTCCAGTGGAAAAGTAAAAGATAATCAGTTTGCAATAGCTCAGAAAGAATGTTCTGTAGCCCTTACTAAAAGAGAGATGTTCTAAATTGGAACATTAAATACTAAAACATACAATTTGTTTACATCAAATTATCGTGTTCAGTTTACAGATGATTTTTCATGCAAATTGATCCTGCATATGTTTGAAGAAACAACATGAGTTTCAGGTTTTAAAACACTAAATTATGTCACAATATTCCCTTCCAAAGAAAATCAGCTATAAAAACCCACTTTCTGCTGGGGAAAACACAGCTAAACAGATTTACTGGCAAACTTATTTTTTCATAGTGTGTGATTTTTACATGATGCTCATACAGGATGAAAATACCTTAAGAATAAAATACTAACTATAGAATATATATGCTCTCCACCCTCCCCTCTCCCTAGCTGGCTTAAGTTCCACAGTCAGACTTTCAAGGTTTATTCTGGTTTGGGTTTCTCTGACCCTTTGTTTTGCCTCTCTATATCCCACATGAGACTGAAGCTATCTGGTATTTGTCTTTTTTCTTCTTGATTATTTCACTCAGCATGATCCTCTCTATTTCCATCCATATTATAGCAGGAATAGTAAGTATTGCACTGTGTACATTACACTTTTTGTTGATCTACTCACCTATATTATGTACTACAATATGTACACAGATGTGAGAAAATGTGGAATGTATACAGTGGAATACTACCTACCTGATGGCACCAACGTCACAACTTTGCTAGTGTAAACAGTATGGCACTGAACATAGGAGTGCCTATCTTCCTTTGATCACTGTTTTTACATTTTTTGGGTAGACACCTACAACTGGAACTGGATTGTATGACATATTTATTTTTGACATTTTGAGAAACCTCCATATTATCTCCTATAGGGTTGGACAGGTTTACATACCAACAGTACAAGATGGTTCCTTTTTCTTCACATGCTAGCCAGCACTTATTATTCCTAATCTCTTTTATATATATCCCCTAGTTTTCTTCACAAAGTTGAAGGTAAGGTTTAGATTTTAAGTTCATTTTCTTAAGACTATGGCATGAAATAAGAATTCAACTCCATTCTTTTACATGTGTGTATCTAATTTTCTTAGCATGGTTTCTTCACAAGACTCCTTTCCCCTTTGAAAGCTAATGGCTTCCTTGTTGAAAATTAAATGACCATATGTATGAAGATTTATTCCTGAACTTTCCAGTATATACTATTTATATATGTCAGTATCACACCATTTTGAATACCATCGCTTTATTGTAAGTTTTAAAATCAGTATGAGTTTCTTATTTTTCAAGTTTATTCTTGTTTTTCAAAATGGTAATTTTTTCAGGTTCCCTTGAAATACCATACAAATTTTAGGACAGGCCTATTTATTTTCTTTCAGGAGGGCAGGGGTGTCTAATAAAAGAAAATCCATAGGGATTTTTCATACAGATTGCATTAAATCAGGATATCACTTTAGGTAGTACTGTAGCCTTCCAATTCATGAACACTGTAAGTCTTTTTATTTAGTGTATCTTCTTTAATTCCTTTCAGCAATGTTTTAAAGTTTCCAGTGTACAAGTATTTTACCTTGTAATTTACTATAGGTGGACTTTTTTTCCTTTTCAATTTGTTCACTGTTACCAATTTATTTTTGCATCCTGATCTTGGATTTTTTTTAACTTTGCTGAATTCATCTATTAATTATTGAGGCTTTTTTTTTTTGGCATGTAATATAAGTTACCTAGATATAAGAGCATGCTGTCTGCAAACAAAGGTGATTTTAGTTCTTACTTTCCAATTTAGTTCTTACTTTCCAATTTAGATGCTTTCTGTTTCTTTTTCTGGTCTAGAACTCTGGCTAGAAGCTCTGGCTAGAACTTTCCAGGTCTTTGTTGAATGGAAAAGGTAAAAGTTTGCATTCATGCCTTATCCCCAAACTTTAAAGGTAAAACTGTGTCTTTCACTACTGAATATGTTAGCTATGGGTTGTGAGCGATGTCATATATGGTCTTGATCATGTTGATCTACAGACAATTTATATATGCAGTGTTATGTGTGCCTAACAAGAAAAAGAACACCTTACAAGGTGAAAATGTTGTCTTCACTAAGAGGTTACCAGTAGTATGAAGAAAGATCAATTAAACTCCTAACATGACAATGATGGTCTAGAAAGCACTGATATTCTGCACAAAAGCTCGGGAGTGTTGCACACTTTAAGAGATACTAGTAAAATATTGAATTTTGGTCACTAGAATCATACTATAGACAGACATGTAAACACCCCTTTCTTAGTCAGTTTAGCCTCCATAGAAATAGCACAGACTCAGTCACTGAAACAATAAAGAATTATTTTCTCATACTTCTGGAGACAGGAAATCTCAGATCATGGTAACAGCACGATCAAATGCTGGTAAGAACTCTCTTCTAGTTAGCAGACCACTTACTGTCCAAAGTAGAGAGAATGAATGTGAAAATAGTTATCTTTCTGTTCTTACAAGAGTACTAATCCCGTTATGAGGATCCCACCTCGTGATGTATTTTTTTTTTAAGATTTATTTATTTATTCATACAGAACTGGGGTACAGGCCAGAGATGCGGAGGATGAGAGGATTCACAGAGACAGAGTGGGGAGCAGAACAGGCAGATAGACGAAGTACACTGCTGAGGGGAGCAGTGGGCGGGTCAGGAGAGGTCTGCTACACCATGTGGATCTCCTCCGGGGCAGGCAGGAGTCAGTGGGAATAGAACTCATGAGGAAGTGGCTTAAGCTTCTTAGTGCTGTGCTTTAACCCACTGCGCCACCAGGGGCCACCAAGGAGGGCCCTCGTGATGATTTTTAACTATTGAATAAACGCCCATCTCCAAATATCATCACAGTGGGGGTTAGGAGTTTCATTCAACAAGCAGGATTTAGGGGAACAGAAACAGTAAATCCAAATCATTGTCCTTCAGAAAAATGATGATGCTAACAGCAGTATTTAATACAGGTAGGTACAAATACTAGTTTAGTCATTTATCAGTGTACTAGAATTCCAATCTCACACATACTTACAAAATTTGGAGATAAATTATGTTTATAAAGTTGAAGGGTGGAATGAAGCAGGTTAGAAACAAGACTGGAAACCAGTACTTCCTTTCCCAATTTATTATCTGTCACTCGTCTCTGGCTACTGGCCACTTGAACTGTCCATTTATCCATATCTGCTATAATACAGACAGCTTCTGCTATTGGTTCATCCAACACTGGATGCTGGAAAGAAAATATAATTCATTTTACGATAAGCAAATGAAGTCCAAACATAATGCTAATAAATGAGGAAATAGATATTAAACAAAACCAATTATTAAATTCTAACTACTGCAGCCAAAGAATCTTTGACATTGGACAATGACATACAACTGACTCATGAATAATGAGGAAACTAGGAACATTAACTTCCCAGCTCTACCATGCACCATCAAAAATCCACACACAGATGTTGACTTCCCAAAACTTAAATATTCAGCTGCTGACCAAAAGCATAATGCTCACAGTCAATAAACACATATTTTGTTTATGTGTACTATATATGCTGCATTTTTACAATAAAAGCTAGAGATTAAAGATGCTGTAAGAAAATAATGATTAAGATGATCATAAAGATCTTGATTCTCATCACTTCCACAGTAAGTAGGCTAAGGAGAAAGTGAGGGAGAAGAGAGTTTCAAAAAAAACTCCCTATAAAATTGACTCCTTCAAACCCCTGCTGTTTAACTGTAATTACCTCAACTGAAGAACTGAGCAATCATATAGAAATCATCATAGGTAGAGACTTGTATTTATTATCAAAATTTTATGTTCTTTAACCCAGAACCTTTTGTCAGTGACAACAATATGCCAGATAACTAGAAGAAAATGCTTTTTTTTTTAAATCTCAAAAAAACTAAACATTTCTAAAACAGACATGACAGAAATTCACATGAACAAGTCAACATTAATAAAGTTCTATGCTAACTAGTTAACTACCCAATCCTGGCAAGCATTAATTTGATTGAACACTAGAGGGTCTATTTCTGGATTAAATAAAGTCCTTGCTACCTATGTGTGCTAGGTTTTTCTAATTATTAAGATATATACTCAAAGTATGGATGCTAACAGTTTAAAAAAAGCAAATCAGTAGGTACAAACTTCAGTCTCTAAGATACATTGTTAAATGGAACAAAAAGTCATCATACATACACAAATTTATCCCAGTTACAATTTTATGAATTCATACCTATGTCTAAACTCTTTACCATAAAGATATTTATAAAGAAGTACAAAACATGTAGAAGAATTTCTCCTTTTTTAAAGATTTATTTATTTATGCATACACGAGCTAGGGTATAGGCCAGAGGTGGAGGTGAGGATGGTGGTGAGAGGATTCACCAGAGACAGAGTGAAAAGCAGAACAGGCACATCCACTGAAATACACTGCTGAGGCGAACAGTGGGCTAGACAGGAGGGGTATGCTGCTCCATGTGGGTCACCTCCCTGCTCAGGGGATCCAACTCATGCTGCAGTGGCTGTGGATAGTTCCATAGTGCTCAGATTTAACCCCCCCTGTACCACCACAAAGGCCCCAAGAATTTCTACTTTTTATTTTACATGTCATTATGCTGTTTATCACAAACATTTGCCTCAGTGACACTTTTATAATTAGAAAATGTTATAGTAAGACAGTGGGAAAAAACACGTTTTGGTTTTTACATAAAAAAAATCAAAAACAGTTTTTGTTTGGAGGTTCCTCAAACTGCTAAAAATGGAGCTTCCGTATGACCCAGCAATCCCATTCCTAGATCTACCCAAAAGACACAAAAATACTGACTCAAAAAGACACCTGCACCCCCATGTTTATTGCTGCTTTATTTACAATTGGAAAGACATGGAAACAGCCCAAAGGCCCAAAAGTGGATTAAAGAGACGTGGTACATAAACAAAATGGAATATTACTCAGCAACCAAAAAAAATAATAAAACACATGCCTTTTGCAGCAGCATGAGTGGAGCTGGAAAAGATCGTGCTTAGTTAAATAAGCCAGAAAGAAAAGGAAAAATACCAGATGGTTTCTCTCATAGCAGGAGTATAACGGACCAGGCGAGAAAATAGTAATAATAATGAACAGCTATAGGCCAGAGACATTTTATGGGGGTGGAATGGGAACAAAAACAGTGCGGGGAGGGAAGTGCACTGGACTATGGTGATGGCACATGGGTGATTTGGTGATGGGAAGTCCATGGGGATTACAACTGACATAAAAAAGGCACAAAATGATGTAAAAATAAACTATTAAAAAAAAGTTTTTTAAGAAAAAAGAGTGAAAGAGAGGTGCCTGCATGCACAGACACAGGTGGACAGGAGAGCTGCCTGTGAAAAACATTTTAAACATGCACACACTGATAAATGTACTATAGGTACATAGCTACATCCCTGGCCCCCAGTGGTTTACACACAAAAACTAAAAGTGATAATTAAGTAGAGAGTGGCACTATCAAAAAGGGAGAACACTTATACAGCGCTCAATACTTCAGTATCTTTCTGTATTTGAAAAGATAAAGATTTCTTCACTACTGGTCATTAGCATTAACACTAACATAAAAAACTACAACTTATAATACCTGAACCCAAAGGCTGTTTTCCTTTCTGTTATTATTACTACAATTTCACAATTAAGTACGTACGCGTGCCACTGAAGAAGCCAAAGTTTGGCAATCAGCACCCCCACCCCCACACTGCTCCAAAGGATATCCCTTTGTCCATTTAATGAACAACTACTCTGAACAAAGCTTTTTGCCTGATGTTAAAAAACAAGGGTACCAAAGTTCATATCCTCTGAGGGAAATTAAAACAACTGGCTTTAAAAAGACATATATCTTTTCTTTTTACATCATTCTTCCTTTTGTGCCTTTTTCCATCTCGTTGTAATCCCCAATTCACCCCTGTGCCATCACCATAGTCCTGTGCACATTTCCCACTCCACCCCCATAAAATGTCTCTGGTATATAGTTGTTATTTTTTTTTTGTTGTTTGTTTATTACAATTGCTTTCCCTCCCATTCTCCCTGGCCCCTTATGCCCCTGCTATTAGTGAAACCATACAGTATTTTTCTTTTTCTGTCTGATTTCACTAAGCATGATCCCTTCCAACTCCATCCATGTTACTGTAAAAGGCATGATGTCACCTTTTTGATTGCTGAGTAATATTCCATTGTGTATATGTACCACATCTTTTTAATCCAGTCATCTACTTTTGGCTGTTTGAGTTGATTCCATGCCTTTACTATTGTAAATAGAGCAGCAATAAACATAGGGCTAGCAGGAGTCCTTTTAGTCAATGTTTTTGTGTCCTTTGGATAGATACCTAGGAGTTGGGTTAATGGGTTATATGAAAGCTCCATTTTTAGCAGTCTGAGTCCAAACCAGACATGTATCTTTAACCAATGAAAATAAAAGTTATTATCTCAAAAAGATCAAAAGTGACAAATCTTAAATTAGATTAGGAATCAGCAACTTTTTTCTATTAATAAGAAACAATTTAGGTTTTAGGGATATGTTTCACTGACAAAGCTACAGTTAATGTAGGAAAACACTTATAAAGTATTAAATAAATGGGTATAATCATGTTCCAAAAAAACTTCATTTACAAAAGCAGGTCTAATTGCCCTATGGTAGTCACTGCTTATCACTGATGTACATGAGCCAAAAATGTCTATTAAATAAGTCAAACCATGAATGAATTCCTCATTAGAAGATCCTCAGCATATGGAGGAAAAAATAACCCACAAAAATCAGAATTGAAAATGGTGACATCACCAGCGACTTTAAAAAAAAGTATTAAAGGATCATAAATGTATGCTATAAGCAACTTTATTCCAACAAACTAGGTCAGTTCAATCAGACTAATTCCTAGAAAGGCAAAAATTAGCAAAATTGAGAAAGAAATTATTTCAGAATAAATCTATAATAAAAGACTGAATTAGCAACTTTAAAATACCCTCATTCTAAAAACTGACGCCAGATGAATTCACTGGTATATTCGAGCAAACACTACAAGAAAAATAATATCAGTCTTTCAGAAACTGTTTCAGAAAATGGAGGAAAGCTTTCCAACTCATTTAATGAGCAAGTATTGTTGATATTAAAGGTAGACAGAAACATCACAACTATAAACTGACATCCCTTATGTATACAGACTCTAAAATCTACCACACAGTACTAATAAAGCAAATCCAGCAACAATAAAAAAAAAAAAACTACATTCCATGACAAAGGGTTGGTTCCACATCTGAAAGTCAGTGAATATAATATAACACATTATCAATTTAAAGAACCACGTAATCATTTTAACAAACACAGAAAAGTACATGAGAAAATCCTATATCCATTTATGATTTAAAGAATGAAACTCAAAAAACTAGGAATTCTCCACATCTGGTAACAGGGATTTACAAGAATCCAACAAGTACCACCATACTTAATAATAAAAGACTCAGCATGATCGGGGAAGAAGACAAGGATGTTCACTGCTAGCACTTCTATGCAACTATGTACTGAAAGTACTGGCCTGTATCATCAAAAGAAATAAAAGGTATCCAGACTGGAGAGAAAGATGTTACCAAAAATATATATCAGTCCTGTTGATTAAAAGATCTGTGATCCATAAATTCAAGTAAAGATCACTCACCTGCACAGCATGAGATAAATCTGATACTAGACATTGACGGAGCCTTTCATCACTCCCAACTCCTTGAAGAACAAAGTCAGGCACATAAGATGAGCAGTAGCCACCCAACAAGGACCTTCCAAAGTTGGCAATGTTTGGCTGAACGGCACTCACTTCAATTAATTTTGATCTGGAAGAAAGTTCCCCAAAGAAGGTATACTTAGTTAGTATTAAACATCTTTAACTAAGAAGGTATTGTTAGACAATTAATCCACATTTCTAGTATATTCCTTTTCTACAAAATATATTGAGAGTAAAATCATCCTAAAATAAAAATTGGCTCAAGTACTCAATCAGATAACAATGCTCCATTCTATCAAGAGTAGAGGATCTGATGAGATACCTCCAAATAAGGTGAACATAAATCTTTCATGATAGACTTTAGGAATGCTGTCCCTTGTGTTTACAACACTTTCTTAATACAGCCTATTATAAAAGCCATCATCAAAAAACAAATTGAAAGCTTATTTTATAAAATTTCTCAAGTATGAATCTTCCCCATTAATAAAGTATGCATTTCCTAATTTCACCTTAATCTTGATCAAATATATTTAATTTTTTTGGGTTTTTTTATTATAATCTTTTGTTTTTTCATTATTTTGTGCCTTTTTCCATCTCAGTTGTAATCCCCATATACTTCCCATCACCAATTCATCCATGTGCCATCACCATAGTCCTGTGCTAATCTTGATCAAATATATTTCTAACAGTCATTTCCTATCTTCTCAGTGATTATCTCTCCCAAGTTGTCAAGCTCAGCACAGATTCTTTTTGAGAGCTTATTTCACTCTTAAGTCCTTCTGGGGAGCATAATACATCCTAAAGATCTTGCAATCTCCTAAGAGTAAAGAATCCCCAAAATACCAACATGATTTTTCTTTAATGCCTTCACAAAGCCCTTCTGGTCTGCCCTTTTGGCTTAGCCTTTAACCTTTCCTGTGAATACGAGTGCACAATAATAAAAGAATTTTTCTGGGATAATAAACATTATTAACACCAAGAAAGTATGAGACTTTTAGGTCTGTTACTGCCATCTTCAGGGGTCAGTTAAAGAATGGTACATATTTAGATAAAACCTTGTACTTACCCAGGAAAAGGTATCTCATCTTCTTCTGCCCAATCTTCTTGGTCTCCTCCATAATAACTGCTCACTTGTCTAGTTATATCATGACCTATATCTTCACTTTCACTATCCCCAAGGGCACTATCTGAACTTTCGTTTCTTGGAATGTCCCATTCACTCCCTACAACAACTTTTTTCTCTGAACTCTCTTTATCCCCATGGGGGACAAGAATAGAGAGTGTATCTCTTTGGTCCTGCTGAGGAAAGCAGGTTTTACATGAATCTTGGTTAACTGTTTCTACACACTTACAAAATTCATTGTTTTGTTTGGTATTTTTTATATATAATCTTTTTGAAAATTCTAACATACAGCAATGCTCTTTACTGTCTGTACCTATTTTAACTGGAATATCATCAATAGTCCTGGTTTCAATGGAATCGTCATTAAAATATTCATCAAATAAGCTTATGTTTTCTGAGTCTGAGGGATTCCAACAAGGATGTTCACAGGATTCTCCAGAAACCATGTTTGGTGTATCAGATTCACCAGATTGGTCCTGAGTTGTTTGTTTGGTTTCTTGATGCTGATCAGCAGCCACTCTTTCTTCCATCAGTGGTTTGGTGTGATGCTTTGTGATCTGCGCCACCACTGCCTGACTACGCAGTTCAGTATCTGAGTCAGGTGACATAGAATCCCCAATCAGGAAAGTAACCTTTGCCTGGGTTGCCTCACAAGAAAATGCAGCAGTCATAAGGTGATCCTTATCAGGTGGCTTTTTTTCCACAACTGCTCCTGTGGATCTCAACACTTTGCCGGCATGATTATCTGAATCCAGCAATTCTTCACTCTGCCATGTTTCTTCTGCTAGCTCTAATCCTGACTTTGACAATGCACATTTGTCTATGGGAGCAGATCCTGTCTCTAACTTGGTGTCAAGGCAGGTTCTTAATTTATCTCCATACTGTTTAACATCAGCAGCATTTTCTTTCTGACAGTCAGCAGGAGGAATCATTCGACACTCATCTGAAATTCCTAGCAGTTCCTTAGAGTTATTTTGAGTATCTTCTCTCTGTTGTGATATATTCTCTGTATTTTGCCCAAGAAGTGGATGGCTGCAATATTTACAGTTACAATTAGTAGTCCTTGTTTCTTCTGATTCTTTAAAGAGCAAACTGCTTTTGTTCCTGTGCATTGTAATAAGCACATATTCAGATTCTTCTATTTCACCTTTCTCTAAAGTGGTAGTAATTACTGTGCCTGGCATAACAATGGCTTCATCTTCTCCATTTTCTAAAAGATGGGTTTCTTGAAGTTCAGAGCATCTTATGAAGTAAGTAAGAAAATAAAGTAGTCTCTGGACCATGTCTGGTCGTTTACCAACTATCACAGTCCTCGCTAACCGCACAGGAGAGCCAATAGCACCATATAAATCCCCTGCAATGGAAAAATAAGTTAACAGATAGACTAACTCAATCAACTAAGCACACTGTTTTCAATAATCAGAAACCCTCTCTTATATCAGAGGTAGCTCATGTTTTGCTCTCAGTTATTTAATAGATAAGTGACTATTTAGGATGATGTGGATGGTCTCATTCAAAGTAAAAGGTGAACGGAGTTTTCTAGCTTTCTCCTTAGGCAGCTTCCATTGTTCTGAAAGCTCAAAGAGTCAGTTCTAAAAGTTACATTTCCAAGAGTATTCTCTGTGCCTGGCCCTGGAAGAGCACTTCATGGAGCTGGAAAGGTAGAGTCTGAAGTACTACATGCAAAAGAATTATGTAGCTAGTCCAATGAAGATAAAGCACAATATCTGCAGGGAGGGGTGGCCAGAAGGAATGCAGCAGAGCTGAAGGAGTCACATTATATATGTCACTTTTCTTGCTTTAAATCATATCCCTAAACCTTAACTGCTGCTGTGCTATCCAAGCCCCCACATTAGTGCCCATTTTCCTTTCCATTTTCTAAAGAATTGGCTAATGGAGGTAGACCAGAAAGGAAAAGAATAGTGAGGCCCATCCTGACTAAGAGAAAAAAAAAAGACAACATATGTAGCCATGGTTCATTTTCACTTTTGTGACCATACTAGACTTAAATTTCATTAAAAGAGAGGAGAGGAGAACTCAGGAGTTACCAATCCCATTTCTATGTTTATGCTATATAGCTCAAGCTAAACCAGTAAATGAACAAGTGCCAAGTACATTTTAAAATGGAATATTTAAAGCCATTCACTTAAATTTAATTCCATTTCTGCTATTTGTCAATATATAATTTTAAAAACCTCTTTTTATTTTACCTCCAACCCCACTTTTAAAGGAACAAATATAAATTAGTTTCAAATAAATATATGCTGTAGATAATACTAAGATAAAATTTCCTCCTGTAGCTAAGACATTGTCTGTAATACTAATATACCATTGTTCAAATTACTCCCATAATTCCCACTAATTATCAAATAAACTGAAACTGCTTTGACATGTCAAATGACACTTTCATGGCTGGTCTGACTTTACCTTTACAGACTACTTATAGTTATTCTTTTTCACCTTTATTCTCACAAAGTCCCACTTAAAAGTGGACTACCTAAACTGGACCACTGAATACATTCAGGACTTTCAACACACTCATCTCTTTACTTGCACTATATAGTTTCCCTTCTCTCTATTTCTCTCTGTCAGCTGAAAGTTTTCCAACCAAACATCCTCCCTTGTGCAAAAGTAAGCTTCATTTATTCAGGTACCTCTAAATTTCATTTGTCTCATACTTCCTCTTTAAAATATGATTACTGCCCACATATATGTAAACAACAATATTAAGCTGTCAGCTTCTTGGGGGAAAAGGAATAGATACTATTCATCTTTATAGCCTCTAATGTTCTTTGTACAGACTTGAGATATTCTGCACTCAATAAGCAAGTGTAGAACTGAAATGTTCAAATAAAAAATATCACTGAATTACTTCATTTAAACAAATGCATAGTAATACTATTATAATGAAATGCTACTCAGAATTTTAAATAAATTATTGATATATACAACATAGGTAAACTGCAAAAAAATGATGTTGAATAATGCTGAATGAAGCAGGTCAAGCTTTAAAAAATAAAGCATGTACTCTATGATTATACTTATACAAGTTCTAGAACATGTCAACTAATCTGTAGTGACAGGAAAAAAATGGATGTCAACTAATCTATAGTGACAGAAAAAAAAATGGAGAAAGTAAAAGGTAGGGTGAGGTAAGCAGGAGGGTCAAATTATAAGAGGACATGAGAAAACTTTGGAAATGATGGTTATGTTCACTATCTTGACTATATACAAAATAGGTGAACTGCAAAAAAATGTATACTTTGGCTAATGTGTAACTGTTGAGTTATTTTATAGCATGTATATGTATACTTAAAGATATGTATACTTTGGGGCTCCCTGGTAGCATAGGGGTTAAGTCTTAGCATATCATGCTATCATTGCTGCAGCCCGAGTTTGATCCCCAGACAGTGAACTAGCCCACATATGATGCAGCAGACCTCTCCTGTCTCTCTGCAGCAGTGTATTTCAGTAGATCCACTGTTCTGCTTCCTGTTCTATCTCTGGTGAATCCTCTCAACCCCAACCCCAGCACTTCTGGCCTACACTCCAGCTCTTCTATGCATAAATAAATGAACCTTAAAAAAAAATGGTATGTATACTTTGCCATATACATTAAATCTTAGCAAATTCTATGTTTTATATATGTGTTTGCTGAATGCCAACTATTAATTAAATAAAGGGGGGGGAGGAGGAAGGAAAGGATAGAAGACAACTGGAAGAAAAAGGGGAGGCTACATAGATAAGCTATATTACCATATGCCTGGCAAGTTAAATCATTAGCACAACCTAAGGGTTTTGTACTCTACCCAAATTACCAAAATGTGCTTATCTTACTCCACTTCCCCATCATTGAATAGCAAGTGAGTAAGAGCAGAAAACAGCAGCTACATTTACCAGCTGTCATCCTAAGCACTTTACATGTATTGTCTCATTTAATTTTCATAAATTTTGAAGTATGTACTATCATTATACCCACTTTATAAATTAAAAAATGGTGATTTCATAGCCTGTTTTTTTTAAATAATATAATAGTTTATTTTTACATCATTTTGTGCCCTTTTCATCTCAATTGTAATGCCCGTGGGCTTCCCATCACCAAATCACCAGTGTGTCATCACCATAGTCCAGTGCACTTCCTTCCCCCCACTGTTTTTGATCCCAGTCCCCATCCCACCCCCATAAAATGTCTCTGGTACATAGTTGTTCATTAATTATTATTATTTTCTTTCCTGGTCCTTTATACTCATGCTATGAGTCAAACGATCCCGTATTTTTCCTTTTCTTTCTGGCTTATTTCACTAAGCATGTTCTTTTCCAGCTCCATCCATGTTCATTGCCTGTGCTTTTTAAGCATCATGCTACAATGCCTTTCTAATGACTGTCAACTCATCAACAATACTCTCTGTCCTCTGTTACCCATTTATTCAGTAAGGACTAGCTTTAAGGAAGTATTTTACATAATCGCTCAACAGACAAAAAGTAGAACAGAAATCTCAAGGACAACTTCTCATTTAATCATACTTCTTCTACCACAGGTGAATGCTGATTCTTTCGAGGCAAAGAAAATACCCTGGAGATCCTATAGTTGCTAATAGGTCCAGTCAACATCCCATTCTTGCTCCAGCAGGAGTGCTATACAAGGAATGGTATCAGGCATAAGATTGGTACAGGACAATTTAGCAGACACAAAAGAACAAATAAAATGATCTTGTAAAATGGAAGTGATAAGAGCATTCTCTTTCTTTTTGTTTTTGCTATAAAATAACTCAACAGTTACACATAAGCCCACATGTACTGAATAAAATGAGGGTTTTCAGACTACCTACCCAGTTGTGCCCAAAGTGGATTATATGGATGAGTCTTCGCCAACATGTCCACACTCTGAGAGGAATGTTTCTCTAAAAATATTTTTATAGGTGGTTGTCCATTTGGCATGACTGTTGGAACCCAGGCAAGATGATTCGTGAGAACTGCAGTAATAAGTGCTGGCAAGAATCTGAAAACAAAATGTATCCAATCAGATTCCAACCTGCCTTCACAAAACTTAGGGCAATAATGCAGTGACAGAAGAAAGTAAAAATTACATATTCTCATGTGGCCAAATGGCATTAAAAAAAGCACCCCAATGAAAATAGACATTAATTCATTTTGACAGGAGTTTAAAGAAAATTCTTAAAGACAGCATTCACCAGGGGCTATTTTCTGATTATAATTACAAAAGGAAAATGCTATTTCACATCTGAAAAATTATGGATTTTTTAAAAGTGTCTAATATACAGCTTATTAATGAATCAACTATTGGGTCTATATATCTCCAAATTACTTATTAAGAAAATAATGGAAAGTAAATATTACATAAATTATGGGAGAGAAGAAAAACACCTAAATTATTCATAAGAATTCTAGGAATGTAATGACAGTTTTAGAAGAAAGAAATACGGTAAAATATATTTGGAATGTATCACTGGAATTCTGCAATTTTCTTAAATAAGGGTTTTACTTCTTTTCTATGGAATGAAACTATGTAAATGGATACAGTTTCTAGAAAAAGATAAGATTCAAAGAATTCTGTTAAATGTTTACTGTTCCTCATTCAGATAAACTGTGATCTTCTTCCACAACGTATCTTATGTTTTAGAATTGTTTTATGAGTAAAATGAAATAACTTCAGAAAAATGGTTAATTCTTTCCCTCTTGTGATAGAGTTTGATCACAATAAAGACACCTAATTATATAGTAAATAATAGCTAACATAGTTTAAATAGAGTATGCCATACTGATTTTTTGAAGCATTTTCCATTAAAAAAGTGAACTCCTTCATGAAACGATGGCAAAGCTGGTTCTTTTCTGGAGTCCCAGACATCATTGTAAGCCAGACAGGCTCTCCAATTCGTGGCATTGTATATAGATTACAAATTGTTGTTCTAAAAGAGGAAAACATATTGTGAAATTAATAATTTCCAGAAATACATACACTTAAAAGTTCATGTCACCAGTTTGACTTATACCTCGGTTATTAAAGCTTTTTTTTTTTTTAATTGAGGTAACATTGGTTTATAGCACAGTGTATGATTCAGGGAAAGGTTCACACCTCCTCAGATGCACCTCAGCACAACCCCCCCACCACCAAGCACCCATATCCCTTCTGTCACTTAATAGTAGGCCCCTCTCTACACTTTGTCTTCACACTCAGGTCTCTCTATCTAGTAGACTCAATTCTACACTCATATTTCTAAGCTTTGTTTTGTTTAGTTTTGTCCATTCCTTTGTTTTGTTCTCTCTGTATTTCACATATAACTGAAATTGTACAGTGTTTTATCCCTCTCCCCCTGGCTTATTTCACTTAGCCTGACCCCCTCCAATTCCATCCATGTCACCCAAAAGTTCATCTTTTTCTGTTTTTTATTTTATAGTGACTGGTATTCCACTGTAGATATGTAGATATTCCACACCTCTTCTTTGAGAGGAGACAGTGAATCAAGTCTTTCTTTCCCTGTTATCAGCCTTATACCAGAGAAAATGTTCTGTATGTTAACTCCAATATATTGGTGGTGGCACTGGCTCTGCCCCCAATGACTGTGTGACTCAGATAAGTTATTTCCCTATGCAAGTTATCAGTTTCCTCTACATGTAATATTAAAATATAGGGCTATATTGTGTTCAAAAGCCCTTTCCAGCATTGTATTTCTAAGGTTTATGCCACATGTACTTAAATATAATACATATAAACAAAAACAGAAAATATCCTAAATAAGGTAATAGCTTATCCACATATCTATTCATAACAATAGTTGACAGGGGCCTCCTTGGTGGCACAAAGGATTAAAGTACAGCACTATGAAGCTATCCATAGTCACTGCAGCATGAGTTCAATCCCTGGCCAGGAAGGACCTCCCCTCAGCAGTGTATTTCAGTCATTTTATCTGTTCAGTTTCCCAGTCTCCGGTGACTCCTCTCACCACACACCTCTGATCTGTACCCCAGTTCTCGTATGCATAAATAAGTCTTTAAAAAAACCACACAACAATAGTGCATAAATAAGTCTTTAAAAAAAACCACACAACAATAGTTTATTGGCTTCATTTTGTTGCTTATGCTGATACTCTTCAGTAAAGTTCTAAAGGACAGTGAGGATACTATACCAGCATGCTATATCTTATGATACTCAACTGTCTGTAGTTTTTCTTGAATCAACACAAGTGTTGGTTAGTCCATAGGAAAGTGTTTTCTGGTGTCTTTTCATTTATATAGACAATATCAAGTTCCATGGCTTGTACTCTACTCTCTTCCAAAGAGTTCAAAGGGTACTTTAAAAATGGTAATTCTTTTTTTTTATATTAGTATCTATATATTGCTCATCTATAAACTGAAGCAAATTTACCCTACCCAAGTCCTTGATTCACTCACAAGACTAAGTAATTACTGCAAAATTGAGACTTAAAAACTAGTCAGTCAGCCCTCCCTGGTGGCGCAGCGGGTTGAAGCACAGCACTGAGAAGCTAAAGCCACTTCAGCGTGAGTTCGATTCCTGCCTGCCCTGGAGGTGACCACATGGCGTGGCAGACCTCTCCTGGCCCGCCCGCTGCTCCCCTCAGCGGTGTGCTTCGTCGATCTGCCTGTTCTGCTCCCCACTCTGGTGAATCCTCTCACCCTCCGCATCTCTGGCCTGTACCCCAGTTCTGTATGAATAAATAAGTAAATCTTTAAAAAAAAAAAAAAAAAAAAAACTACAGTCACTCAGAAGCTGCAGAATAGCATCCTACTTTCTACTTCCCATAACAGTAGTAGAACCATATGACTAAGATCATTAGCTTTTTATGCTATATACAATGATCTCAGAGTATACTTCTCACTATATATAACTATATGTTATCATTACCAACCTAGAATAATGGTATTTTCTTTTCCCCCAATGATTATGTTCCTTTCAACAGTAAGAAGTACAAGTGTTTTCAGTCATCTGACCCTTTACTTTTCCTAGGCTGTTCTTGGAGAATGAAAGATTCTTTTAGTAGAAAGGAAACTGTGAAACAGCTTTAAACATGATTTAGTCTTTGATATGCATGATGTCTAAGTAAAAATCCAAAGTTGCTAGCCAGCAACTAAATAAACATGCTTCCTGCTTTTCCAGGTTTCAGGGATTCCACATACATACAAAACATTTCCTTCCTCTTCTCGATTACTCAAAACTCATCAATCCTTTAGTCTCATATAATCACAAACTTTATAAAGTATCTGCTAATTTTTAATGTTTATTTAACTTTAAAATTAAATATAACAGATTCTCATTAGCTTACTACAATATTCTATAAACTCAACATAAACACCAGTCACTGCTCCTGTGGAAATACTGGGCTAGGTTCCTGAGAGCCTCTGGTCACAACATTTTCTTCATCCCATCAATTACATAATCCTGTTTTATGTGGGTTTCTCTTTAAAGATATCTTAATATACTGTTGACTCATTAACACTGAATTCACAGCCAGCAGCAGTTATGACTCATATCTGACTAAAGTTTACTTAACATGTATTTTCTCTGAAAGGCACATCACAATTAATCTTGCACTTAAGAACATTGGACAGCATTTAAGCACTGTGCTTGGAGGCCATTTTTAATTGGAGAATCACTGATGAAAAACATAAAAATGCTATTAAAACGTGGCAAAAAACATATGTCAAAAAGGACACGATATAGAATGAGAACTCAAACAAGAAGGCAGAGCATTGCCTCATCTAGGAATGTGTGTATCAGGTCACTCAAGTTTACACTGACTAATGCATGTCCACAAATGATTATAAAAGCACTGCCAGTGTATTTTCAGATTATAAATAAATTTAACAAGTAGGTGAATTCCTGAGCATAGAATTGATAAATGATGAAAATCAACTGTACAATTAAAGCACTTCCACAGATGGATCACTTAGTAAGAAAATTAAAAGTGTTTATAAAGTCTTTCTAAATAAACATATTCCACCTACATGAACTTTCAAATTTGTACATTAACTCTAGTAAAATAAACTAATACAAAAAGGAAAGTAAACACTTATGAAATGCATTGTCAATGATCTTATAACTCAAGTATGTTGTAAATTCAAAGCAACATTAAATTGAGGTAGCATATCTGATTCAGAGGAACAGGTTCACACTTCAGGTGTAATTCACCAGACCCCACCTACCCAGAACATCCATATTCTTTTATCCGAAAGCTTTGGGTTCCCTTCTTACTTTGTTCCCATTCAAATCTCTTTTCCCCTCTCTAATGACTTCAATTCTGCAGCCATTTCTAAACTTTGTTTTAGATCTGTCAGTACCATTGTTTTGTTTTTCTTTCCTTTTTAAAAGAGATTTATTTCTTTCTGCATATAGAATTGGGGTACAGGCCAGATGTGCAGGGGCAGTGAGAGGATTCACCACAGAAAGAGTGGGGAGTAGAACAGGCCAACTGACGAAGTACACTGCTGAGAGGAGCAGCAGGCGAGACGAAGTCACAAAGCGAGACAGGCACTATGTGGGTCACCTCCCTAGGTGAGGATCAAACTTGTGCTGAGGCTGCCACAGCTTGCTTTCTAGTACTGTGCTTTAATCTACTGTGTCATTAATCAGGGCCCTGTTTTAATATTTCTATAGTCCACACGATTGAGAACAATCTTCAAATTCTAAAGCTGGGCCATTTATTTTATCCAACACCATAGGAATTAAGTCGTAGGTATTTGATTCAAACTATTTTTAAATAAAAATGTTGTTTATAAACTTAAAGCAAGATCATTATTCTACTAGGAATGAGTTTTACTATTTATTATTCTCTTGTCACCTCACTTGGATATATGATAACAGTGTTTCCTGAGAGTTCAAATAGAGACTCTTGGCCTTTCGCCATCAAGTTTGTGACTGCATTAAACAACCAGTCAATCTAGTAATGTAAGTAACAGCTCTAAGTACAAGGGCAAAGAGTCACTGTCAACAAAACAAAGACATACTACTGAATGGGGAAAAATGTTTGCTTACCATATATACAACAAGGGGATAATATACAAGAGCTACAAAGAATTCATTCATACAACTAAATAAAAAGAAAACAACCCAATCAAATGAAAAGAGAACTATGTAGACATTTCCTCATAAAAAATATACAGATGGTCACCAGGCACATAATTAATTCTTGGTGACTGAGTATGAATTAGCCTTATATGATAAAAATTCTTGGAGAGACCCCCATCTTCTCATACAGAACCAACAGACTCCACAGTGAAGATCAAAGAAACACCCATTTCGTGTTTTGGACAAGAGAAATGTAACAGTTTTTAAGTATGAACCACATTCTCCAAACAAAGGCCAGCCCTCCAAGGAAACTTCTTTATCAGAGTCTTCTCTAACTTGAGAAAGGGGTAATTAGCTAAATTCAATCCCCACTAGACTTTCTGGGCTCATTTACGAGAAGGAAATGTGGGCCTGCTAGAATTATGCAGCCTGTTCAGCCACCATTATTGTTACCTGCAGTTCTGCATTCCTCCACAAAGGTCAGAACTGCCTTCAGGAACCGGTCAGTCAGTCATAGGAGCCAAATCTGACAAGGTGCCTTTCAAATCAATCAAGAGCAAAAAGCTTGATAACTCTGGGAAGGCTATGCATCATGAGGCAGAGGTTATGACCACAAGTACCTGGGGTGCTGACGACCAATGTATGACAAGGGACCCCAGAAGCTGATCAATGGAATGCCTTTTTGATAAGATTAGAACTATGCTGTGGGTCTGGGGTATGATTTCAATTTCAACACTTAATCATCAAGCAGATAAAAATTATCTGGTCAGTAGACTCATGTCCCCTGAAACCCTAGATGACAAAAACATATTCTTTAGTTTCACCCATCTTTTTCTACTTGTCCTCCTGCCCCACGTAATTGATGCTGTATGATTATCCTATCAATAAAAAAGCTAGGATCTTGCTTGTTCAGCAGTGTCCTGCATAGTGCAGCCTACCCCACAACTCCCACTTGCCAGTGTGGTATTGCCAACACAACAAGGGAAAAAAAAAAGCTGTGATACATCTCTGAAGATGAAAATGTAAAAACTCAAAAGTCACCAAAAAGACCCAACATTTAATCCTAATATTATGTAACTTCTCCCTCTCCCCAATAGCTTAATATCGTATTCTTTATTACCTCCAGTAAGGTAATAATGGGTTACAAGTGAAACCTACAGGACAAAATCAGTTTAAAAGGAATTTTTAGGAAATACAAAGGGAAAAAAAAGATAAAAAGAAAAACAAACAAATATGGATACTATGGGAAAGTAAAGCTTACAGATATAGCACTATGGTACAGCTATGGCAAATATTAAACACTGCCTAAATTCTAATCAAATTGATAATTAAACTCATAGGACAATACTCAGTTCCTATGTCCTAATACATTATGTCCAGCTTTCAACAAAAAATTACAAGATATACTAAGTGTCAACAAACATATCTAAGTGTGCATGAGAAAATAAAGCACATTTCTGTTGGCTCAAAATAACTTCTCTGGTGACACCCTTATCTAGTACTTGAATAGTAACACACTACTGTAAGTTCCCAACTGTGCTTGAATCCAAATGCATTTAATAGTTAATAACATTTGATAGTTAATAACATAGGAGCCAAAGGCCACTGAATTATACCCTTCCTTGCCTATGGCAAAAAATATAATTTAATTAAAACTTATTAGTATAAGTTAAAACAAAGAAACAAATTTTCCAGTGTACACCAGTAAACAACTCTATATTATGGAATGTTTAAGAATATGTACCTGAATTCATTTAGAGCATCAACTATCCGATTATATGCCAAACTTCTCTGACTGGCATCAGCTGATCTCCGGCTCATTTTCATAGCCTTAAAAGCAATCAAGTAATTAATTCTTATATGCATCTTAAGAAAAATACCAAAAAAAAAAAAAAAAGTGAAAGACAAGAAGTCCATTATTTCCACAAAACACTCTACCACCACTTTTATTCAACCACCTTTCTTATGTAAGAAAGGCATGCACACATATGTACAGTGATTTTCTTTTTTGCACCTTTGTTTGTTGATGACTAATAAATTCAAAATGTTCAAATGTTAAATATCTTATTGTAAATGTCAAACCACAGAATTGTCAATACACAAAGAAATTGATGTTGACAGCTTCTTGGTCATATAAAACTATTTTTTCTCCCAAACAAAATACAGAGATAGTAACAATGGCTCATGGTTTCCACTAACATTTTACAGACACCAGCCCTGTTAAATAAACCTTCCTAAATCTAAAACAAAAAATATTACTGAAGGATACTATAAGTTACTATCAGAAATATTTGCTTTCTTAAAAACTTATGTAGCCAAAATTGAGAAGCCTTCTTTTAGTAGACAAAAAACAGGATAAGTAAAGAATACAGTACCATCAATAAAACTGTTGCTTGGCTGGGGGAAGGGGTGATGATAAGGATGTGGATGTCAAAAAGGACTTTGTAATATTTTTATACTTTTGCCCAAGAAAATGTAATTCTGGATTACTTATACAAAATTACAAACTTGATTTCTGAAACTTTTGACTTGTACCTAAGGCTAAACATCAAGTTCCTGTATATTCAAAAACTTCATTGTTTGCAAAGTGAAACCTACAGTTTTTAAAAACTGTTGACAGATTCCCCATTTATTAAAGAAAGGAATATTCTTTAGCTAAAATTGAACAGTATCCTTCCTTAATTTTATCAGCAATAACATACTTAAGTTAATAAAAACCTCAAAAGGTGACCCAGTCTTCAAAATAACTGTCCAATGCCAGAAATTTTTAGCTTTTCATTTTAAAAAAATGAACAGATTGAAAACTGATTATAGAAGATCACGTCTTTGATGTTATCCAGTGATTATATTCTATCATTAAGTGACAAGTATAGAACTTATAAAATTAAGTTCCACTCATTTATATAAAGTATTCACTCATTCAAGCTTTACCTTTCACCTTTAAAAAGAAATGAGATGTTAAACTTGAATAAATATACAGACAACTATAAGCACTGCAATATATATTTCAGGTTACAGAATGACCACAGCATTAAAGCAACAAAATGTAATCATTAATGAATATTTCTATTTAAACATTAAAAGCTTGAAACACTTTTCCTAGTAACTCAAGATGTCAGGTCAGCTAGTGGACTGATTTCAATAAAGAGAGACAAGAATCAACAGATGAAAATGTCAATAGTGTCCAGCTACTGAAAAAGTGGAAATTATTTTTAATCATTTAATAAAAGTATAGCTGGGCACCTGTCTTTTCAAAGATTTAATGTATGTAATTAATACCAGTATCTTCTCTAGAAGAAAATAATCTTCAGTCACTACCAAGTTACAAAAATGCATCCTGTTTCCAGGCCATTAGAATTGATCTTCCTATCTCCAGTCTCTTATTTTAATCTCTTTCAAACATTTTGACAACTAAAATCTAAAGCAAAGTCAAAACTGCTGGCAAACATTCTAGATTCTTTGTGATCTGGCACCCATTAATTCTGCCATACCACTAACTACTCCCCTTTGTACCCTATTCCTTCTGCACATTGTCACAGGAATTAATTTTAGTAATAGCCACTGACTCTATTTTCTTTTAGGAATCTCTTTAAAAAATTATGTGGAAAATGAACCAAGATGTTAACTAAAGTATAGTTAAAATTGTGAAAAGGTTGAAATGGCCTAATATAAAAAATGTTACTTAACTTGAACAAAACATTTAAGTAACATTTACAATGACATGAGAAATGCATGTGATAAAATGATGAGTTTTTAAGAACTCACATGAGATTAAAACAAAATGCTCATAGCACAATCTCCATGAAGTAAAAGTACAATGCAGAAAAAGTATGGATATGAGTACAAAACGTTGGTGAATTATGTCTGTGTGGCAAGGATATCAATTTTTCTTGATATTCTGTTATATCCAATTTTCAGCTTTAAGTTTAAAAAATCCGGCCCTCCCTGGTGGCGCAGCGGGTTAAAGCACAGCACTGAGAATCTAAAGCCGCTTCCGCATGAGTTCGATTCCCGCCTGCCC
>NW_004567122.1:23208196-23231944 GCF_000260355.1 Condylura cristata
CACTCTGTCTCTGGTGAAGCCTCTCACCGCCCCTGAGCCTCTGGCCTGTACCCCAGTTCTGTATGCACAAATAAATCAATCTTTAAAAAAAAAAAATCCTACAAATCCTTTAAGATTCAGAAATGTCTTTCCAATAGGAAGTCAGTCATTTGTCATTCCTTTGAACACCTAAGTACCCAGTTAACTCAGTCAGTAGAGTATGAGGCTCTTAAAAAAGTGTTCTTCTTTATTTTTAGTTATCTTTAAGCTGTATCTCATATTCATAATTTTGTTAACTTATAGAAGTTATCAACACTGTCAGCAGGACTGGACACAACTGACCACTCCTACCTTTGCAAACACTTTGTTTTTACTAGGCGCCCTTGTTTTTTTCTCCTACTCAAGTGGTCAATTCTCAATCTTTGCTAATTTCTTCCTTCTTGGCTCCTCATCTCCTCACCTTTCTTCTTTCCTTCAATCAGTTTCATGGTTTTCAATACCATATCCACACTGTCAGCTATCTATTTGGGACCTTCCCCCTTAACTCCAGACTCATAAATATTCAGATGTCCAGGAGGCATCAAGCAAACTTCCATTCCTCCTTCACTAAAGCTGCTCCATTATATATAGTCTTTCAAATTTTAGTATTGCAACTATATCATTTTGCAGAAACGAAAAATGTTGAGTCAACCTCAACTGTTCTGTTTCTCTTATAAGCACCCCAATTCAGTCCATTAGCTAATGTCATTAACTTTATTTTAAAGATACATTCAGATTTCTCACCATCACTAAACTGGTTTGAACCAATCATTTCTCATCTGGAGTCTCCCAACTGGCCCTACAACATCAACCTTTTCTCCTAGGTATTATTTTAACCAGCATTTAAGAGAGATCCTTAGAAATAATGCTATTCTTCCAGTCAAATCCCTCTAATAATTTCCCATCTTTCTTAAGAGCAAATGCCAAAATTCTTACAGTAGCTTCTTGGAGGCCATACATGACTTGTTCTCACTTCTAATCCAGTCACACTCCTGCAATAGAACTTTTGCAACTACCTAGAATATTATTCTTTCTGAAGTTTTAGTTTACTTCCTTCACCTCTGGACCAAATGTAATTTTATCAGGGAGCTTCCTGACTAGTATATTAAATTAGCAATGCTCCCAATTAAAATTCATTATAAATTTTTGGTATGTTTTATCTCCAGAGCACTAAATACCATCTAAGATTTTATATATTCATTTATTTGTTTGCTGTCTCATAGGTCAGTAGTGCTGCTTTTTGACATCTTACCTTCAGTTGCAAGAATAAAGCCTTGCCACATTATCAGCCCTCAAATATTTACTGAATGACCAGATGAATGCTATTTTATTCATTTATGATACTGCATTAGACAATAAGCACCTTAAAAAGAGTTTAAGGTTATCTGAATCTTCCAGAACCCTTGGCAAGGTTCAAACACCTCCAAATTTTTCTGCCCAGTTAAGTGAACATAGTTGCTTAAATCAGGACAATAAGATTCAAAGGAAACTTATAAAGTCTGTAAACAAACAATATAACTATGCTTACCTGTTCTATTGCACTCTTTAATTTGTTCATGTGGCTTTCAAAGAGAGGAAAATGTGAAAAAAAGAATTCATTAAATTTGTTATTTTCATCTTCATCTTTGGATAATGAAAAGATTACCCCAATTGCAATCTTCTTTTTCCTCACAATTCCTGGGTTAGGGCCACAGCTTTCATCTGACAGATTAAAGCTTTCTTCTATAGACCTTAAAAATAAATTTTTAATTTAAAAAATATATAAAAATAGTTAAATATGCAATTCAATCTTCCTGCTTATTAAATGAAGGCGATCCAAAGGTCATTTACTATTTTATAAAAAAAAAAATTCCGTTTTTAATTTCTTTTAAATTAGTGAAATCTATTGGCTACTCCTTTTTGCTCACATTATCAGAAGAAATTTCAATAGGAAGTGTTGTAAGTTTTTTGTCTACTCAGATTAATAAAAAATGGAGATAGTTTTCAACTCATAACAATGACTGAATTTTTAGGTTTATAGATGAGTCTGATGTAATCTCTTATTTGTTCTAGGATCTGTATTCTCTCTCCTTTTGATAGTAGCAGCAAAATCAAAGATGAATTACAGGGAGTAAGCAAAGGAAGAAATAATAATCGTCATTATTTGTAACTGTTCTTAAAAATTAAAAATAGATCTATGACGAGTGAATTTGCCTAAGAGAAACATGAAACGCTGAAATATCAAAACATGCAGTGTATAAATCAAAGATCTAAGAGTTGAAACTACAGAACGCCTTAACACAAAAAAACCCCAGTATGATCGCGTCCATTAGAGTATTCATGACACTGAAATTGGCAATGATTTCTTAGCTATAACATCAAAAGCATAAACAACAAGAGAAAAATAGTTAAACTGGACTATATAAAATCTGTTGTACTATAAACAACACTAGTGAAAGAACAAAAAGGCAATCCTTGTAATAAAATATTTGTAAAGTATATGACTGACAATGGATTGATAGCCAGATTATAAAGTAACTCCTACAGATCAACAACCAAAAACCCTGATTCAAAAATAGGCAAAAGCACTTGAATAGATTCCAAAGTCAATGATATTTAAAGAGCCTCAAAAGAAGAAATACACATACATGACCAATAAACATGTGTAAATATGCTAAACATCCCCAAATTCCTAATGAGACACTACTTCCTGCTATTAAGATGACCATTATCAAAAAAATGGAAATTAACTATTCTTAAAGGACACTGAGAGATTAGAAATTTTGTGAAACAAAATGGGAATGTAAAATGATACAGCTACAGTGGGAAAATGGAAGATCCATCAAAAAATTAAAATGAGAATTATCATATGAGTCAACAATTTTACCTCCACACATGTAACTAAGATAACTGAAAGCAGGAATGTAAATGTGTAATTCACAATAGCTATTAAGATATAAAGCAACTGAAATATTCACAGATGACTAGATAAAAAATATAATGCACACACACACATAATGGAATGGTAAGTCATAAAAAAGAATGAAATTCTGATACGTTATAACATGGATGCACTTTGAAGACAAATTCTGCCGAGTAAAATAAGCTACACACAAAAGGACAAATATTGTTGAGATTCCACTTATACGACTGAAGTAAAATTCAAAAAGACAGAAAATAGAATGGTGGCTCTTAGGAGTATAGGGAAGGAGGATTTGGGAGTATTGCTTAACAGATAAAAGTATTTAATCATATGTTTGGGGAGATAAAAGTGTTCTGGACATGAAAACTGACGATGGTTGTACAGAAATGCAAATGTATACCTAATGCCACTAGATTGTACTGCTAAAAATGGTAAATTTTACATTATGCATAACTTGTTATAATAAAAATAACTGAAATATATTTTAAAAGTTTTTACTTCCAGACTTAAAGTATACAAAATACAAAGGCTGTGTCAAATACACACACACACACACACACACACACACACACACACACACACACACTTGAGTTTAAGGAACCAGTAAGTCTCATGAGTTTTTCCAAAAATGTATGCTGCAGTGTTATAACTTACCATCTAGGAAAAACCCCATTCTCCAAACTTGTTGTCTGGCTACGTCGCCAACGTCGCTGATAGCTGCTGGCGCAACTTCGGGTGAGTGAGGAGTTAGGGGAGGGAAATGGAGTAATGAGCAAGCTGCTAAGAGATGCTGTCAAGGCAGAATGAGGAAAGGTATTCTGTATGAGTCAATAAAACATAGGAATAAATTTCTTTTTAACAAACTTAAGAAGTGGTAACTCTAATCAATTTTGTTCATAAGCCTCTAAAATTTCAAAATACCTCACTGTTGTAACAAGGTGAAAAGGAGGAAAATCATTAACAGTGTAGTAATATGAGACGGTGACAACCTAGTTTTGAAATCCTTACCACCACCTTCAGAAAATGCTACTTTGAAACACCTTTTGGCCACAGGGCTATCCTCTACTTCTGCAGAACTCTTTATATCTTACATGAAAAGAAATTGGAAGCAATTCAACTTGAACTTGAGTGTGTAAGTACCATCTAAAGATGTCATTTACAACTTACTAACTTTGTGAGTGTAAGAAATATAAACATGGTTAATTTCTTTCTCTACATTGTTCATTTATAAAATAGGACAAATAATATCCATCCAGAAAGAGTACTAATTAAACAACTAAGATAATGTACTTGAAACACCTCTCATAGTGATGCAGTCACATAAACTCAATAAACATTATTTTTTTCTTCAGAAATAATAAAAAAAAAGTACTCATGAACCACCTGTGCAAAGGCATTAAGCCTCTGAGAGCTTGGCCACGTCTGAGTCATAACTATACTGACTAAGCTCCATAGAAAGAACAGATCCTGCTCTCTGAAAGATTCTCAGGGATAATAGGCACACTCCAGTAAAGTTTACTCTGATTATAACTGCTGCAGGATCTTAACTGGGGAAATACTCTCTCCAAACTAAAACCCTTCTATGGAATCTGAGAGTTCTGTTTTTGGCCTGAGTTTCAAAGCAACAACCCTTTTTTTTTTTCTCTTGAACCGAGGATCTTCTCCTTTACCCAACTGGATAGACAGAGGATGACACTAAGAACTTGTTTTTACTTGACAGTATTTTTAGACTACCATCTTCACGACTTTAATCACATACTGAAAAGTTGTTATTATGAAATATTATGAACATCTATAAAGAGGTACATGCCAGATTATTTATTATTTTGGACAGTAAGTCTGAAAGCTAGAGAAACTATGACAAGTTCAATGAAGACTAACAAATTCTGACCTACTTTCTTGAAAAGACAACATTTAATCAATTAATATTATAGACTCTGTAGTATAAGATTGAGTATGTAAAACTAATTTGGATATGGTTTTAGTGAACATTCAAATGTTACACTTTACTAAATTCTGGTATTTAGAATATCCCATTAGAAAAAGAAGAAAATACACAATTTACTTATATGGTATGTGTGAAAAGTCAAACTAGCCAGGTCTTTCAATTTACAGATGAAGACAATGAAGTGTAGAGACATTAATTTATCACTTCTGAAATCTTGGATAAAATAATAAGAAATAAATTCCTGTTACAGAAGAGAAAACTAAAGTTCTATGTTACACATAAGGAAAATATGAATTCCTAACCAAAATGTAAAATTCAATTAGAAAAGAAGGGTGAGGTTATTTGAAAGTTGCAGCTTTTGTCTTTAAGAGTTTTTTTTAGCTCCAGCTGCCTATCAGAACAAGGTGTTGAGATTTTCATTTTCTTTCAAATACTTATCTCAGTCTTTCTCTAAAAATAGAAATAAAATATAAGAATATTTTTGGAAATTTCTTATTCAAATGCATACCTTGGGAATTAAAAAATATGGTAAATTCCAGGTTCTAAGATTTCCAATCTATGTCAAAACTGAATCATAAATTAAACACAGCCTTATGACAACATAATGGATAACCATGATGAATCAAGTTTCTTCTTTCCAACAGTAATCCAAGCCTAAGTTATTTCTTCTTCACTTAATTTGACCTCTGGGCCCTGACAAAACACTTGCTCTTGAAGTGGTATGCCTTACTTCCATTTCTGTGCCTTAATAACTACTATTTATTTCTAAGACACAATTCAAGTTGTCCTTTACAGAGGACTAATTGCCAAATTCAGGTGTCAGGTGCCCTTTCTCTGAACTTCTATCACAGAATACATCACACAATGAAGTATGACAGGTGATTTTCACCTGATTATTCTTTATAGATTCTGTGTTCCCTACGGGTAACTAAATATATGGGCTTTGGTGTTTTTTTGTTTTGTTTTTGGTATCTTTTATCTCTAACATGTTTCAGAGTTTGTTACACAAGTTTTCGAAGAGTCCATGTTTGAAAGAAATGCTTATAACAATGCTTTAAAAATGCCTTAAGTCTGGGCTAGAGACAAACTGACAGCTTAGAATCTAGTTAAAAGCAGCAGAAACAAGCAAATATGTTGTTTTCTATTGTGGAATGTAAGCAGTATCTTGATCAATACTTCTATTGTACTGGCTAAGCTTAATCCACTGTGCAGTCATTCAGGCCATGCGTAGCCATTGCCAATTTTTGAACAACCTTAAATTTTAAATGTTATTTCTGTAACTGTCTTGCAAGGCTAGTGTCAATTATAACAAACTACACAAAAAAATTAGATGATAAAGGTAAAGATAAAAAAGATAATCAATAGCCAACAGCTGTATTATTAAAAAAAATTAAATACATAGACATGGTATTTACCAGAACGTGCTATGCCACTGTCTCTGTCCTCATTCAGTTCTCTTCCAGGCATGTCCATTGGATTGCTGTGAACTGTGAATCAAGATAAAACTGTCAGTTACATAACATACTACTATTCAGGTTGATGTTGCTTCTTTTAAATAGCAAATTAAATCATGCTCATCTTGTTGCATTCATTTATTATTTTAATAGCATGGCACAAACCCAACACCAAGAGCTATTACTCAGTTGAACAAGCTTTGAGATCTATCTGAAGATTTAATATATAACATGAAAGTAATCTATGATATAAAATCTAAAGAAGCAAGGGGTGAGTAAAAACATGTATATAGATTAAAATCATAGTCAATAACAGGAAAACTATTCACAAAATACTATTAAATGAGAAAAAAAGCTATTGAACAGTAAAAATTATGATGCTAAGTCAGGGATATCTGATGGTACTCTAGCTATATATTTAAAAATTATCCATAATAAACATTTTAAGGAAACAGAATAGTATGATTCTAATTTGTTTTTTTTTAATGTCTTTTCTAGCTGACAAAATTACTAATAAGGTTTTTTGCCAATTTTCTAAATTTCCTGTAGCAAATATGTATTGTTCATGACTCTTATTTGTAAGGAAAACAAACAATGCTTGAAACAAGAAGTTACATAGAACTTCTAGACACAGAAGGATGAACATACTCTACAAGCATCAATTTAAAAAATAAACAAATTATATGCCTTCCACAGTGTATTAGGATGGTGCTTGTTCATCTAAATCTTAGCTCCAAGAGAAATCATCCTTATGGAATAGTGTACACCAGAAATTTTACAATGATAAAATGGAGTATTTTCTGCAATTGGTGAACTATGATACAAAGTTATTCAGCAATGGAAACAAGATAGTATCACATTAGAAATTTCAACTGGTATTTTAAGAAATGATGTTCATACTAAAATCTGATTTGCAATTCCAAACTTAAAACCACTGACATAAAACCAACTAACTGCAACTTAATGAAAATGTCAATGACATTGATAACTCAATTTTTGCAAATTTAAAAAACATATTTAGTAGAAAGCAATTAGGTTCATATACTTCCTAAATAATGTTTTCTTAACCACACCCTTCCCAATTGCATTTATCTACTCTCTTGTTTCCAAAGCTTAACTGCAGATTCTAGCCACTGGGGCACACCAACTAGTCTACCCACACAGCACATGGCAAACCTGCAAAGAAAGAGGCGCTCCTGATCAGGCGGAGCGGACCCTGTTCAGAGAACGCCCGCCTGGGGCTGCAGAACTGTGAAAGACCTACATGGCAAAAACGTAAAATACACATGAAAGAGAGCTGTTAGAAAAGCCACAATGCGTAAGGAATAAAAGGTGAGCTAAGGCAGCACAAAAGCAGACCAACAGATGTAGATGGAAACTTTTAAACAATTAAGAATAATTCAAACTGGCTTCCTGTTTTTGCAAACCAGCTTCCTTCCAGTCACGGCTTATATCAAACATAACAATTTCATGCCAATTTACTAATAAATCTGTATTAGTAATAAAAACAAGTCTCTAGTATACAAGGTAAAAATTGTTTTAAATACTTCAACTTTTCTAATACAAACAATGTTAGTGGAGGACTATCAGTTATCTTGGTTATCGGTGTGGCATAGTAAAAACATCAGAAGAGGGTGATGCTATACCTCCAAAGCATATACAATATTATAAAAACCATTGTATCCTTAAAAACAACTAAAAAATTTTAAAAGATTCAAGATACACAGTAATATTATTTATATAATTTGATATTCACCATATATATTTTATCTTCCAAATGTCAGTTTTAAGGTTAGTGTATTCTGCATGTACAGTTAGAGAAAGATACCTAAGCATTTAGCTGAGAAAATAGAACACAATATACAACCAAGAGCAAACACAGACAAGGGATTTATTTGTAAATTAATACAGAAATATAAAAATCACTAACCTAGTAATTAGTTACAAAATAATGGGGAGAAATCAGAGCTCCCAGACAAGGGGGGTCAGTCACTATGGAAACAGGAATGTCACTCCTAGCTGAAAAAGCAGCTACAACATACCTAACCAGAAAAGTCATCAGCCTGAGGACTGAAAAAGAGTTTTCAGCCTGGAAACTAGCAGCTGAGTTACCCTTTAGTTGAACTTAATTAAAATAGTCTACCTACACATCTAGGAAAATTATCTAGGATAAAATTGAGAACTGAAGGTTTTCAAAAGGAATTTTATTTTTCAAATTATTAAATTTTATTTTTACTAAAAGAGGTCCTATAAAGTACATATGCAGCACTGTTTCATTGTTGACCTTTATTTCTTACTATTTACTTCAAAACTTAGCTACTCCCTTATGCTCAAGCACATGACTTTGTATGCAGATACAAATGCATAGGTACAGGTACACACACAGAGAGAATTCACCAGATGGAAACCCTCCTTTTCTTACCCCCTACTTAAGATACATTTAATCAAATACCTCCCTCCTCACCTGAGTAGCCGAAACAGGTAACATTATTCACAACTTAACTATGTGTGAAGGACTCACTTGAGTGAAATATCTTGAGCAGTTCCTCCCTTCCAAAACTAATTCTTATAAGTCAGCTTGGATCTTAAAAATCTCATTCTACCAATTATCACCTCTAACTTCATCCTCTTTATAATCTCATTTCTATCAGAATTTAAATACAATCAAAACTCTTCTACCTTTTCTTGATTTATATAATCCTGTAGCTCAATACTCAGCATTCTTAAGATGTCATGCAAAGACCACTGGACAACAGTTCCTTCTTATTTTTACATTTCCTTGCTCATCTCAATCACTATCATGAGTTCAGTGATTATTTTATATGTCAACGAAGGACACCCTTTGGGAATTTATCAGTAAGAAAAACCTCTGTTGTCTTAAAATTATCATACATTCATTAGTTTTGATGTTACAGAAACTACCACTATAATACATCTATAAAATGCTTATTAAAACCTATCTAACTATAATGGTTATCTCTACTTGTTTATCCCATTGATACATCCAATATGCCTAAACCTAATATCAACTCTAAATTTCTTCTGTTCCTGCCAGCAAATGGCACTAATAGCCATGCAATTATGCAATCATATAGCAAAGTGCCACCTGTGATCCATTGTTCACTCTCTGCTCTTCTATTTAATTACTAAGTCCTGTCCACCCAATTTCCCTTAATGAACTTCTCAACAATTCTCTATCCTCACTGACAACATAGCATATAATAGATGATCAGTCTTTGCTGGTTATTGGAAATTTAAAGGAAATTAGAAATGGTGTTCAAATAGCTTTGATTCACAATTAAGAATGTATGAGTTAAAAACATTCATTTTATAAAATCTATACTTTTAAAATGGATTAATTTCCTATTACTATATTAAATCAGAAAAGGTGAGTAAACCTAGTCTCTATGATACAAATTACCTTTACAAATGATAACAGACTTAATGTTGTTAAAATAATATATTTTGTTAAAATAAAATAGCTTTTCATACAACCTGGGCACTTTATAAGACTAAAATCAAGATTCTGTTATTTCCTTGTCACATATTTACTTTTATGAAAGCCACTATAATAAGTTAGTCTTTTTAAAAAAAAAAAAAGTTTAAGACTAAAATCAAGATTCTGTTATTTCCTTGTCACATATTTACTTTTATGAAAGCCACTATAATAAGTTAGTCTTTTTAAAAAAAAAAAGTTTCTATTTTCTATAAAATAAACACTTTCTGCTTAACTTTGTGTACCATGTGATCAGTGGTTTGCTAGGTGGAACATAATTTAAAAAGTAGAAAACTCAAGTCAAAAGGAAACTATCTGCTACTAATCCATGTAATTAATACATATTTACTCAAATAAATTAGAAATAAAGATTTTTCATTCAACAGAGAATGAGAAAAATATTCAACCCAATTTAACTGTCATCCACTTTCTGAGGTACAACAATTCTTTATGCACTGGAAATATGGGCTTTAGCAACTTACTTGAACATTCTAAGATAAAACAAATGAAAACCTTTAGAAAGTTTTGCACTTCAAGTGTTGAATTTTCGTAACAACAATAATCAAATTACTGAGCTCTTATCTTCATAAATCTTTACACATCACTGAATTTGAACATCTAGATATCTAAATTACAGGTCATGAAAATGAGCACTATTTAAAAGTTACTTTTATGGTGAGGGAAAAGAGAAAAGGTAAGGTGTAATACCAGTTTTCCCCAACTGAATATTCAAGAGAAGTAGCATGGGTGTTTCATATCAATGACAGTGCCTTTTAAAGATCTATGTTTAAAAAAACAAAAATCTATCTTTACCACTTCTCTGATTTTTAGATAAAATATGAATGTTAAATTTAAAAATAAGATTATGTTTTTCAAATAATACAAATGTTAAACATGCAATTTGAATGTTTTTTCCACTTTTAAAAAACACTCAAAATCTCTTTGGTCGTAGATCTATATCACTAAGAAAAATGTGGAATTCCTTACTATGTATCTAACATTTTAAAATTATCAAATCAAAGGAATCATTTACCTATATTTCCAAGTAGTCCATTAATAATTGTGTTATTATCAGCCTTTAGTGTACTGTTGTCCTGATTGATAAATTCAAGACTGTCTTGCAGCCTAAGAGGGAGAAGAGAAAAAAATAGTAATTCCAAATTCATTTTATGCTCTTGATGGCAATTTTTCATATAGCCCAGTGTAAGACAATGTTTTAAATTTTCAGCTTCCCTATTCATACTGTCAACTATTATTTAAGTCAGAAATTGAAAAACTATAGCCTGAGAGCAAAATTCTGTTTTTTTCCTGTCTGTTTTTACAAATAAAATTTTACTGGAAAATGTGCATACCCATTCACCAATGAAAGGGTTGAGAAACTATGACAGAATGTCTGACCCACAAAGCCAACAATATTTACTACTTGGACTTTTACAGAGATAGCTCCTGACCCTGATTTAAATTACAAAGTACCCACCATAATATTTTAAATTTTTGGAAGAAAGAAGAGTAAGAAATTAAACAAAATATCTAAAGTTTCTTTAATCCACATATTATAAAATCACTCAGAAGAACAAAAATATTTTTGCCTTTAGTATAAAGTAAACTCTGAAATTTTAAGGACTACCAATTACAAATAAAAATAGAAATTCTTAAAAATTAGCATTATTAAAAGTTAGCGCTTTGGGCATCAAATATTTAAAGTGTTCATGATATCTAAAAAAAAAATCTCTGCCTATTTTCTAAAAGTTAAAAAAGAGAGCTATAATCATAGCGAATGAAACCCCTTAGACATCTTTTTAGAGAACTAAAAATTAATGAAGGCTCTTGAGATTTTTCTCTTGTTCCTTTTCCTCCTCTTCTGCTGTCTCATGATGCTTGTGACTTTGTGCCTCCATATATTCTCCCTAATCAGAAATCTCAGCATCTGCATTATCCATCTCTGGATTCTATTACCACTGCACCCAAGCTCCAAGTCTTCATTTATCAGGTTCAAGCATGAAATTCATAATCTTGACATCAGGACCACACTTGTTTCAGCTTTGATATACTAATCTTGGCACTAACTATGCATAATACCTTTGTGCCCACCAAAGACTAATCTAACATTAATTCTAATCTAACATTGAAAACTCAAGTGTACAACCTGTAGATGTTAACTCATCACAGGTACGAATTGGAAAATCAGCATTCAAGATTTTACTTCCAGCTATAGCTTCAAGCAAATCAGAGAAAGAAAAACCAGAACTCTGGTTCTTGAACTTAACTCAGACATGACGGCACAATCTAGCCTTCATGCATAGTGACAGGATAGATAAAAGAACAAGACCCAACAATATGCTATCTATCTATAAGAGATTTTCTTCAGCTTTAGACACACACATAAATTCAAAATAAAGGAATAGAAAAAGATGTTTCATACTAGTGGAAACCAAAAAAGAGGAGAGACAACTATACATATGTTACCCAAAACAGACTTTATGTCAGGGAACAATAACAAGAAACAATAATAGTCATATAACAATAAGGAGGAGAAGTTATCAAGCAAGGAACTAACAGACTAGACATAACAAACTTCCATTCAACATTAGAGAAATACACACTCTTCGCAAGTGCACATTTACATTCTCCAGGCCAGATCAAAAGACAGATTACAAAATACGTCTTAGCAAAATTAAAAAGACTGAAAACATACTCATTCTGATAACAACAGTATTAAACTAGAAGTGATAACAGGAGGAAATGTTAGAAAATTCAAATATGTACATATTTGAATATCTGAATAACCATGAGTCAAAGAAGCCTCAAAAGGGAAAGAAAGAAATATCTTGAAACAAATGAAAATAAAAGTATCAAAACCTATGGGGTGTTACAAAGAAGTTCTAAAAGGGAAGTTTATAGCATGAATGCCTAATTTAAGAAACTACAAAGAGCTCAAAGAAACAATCTCGTTTATACCTCAGAAACTAGAAAAATAAGAATAAGTGAATTCTAATGCTATAGGAAATAAGATCAAAAGGAAAAAAAAACACTTTGAAAAGACAAGAAAAACAACAGAAAAGATGAATGAAAATAAAAGATAACTTTCTGACAAGATAAAACTGACAAACCCAGGCTAAACTAAACTAACTCAGAAAAAGGAGAATAATAAATGAAATCAGAACCAGATGATGAGACAATACAACTAATATCACAAAAATAAAGAGGATCATGATAGCCTACTTTGAACAATTATACACCAACACCAACAAACTGAATAATCTAGAAGAAACAGATCAATTCCTAGAAACATACTTTCTACTAAGATTTTATTATCTAAAGAAAATAACAATGGTAATAATTACAATAGTAATAGAAAAAGAAATAGAAAATCTGAATGGACCAGTAACAAGAGATTGAATCAGTAATAAAAATATCCCACACAGAAAAGAACAGTTGGTGAATTCTACCAAACACTTAAAAAAATACTTAATATAAATATTCCTCAAACTTTTTACATTCTGGAGAAGGGGCCACTCCTAATCTCATTTAGAAGGCCTGGAGCGCCCTGATACCAAAATTAGATAAAGATACAATAACAAAAGTATAGACCAAAATCTCTGATGATTGTAAATGTAAAAATTCTCAACAAACTATTAGCAAACTGTCTTTAACAGCACACTGAAAGACACACATTTGATCATGTGGGATTCAAGTCTAGAATGCAAGGAGTGTTCAATACAAGCAAATCAATAAATGGTACTTATCATCTCAGTAGAATAAAAGATAAAAACCATGATTATCTCAACAGGTGGTGAAAAACTGCTTGACAAAACACAACCTTCTCTCATAAGAACCCTTTAAAAATGTGGGTCTAAAAGAAATGTAACTCGGGCCCTCCTTGGTGGCATAATGGGTTAAAGCATAGCATTAATAAGCTAAAGCCACTTCAGCATGAGTTCAATCCCTGCCCCAGTGACCTACATGGCACAGCAGACCTCTCCTGACCCGCCCGCTGCTCCCCTCAGCAGTGTACTTCGACAATCTGCCTGTTCTGCTCCGCACTCTGTCTCTGGTGAATCCTCTCACCACCCCTGCACCTCTGGCCTGTACCCCAGTTCTGTATGCATAAATAAATAAATCTTTAAAAAAGAAAAAAAGAAACATAGCTCAACAAAAAATGGTCATGCATTAACAAATCCACAGCCAATTTCATTCACAACAGTGAAAGATTGAAAACTCTTCCTTTAAAATCAGGAACAAGACAAAGATGCTAGCATTCAAGTACTAGCTGGAGCAATCAGGTGAGAAAAAGAAAGAAAAGGCATCTAAATAGAGAAGGAGGAAGTAAAACTGTTTATATGTGCAGAAGATATATCTGATGCACAGAAAACCCTGAAGACTCCAAAAAAAAAAAAAAACTATTACAACTAATCATTGAATTAGAAAAGTTACAGGACACAAAATCTAGATACAGAAAATAGTTGTTTCCTTACACTAACACTAAACATCTGAAAAAGAAATTAAGAAAAAACTGAATGAATAGCACAATAACAAAACACTTAAGAACAAATTTAATCAAGGAGTTGAAAGGCTTTCACACACTGAAAACTGTACGTCTTTACTGAAAACAGAAAAAAGATATCCTGTGTCTATAAATCAAAGAATGAAGACTGTAAAAATGTCCATATTACCAAAAGTCATGTATAATTCAGTACAATCCCTATCAAAATTCCAATAGCATTTTTCTCAAAAACAGAAAAAGCAAAAAAAAAAAAAAAAAAAAAGTCACACACTCCAACTGTATTACAAATTTTAAACAGTTGTAACACTATGGTACTGGCAAAAACAAAAACATATAGACCAGTATGACAAAATAAAGAGCCCCAAAATAACCATATATTCAGTCAATATATGATAAGGGAACAAAGAATACTCCATGGAGAAAGAAAAGTCTGTTCAATAAATGGTGCTGGGAAAACTGGATAAACAGATGCAGAAGACTAAGTTGGAGACCTATCTTACACCACTAATAAGAATGAACTCAAAATGGATTAAAAGCTGAAACATAAGACCTGGCACCATAAAACTAGAAATCATAGGGGAAAAGCTTCTTGATGTTGCTCTTAACAGCAATTTCCAAGCTGTAAAACCAAAAGCACAAACAACAAAAACAAAAATAAATAAGTGGAACTACATAAATCTTAGAAGTTTCTGTACAGTAAAATAAATCCTAAACAAAATGAAAGGCATGTTACCAAATGGGAAAAAAAAATTTCAAATCCTATGTCTACTAAGCAGCAATATCAAAAATCTATAAGGAACTCATATTAAGCAAAAGTGAAAAAATAAATCCCCAATAAATATCAAATAGTTTCTCTGAATATTCAGAAGTGAAGAGATATTTTTCCCAAAGACGACATGAAAATGGCCAATCATTAATCATTAATGGAAAACAAATCAAAGTATAATGAGATATCACTTCACATCTGTTAGAATGGCTGTCAACAAAAGATAAGAGCTATCAAGAGTTGTCAAAGATGTGGAGAAAGGGTAACCCTTGCTCACTGAATGAAAATGTTAAATTGATATATTACTGAACAGTATAATGTGGTCCCTCAAATAAATAAAAATAGAACAAACATTATCCTGCAATGATACTTATGGGTATATATATCCAAAATAACTGAAATGAGGACCTCATGCTCACTCTAATATACTGCAGTATAACTGACAACTGTCAAAATATACAGACAACCCATTCGCCAATGATAAATTGACAAAAAAAAGATAGTGCATGCACACACAAACACATATAGACACACATATATGTATATGTAGCATCTAAAAACACTCAAACTCTATATTATATATTTATATTTACAGCTGTTATAGTAATAGATCATAAATGTTTTTACCACAAAAAAGAAGTGGCAATTATGTGATAGGGTGGAAGTGTTAGCTGTGTTAACTACTTTGTAATATATAAATGTAAATGTATCAAACCAAAACACTGTACTTCAAACTTAAACATATTTTATGCCAATTATATCTCAATAAAGTAAAGGACAAGGGGGAATCTGGATTTCATGAACTTTCAAATTTAAGGAACAGATTATGAATTTATGCTGTAATCCCTAGAGCAAGATGTTATTTCTTATACTTTGAGCATATTAAATAATTCATTTTTTTCTGGACCCAGAGCCACTTACGTATTGAGACTTCCACAGATACTGCTGCCAGTCCGAGCCGTAAAAACTTTGCTGAGCATAAGCTGTGGAGGGGAACTATGAAGAAAAAGAATGATAAAAATTGAAACAAAATTACCTTCTTGGTTTCAGATATAAAAATGTGTCACAGAAATTTCACAGCACAGTTACTACAATAATGAAGTAGTATTAAATCCATCACAGATTATATGACATGCACAAGTGAAATGAAAACTATATGAAGTTCTCACATCTTCAAAAAATTACCCATTCTAAAAATGACTTCATTAAGAAAAATCAGAAAAGTCCTTACCGGATCTGATGAATTTTTAAGGTGGATCCTTTGTAACTCATTGCCACTGAGCCAAACATCATCTCTCCAAGCATACTGGCATCAGAAGAGCACCGAGAACCCTAAATGAAGATTAAAATATTGGTAAAATAACATAGTTTTAAACCATATCACTAGTTCATATACTGATTTTTATTAAAAACTCCTTTGGTGTAGTTACTTTAGATAGTATCTTTGGGGAAAAAAGTGATTGGAGACATATTGGAGACACTGTTCTTCATAATGTCTTATAGATCTAATGTCATCACACATGGATTCCTTAGAGGAATTGCATTATTACCCTTCAGTATAAAATAACATAGTTTATCAAGTCAGTTCTCCTTACTGATTAACATTCCGGTCAGTTCCAGGTGTTTGCTATTACAAATAAAGTAAAATAAACACTCAAGTACATCTTATACATATGCAACATTTCACAACATTTCACAACAGATAACAAGAAATAGAATTCACTGAATATGCATAACAATTTTACCACTCCTACTGTTCAAAAGAGAGATTCACAAATGGGGTAACATGTCTTTATTTTGTATTTTTTTTCTTTTAATTTAAAACATGCAGTTTATTTACCCCAGTGTTGCAAAATACCATTTGTGTGTAATTAGTATGAAAATAATTAATACAACATTTTTACATGAAGCCTTCAAAATCTGATAAGTATTTCACACTTAGAGACATTTCAGTTCTTGCTACTAAATTTTCAATGGTTAAAGTGAAATATAGTCCTACCAAAACGATGAAGTCTGGTTAACAAAAGAGATATTTTACACTGCTTCAAGTTTTTGGGTTTTTTTTAACACCATTTTATGCACGTTTTCATCTCAGTTGTTGTAATCCCCATGGGCTTCACATCACCAAATCACCCTGTGCCGATCACCATAGTCCAGTGCATTTCCTTCCCCCCACTATTTCTGATCCCATTCTCCACTTCACCCCCATAAAATGTCTCTGGTATATAGCTGTTCATTATTATTATTTTCTTGCCTGGTCCATTATACTGCTGCTGTGAGTGAAACCATCCGGTATTTTTTTAAAGGACTTACTTGAAAGATTAGAAAGTCTTATTTTCAAAGAACTGATTAAAATGTCAGAAGAGAACTAAATATTGAAATCATCTATTTGGTTTCTGTTAGATAGTGTGGCAAATAGCTTTAATTCCTACCAAATATTTATTTTCTACTTTTAGGGAAGCAATGAGGTAGCAATGAGGTCAACTGAAAATTTGTACCACTGAGCATCCCTTGAAAACAAGAGATAGAGCTGATTTCTATATTCAAAGGCTAAAGTAATGATAGAACAGCGACTTATTTAATCATCCGTTTATATGTATTCAACACAGTCTTCATCACTAGAGATGCAGTGACTTTTCAAGGAAATAGAACAAGTATTGATAAGATTCATATTGGAACCACAGAAAACCTAGAATAGCAAAAACTCTCTTGACTAAAACAAATGGGAACAAAGGTATCACACTCCCAGACTTCAAACTATACGATCAAAGCCATAATAATCAAAACTGCCTGGTACTGGAACAGTGACAGACATCCAAAAGAATTTAACACAAAACCCAAATAGAAACCCACAGCTTTATGGACAGCTAATCTCTGACAAAGGAACAAAGCATATGCAATGGAACAAAGTAAGTTTGTTCAACATATGGTGCTGGGAAAACAGCTGCTACATCCAAAAAAATTAAGCTTGTTATTACCTCACACCACACATAAAAGAACAACTCAAATTGGATTAGAGAACTAGACATAAAACCTAAAACCATAAAATATAGAATGAAATATTGGCGAAACACTATATGACAAACACCTCAGTAAAATCTTTAAAGTCTTATCATTCAAAGCAAGAATAGTAAAGGAAATGATAAACAGCTAGAACTACATCAAATTACAGAGCTTCTGTACAGCAAAAGAAACATTAAACAAAACCAAGAAATCCCCACTAATTAGGAGAAAGTTTTTGCACACAATACTAATGATAAAGGACTAATCACAAAGATATGCAAAGACCTGGTGAAAATCAACACAAATAGAGTGGACAACCCCATCAAAAAATGGGCAAAGGAGCAAAAAAGATACTTCTCCAAAGAGAAACGCAGACGGCCAGTAGGCACATGAAAAAATGTTCAACATCACTTATAATAAGGGAAATGCAAACCAAAACCACACGAGATACCATTTACATCAGTGAGAATGGCCCATATTTTAAAAAACTAGCAATAACAAATCTTAGTGAGGAAGTAGAGGAGGTAGAGAAACAGGAACTCTCCTACACTGCTGGTAGGAATACAAACTGGTACAACCATTATGGAAAGCTATTTGCAGGTTTCTCAAACTGCTAGAAATGGAGCTTCGAATTTTTAATGAATTAAACCAGAAAAGAACAGAAAAATATCGAATGGCTTTACTCATAGCAGGAGCATAAAGGACCAAGGAGGAAAAATTAGTAATAATCAGCAACTATATACCAGAGACCTTTTATGGGGATGGAATGGGGAGTGGAATCAAAAATGGAGGCAAGGGTTAGTGCACTGGACATTGGTGATAGCACACAGGTGATCTGGTGATCCCTTTGGAAAGCCCACAGGGATTACAATTGAAATAGAAAAAGGCATAAAATGTTATTAAAATAAACTATTATATTAAAATTTTTTAATAATGGAGCTTCGATATGATCCAGCAATTCCTCTCCTAGGTATTTATCCAAAAGACATGAAAATATTAATTCAAAAGGACACCTGCACCCCTATTTTCACTGCTGCAGTATTTACAATAGGGAAGATATGGATTCAACCCAAATACCCAAAAACAGATGATTGGATCAAGAAGATGTGGTACATATACACTATGGAATATTACTCAGCAATCAAAAAGAGAAACTCATGCCATTTGCAGCAACATGGATGGAGCTGGAAGGGATCACACTTAGTGAAATAAGCCAGAATGAAAAAGAAAAATACTGGATGGCTTCACTCAAAGCAGGAGTGTAAGGGATCAGGGGAGAAAAAAAACTATTGCAGTAAAATAAAAATGAAAATCAACAAACAACTATAAATCAGAAACAATCTACAGGGGCAGAGAGGGAAATGGGATCAAAACTGGGACTGGAAGAGCCTACGGGACTATGGTGATGGCACATGGGTGAACTGGTGGTGGGAAGTCCACAGGGATTACAACTGAGATGAAAAACTATACAAAATGAAGAATAATGTAAAAAACATATATACATTTAAAAAATTATAAAAGAAAAAAAAAACTTTTTCTTTTCTTCAATATATTCATTTTTCTACAATGTATGATTTCCCCCATGAAATTCCCACCACCAATTAATTCACCCATGCATTAATACCAGTGTCCCTTGTGCTTGTCCCACTCCTATCCCTACACAATGTCTCTCACCTATAGTTGCCTGATGATTTTGATTTTTACTTTATTGTAGTTACTTTTTTATTTTCTGATTATTTGGTTCCAAATTCCTCCTATAAATAAGACTATTCAATATTTCTCTCTTTTTTTCTGGCTTATTTCACTAAGCATAATCCCTTCCAGTTCCATCCATTTTGCTGTAAAAGCATGTGCTTATGCTTTTCTGATTGCTAAGTAATATTCCATTGTGTAAATATACAACATCTTCTAGATCCAGTCATCTATTTTTGGGTATTTGGGTTACTTACATAGCTTATCTACCGTAAATTATGCTGCAATAAACAGAGGGGTGCAGGTTTCCTTGGAAGTACTATTATCTTTAATGCTTTTTTAAAAGGTCCTAGTTGTTTTTTTTTTTAATTAAATAAAAGACCCGAACTTAAGCAATCAATTCTTTACAAGCACTAATTACTAGCGGTTAATAATTTAGAATAATCTCTGTAAACTGAAAAGAAGTTCTAGTTACTTGAAATCTCATTTAATATAATGAACTACATGCTATAATTATTCAATGCCTTCTTCCAAAAGAAAGCAGACTTCCAGGGTAACATTAAATTTCTTTTTTTTTTTTTTTAAAGATTTATTTATTCATACAGAACTGGGGTACAGGCCAGAGATGTGGAGGGTGAGAGGATTCACCAGACACAGAGCGGGGAACAGAACAGGCAGATCTATGAAGTACACTGCTGAGGGGAGCAGCGGGCGGGTCAGGAGAGGTCTGCCTCGCCATGTGGTCACCTCTGGGGCAGGCGGGAATTGAACTCATGCAGAAGTGGCTATAGCTTCTTAGTGAAGTGCTTTAACCCACTGCACCACCAGGGAGGGCCCCTAACATTAAATTTCTACCAGATTATGTGGGTAACCTTCTTTAAAAGGTACAAAATGTGATTACATTCACTTACTGTGCTTCAGTTTCTACAACCTACATGTCTGTTATACTCACTCTTCACACATACTAGGATGAAAGACAACTAGTACAACTGATCAAGTTAGAAATTTCCCCACATAAGTGAACTGGCACCATCAAGAAATTGTGGTTGCATGCCTAAGGCAAGGCATTAAGAGGAAGACAAGGGTAACAAGTCAGTACTTCTTACTATTTGGATTTAAACAACTTCAGAGCTTGTCTACATATGCTATCACAATGTGGCCTATTTCCATCAAAATAAAATTCCTTAATGACAAATAATTTAAAAGTCCAGGATTCAATTCTGGTATTACTAATTATAAAATACTTTTGATTCAGGCCCTCCCCGGTGGTGGCACAGCAGGTTAAAGCACTGCACTAAGAAGCTTAAGCCACTTCCGCATGAGTTCGATCCCCGCCTGCCCCGGAGGTGACCACAAGGCCGGCAGACCTCTCCTGACCCACCCGCTGCTCCCCTCAGCAGTGTACTTCGTCGATCTGCCTGTTCTGCTCCCCACTCTGTCCCTGGTGAATCATCTCACCCTCCACATCTCTGGCCTGTATCCCAGTTCTGTATGAATAAATAAATCTTTATTTAAAAAAATACTTTTGATTCATTCATTCACTCTTGGATTAGATAAATTCACATCGTATGACATTTTGCTTAGTATAAAACCAAACACTTAACTTATATAAAATATGTTGCTACAGAGTTCCTATGTTATCACTGATTTATTTAATTCTGATGTTGTAAAAGAGCCACATTTCTGATTGTGTATACTTCCAATCATACTTTATTTCATATTACAGCTGACATTTTAGTAAGTGTACATGTAATAAGAAATTATCCCAGTAGCCCATAGCTCTACAGACTTACCCTCTGCTAAGATTTATCAAAGTTCATAAGCTTACCTGTCTAGTTAACTGTCTCCCCAGCTATAATGTAAGCTTGTCAAAGAAGGCAAGCACTAGTCCTTGTTATACCCCCAGTTCCTAAAATGGTATCTACCACATTGCAGCTACTCAAACACATTGGCAATGAAGAAAATAATGCCATCATGATCTTACCTGGTACTTAGGACATTGGTCTTTTACATCAGAAGCTGAAGTCATAGAACTGTCCAAGGAGGAAGAACTGTCACCTCCAGGTTTCAGCTGGCAGCATTTCCCAAAGACTTTAACTTGAGCGTCACTACACAGTTTCTGAAAGAGATATTCCCATTCATGTTTTAACATATTTTTCACCATATAAAAATTTAATTATAGAATAAAAGCCTTTAGAAAAACCAAGGATAATTCAAAATATAACCTTCACAGAAAGACTATCTGTATCCTATTGTATTTTCTTCAGTAGTATTTTCTAGTATTTGTTTCCACAATAACATTTACAAAAATTGTATCATGATTTCTCAACAACATTATTATATCATGGGGATTTTCCTACATTATTTTGAGCTATACAGTATACATTATTAGTGACTTAGTAATATACTGTACCATTTTTCAAATTATTTGGTCTCAAAATTCCTTTGTCCTCTCAAGAACTGTTGAAAAGTCTGAAAATCTTTTCTTTATGTGAATTATAGCTATCAATATTTTCCAATATTAGAAAGTAAAGAAAGTTTAAAAATATTTATCAATTCATTTAAAAATAGCAAGATAACATACAAGCTAACGTAAACATTTTAAAGGAAAAATAACTGGGGGATGGGAAGACAAATAAAAATGAGTCTTTCATATTTGGACTATATGTTCATACATATATTTACTTTTGAGATGAAAAGGTAGTCATGTATTGAAGTTAAAATTTTATTAAGAGTGGAACTCGGACCCAGAAAGTTGTGAAATTTTGTTTGGAAGAAAAATGTACTTTTTTTCCCCTTCTTGTTCTCTTCCTCTTTTTTCCAACAGATTCTGTAGCTTTCACTGCTCACAACTACCAAAGTTGTTATTTACTAAAATCTTTGATACACCTAAAAGTATCCCAAGTGCCTTATCAGAGTTACTAATATCCTTCCCATGGAAAAGACCTCATGTGGTTTTCAGAAAAAAGCAATTTGACAGAAGTCACCATTTTCTGATGACTACCTTCTATAAGTTGCCACTGTCACCAAATGCATTGTAAAAGAATACTAGTAATTTCAAAATCATCTCTAATCAAGAATGTAAACAGGTAGCATAGCAAAGTAAAAAGAATTAAGGGTCTAACACTACATAGACCTGAATTTAGAAGCAATCTGTAGCCACTACAGCACGAGTTCAAACCCTGGCCAGGGAGGTAACCCACATTACAGTACAGCAGAACTCTCCTGTCTCACCAGTTCCTCCCCTCAGTCAATCTACCAATTCTATTCTCCATTCTGTCTCTGGTGAATCCTATCACCCCCACCACCCACACCTCTGACCTGTACCCTAGTTCTTACATACATACAAATAAATAAATCTTTAAAAGGGGTGGGGGGGACACTACATAGACCTGAACTTAAATACTGGCTCCTGAGCAAGTTATTTGACTTCCTCAAGTCTTATTTATGTAATGGAGAGAAAGATCCTGCCTTATTTACAATACTAAGAGATTTAGGTTTTTGGATACTTATATGTAAGTAAATAAAGCGGCCTATATAGTTTGTAAAACTAGCATATACTTTTGTAGTTTTTTTTTTTAAAGATTTATTTATTTATGTACACCAAACTGGGGTACAAGCCAGAGGTGTGGGGGATAAGAGGATTCACCAGAGACAGAGTGGGGAACAAAACAGGAGGACTGACTGACATACAATGCTGAGAGGAGCAGTGGGTAGGTCAGGACAGGCCTGCCACGCCATGTGTGTTACGTTCCTGGTCAGGGATAAAACTTGTGCTGCATTGTTGACACAGCTTCATAGTGCTGTGCTTTAACCCATTACACCACCAAGGAGGGCTCTACTTTTGTAGTTTTTTTTTTTTTTTTAAAGATGTATTTATTTGTGTATACAGAACTGGGGTACAGGCCAGAGGTGCAGGGGTGGTGAGAGGATTCACCAGAGACAGAGTGGAGAGCAGAACAGGC
>NW_004567122.1:23232044-23256592 GCF_000260355.1 Condylura cristata
GACTGACGAAGTACACTGCTGAGGGGAGCAGCGGGTGGGTCAGGAGAGGTCTGCCGCGCCATGTGGTCACCTCCAGGGGAAGCGGGAATCGAACTCATGCGGAAGTGGCTTTAGCTTCTTAATGCAGTGCTTTACCCCGCTGCACCACCAGGGAGGGCCTACTTTTGTAGTTTTAAATATTATTAGAAAAAAGATAAAGTAGGAGGCTAATGTAATTGGGTGTCTACTTGGAGTCAAGGACTTCACTGGATATTCCCATTCATATTATGTCATTTAAAACAAATGATTCTTTTCCTTGTGGAAATAACAATCTTAAAGGTAAAAAGAAATTTAACAAATTTGTCTAAATATGTATAATGAAATATAAAGTTCAAAAAGATATAAGTGTGACAGAAAGATGTAATAAAGATGACAACAGATAACATATATAGCACTCTCTGGTCAGGTATTCTTCCGTATTACATATATATATTATTTATTCCTCACAACAGTAGTATTTTTCTCACTTTACAGATGTAGAAGTTAAGAAACGACAACATTTAGATTATTTAATTGCCTGAAAAGGACTTAACTTAATCTAGGGAGATTATAAAAACACAAAGTAGTTATAAAAAACACATAGTAGTTAAGTTGAAAGGAAAAAGGGAGTGCTAGAAAGATACTCCAGGATAAAGTGAGCTATGTGTCTCCAATCACTGAATCAAGTAGTAATTTATAACAGGGAGAAAAAGGATAAAGATACTACAGGACTGAAATATAAAAGCATTGAAAAATATATACATGAACACACAGAAACACGTGCGCATATGCCACCCCATTATTTCCTCTTCTCCCACTAACATCTTAGTTCTTCAATGTCTTTTCTGCTTTGCACTCTAAATTCATGACTTTTATTAACCAAACAATATTTCTATTTCTATGGAAATGTCTAGTGGAGGACAGGGCAGTCAGCAACCCTGTCAATAAATATGAAAACAGGTTCTAGTTTTTTATTTACTTTCATTCCTAAGGCAAGTGATGCCATCATTTATTTTTAACCAACAAAAACAAACAATAACCCTTATGTTAAGAAATGTTATATACAAGGGAATTCTACCATACGAAGATGAATAAACTATCTCAAAACTAAAACTCTCTCAAAAAAAAATTGAGTAAGGAATACTACCAAATACATTTATGAGACAAATTCACACTGATGAAAACCAAAACAACACAAAGAAAGAAAACTACAAACCATTCTCCCTAATGAAGAAAGATGCTAAAATCTTCAATAAAATCTTAACAAACTTGGCCCTCCCTGGTGGCTCAGCGGGTTAAAGTGCTGCACTAAGAAGCTAAAGTCACTTCCGCATGAGTTCAATTCCCGCCTGCCCAGGAGGAGATACACATGGCGAGGTAGACCTCTCCTGACCCGCCCACTGCTCCCCTCAGCAGTGTACTTCATCTATCTGTCTGTTCTGCTCCCGGCTCTGTCTCTGGTGAATCCTCTCACTCTCCGCATCTCTGGACTGTACCCCAGTTCTATATGAATAAATAAATTCTTAAAAAAAAATCTTAACAAACTAAATCTAACAATGCATCAAAAGGATTATACACCATGGCCATGTGGTATTTATTCCAGGGACTCAAAAGATGGTTCACCATCTCAAAATCAATTAATGCAATTCTCCACATCAACTAAAAAAAAAAAAAAAATCCAACATCCATTTATGATGCCAGTTTGTGAAAAAGTTTGGGTAAAAGGATCACACCTTAACATACTAAAAGTCATAAATGACAAACCCACAGCTAATATCATTTCCAACATTGAAAAACTTCAAGCTTTTCCACTAAGATACAGGCCAAGATAAGGATGTCCACTCACCAATGCTTTTCAATATAATACAAGAAGTCCTAACTAGAGCAATTAAACAAGTGTCTGAAACATCTTTTAGGATTTCTTTCCAGAAGCAAGGAAAACAAAGAGCGTTAACAGCCAGGACTACGTTATATTAAAAAGATTCTGTACAGTAACCAAGACAGAGATACTTTATTGAATGGAAGAAAACTGGGCAGAAAAGCTAAAAGACTTCTCTAAAGAAGAAATGCAAATGGCCAATAGGCATGTGAAAAAATTTTCAACACCACTTACCAAGAAGTGGAAATCAAAACCACACGAGATACCACCTTACACTTGTGAGAATGTCGCATATTAAAAACAAGCAAACAAACAAATCAGAAACAACAAATGCTGAGGAGGATGTGTCTACTGCTGGTGAGAATGTTGGTGGCATGCAAACTGGTACAGCCACTACAGAAGGCTGTATGGAGGTTCCTCAAAAAGCACTTAAAAGTGGAGCTATATATGACCCAGCAATTCCAATCCTAGGAATGTAGCCAAACACTAGTTTGAAAACAAACACACACTCCTTTGTTTACTGCAGCACAATTAACAATCAGCAGCAGATGGAAACAACCTAAATGTCCCAAAACAGATGAAAGGATAAAGATGCAGTATACCACTGAGCAAGCAAAATTCAGTGATCAAAAAAAATAACTCTTACAATTTACATTAACATGGATGGAGCTAAAATGGAGTGTGCCAAAGGAAAAAATCAAAAGGGAAATGTTAATGATCAGATGGCTTCTCTTACATAAGGACTATAGACAAACCAACAAAAGGCTAAGGAAAAAAGATGAAACTTGTAAAGCTGACCATAGATGTAACACATGCAGCAGAGGAGGGACTGAGAGAGAGGGGTCCAAATGGGATGAAGAAGAAAAATTACAATTGTGCTGGATTATAGGTGCCATGGGGGCTGCAACTGAGAACAGAAATCAAATACTCTCCATAAATTAGCATAGATGTAAGAAAATAATTAATTAAAACAAAATGTTATAAATAAACAACACTGGAAGGGAACCTTTATTTTTATAAACTGTATTTTTATTACTATTTTAACATTTTCAATCACAGACAAGTTACAAATTCAGTTTAAAAAAAAAGTTTTTCCTGAATTGAATGTAAGTTTCCCACCTGATACCCTATCAACTGAATATTTTTATGCAGATTTCCTATATTCTCAATATAGCCAAAAATTTAGGAAATCATCACTGATGTATTATAACCACCTAATCTGTAGATGACAATAAAATCTGAACTACAGTCTTAATATCCTATAAACACATCCGTTCACTATACTGAATTGTATTTATTTGTTTTCTCTCTTTAGCCTCCTTCAGTATGAGAAGTTTTTCAGTTTCAGACTTGCAGGACCTTGACATTTTTTGAAGATCATAGGGCAGTTCTTTTGCAGATGTTTCCTTATGTTAAAAGTAAGCTGAGGCCCTCCCTGGTGGTGCAGCAGGTTAAAGCACAGCACTGAGAATCTGAAGCCACTTCCACATGAGTTCGATCCCCGCCTGCCCCGGAGGAGACCACATGGCGAGCCAGACCTCTCCTGACCCGCCCGCTGCTTCCCTCAGCAGTGTACTTTGTAGATCTGCCTGTTCTGCTCCCCATTCTGTCTCTGGTGAAGCCTCTCACCGCCCCCTGAGCCTCTGGCCTGTACCCCAGTTCTGTATGCACAAATAAATAAATAAATCTTTAAAAAAAAAAAAGTAAGCTGATATATCTAAGGATGTAATACTACAAACATATTTTGGAGCACTATATTCTTCTTACTGAACCTTATCATTTGGCATAATTTCAAATTGTTCCAGAGGTGTATTTGTGATACTGAGAATCACTTACCAAGAATCTTTATTGTAAATTAACTTTGTTCCTCTTTGTATTTAATATTTTATTCAGGGGAGACTAGAATCATATGCTCTTTAAATGCTAAAAATAAGCTGTCTCTCAACAAATTCTCAAATTTATTCATTTATATCAGCTTAGATTCATGGTTTCCTGTTTTTATTCAACAGGCTTTAATAGACTACTATCATTTATTTTTATGTGAAAATTTTCCCAATTTGGCCATTAAGAACCCCTTCAAGGGCCCTCCCTGGTGGCGCAGTGGGTTAAAGCACAGCACTAAGAAGCTAAAGCCACTTCAGTATGAGTTCGAGCCGGGAGGTGATCCACATGGCGCAGCAGACCTCTCTAGACCTGCTCCCCTCAGCAGTGTACTTCGTCAGTCAGCCTGTTCTGCTCCCCATTCTGTCTCTGGTGAAGCCTCTTACTGCTCTTGCACCTCTGACCTGTACCCCAGTTCTGTATGCATAAATAAATAAATCTTTAATAAATGGTAACTATTTCCTAAAAAAAAAAATACAAAAATTTCTATCTACATTTACTGTTTTGGTGCATATACATTGTGCACATGTAAATTCACACAACTATCTCTCATTCCAATCCACACCACAAAGCTCTAATTTTCTCCCTTTCCTTATTTAAACTACTTAAGCCTATTAAGAAAAACAGGCTGCTGGGCCCTCCCTGGTGACACAAGAGGTTAAACGTAGTACTACAAAGCTAGCCAAAGCAGCTTCCGCAGGGCTTCAATTCCCAGCCAGAGAGGTAATCCACATCTCACGACAGACCTTTGCTGTCTTGCCCGCTGTTCCCCTCAGCAGTATATTTCAGTCTACCTGCCTGTTCTGTTTCCCACTGTCTCTGGTGGATCCTCTCACCACCCCCTGTACCTCTGGCCTGTACCCCAGTTCTGTATGCATAAATAAATAAATCTTTTTTAAAAAGAAAAAGACTTCTCATTATCCTCATCATATATGTTTTATCAACTCCCTTGTATGTAACTAGTCTATCATTTCCCTACCATTCCTTTCCCTTATGAAAGTTTTCCTCAGGCTCGGGTACTCCTGATAGATGCACTCCTCATCACACTCAGGTGTTACTATCCTATTTTAGGCAGTGTCTTAACCTGAACACATAATCCTATCCCATGTAGTAAGATTCGATATCACAGATGAGATTCAGGTAGGTAACTGGCACTTAACACAGTATTAATCCGCTTCCTTCACATAAATTTTTTTGTATAATGTAATAGTTTATTTTTACATCATTTTGTGGCTATTTCCATCTCACTTGTAATCCCCATGGGCTTCCCATCACCAAATCACCCATGTGCCATCACCCTAGTCCAGTGCACGTCCCTCCCCCAACCATTTTTGATCCCATTCCCTAATCCACCACTGTAAAATGTCTCTGGCATATAGTTGTTCATTATTATTATTATTTTCTCGCCTGGTCCTTTATACTCCTGCTATGGGAGAAACCATCTGGTATTTTTCCTTTTCTTTCTGACTTATTTCACTAAGCATGATCTTTTCCAGCTCCATCCACATTGCTGCAAAAGGCATCTTTCACATGAATTTTTTTTAATTTTAAGTTATATATAAGCAATCCATTTAGGTGATTCAAATAAAAAATTACAAAGGAATATACCTAAGCAAGTCTAGGCTCCACCTTCTTTATCTTCCCTATTTCCCACTCCACATATTCCCAATACATAATCATTTGAAAAATTTAGTGTTATCCTACAATATTCCTTATCTAAACTTTAAGCGTATGCTATCTTTTCCTCCTCTCCAACAGAATCCAGTTCTGCCCTTCTTTAATTTTCCACTAATATCCTGGAGAATATTCCCATGAATCTTTAAAAATCGTTCCCATTTTGTAAGTATACACAGCTGCATAGCATTGATATTTCAGTGAGTAAATAATACTACAACTTACTTAACCAGTCATCTGTTAATGACATTGCTCATGGAACTGTGGTGTCAAAACTTAAGTACATGTTATATTTTTGGTAGGTATTGTCAGATAACTTGCACAGAAACTGTAACATTTCACTCTCCTTTAAGAGCAAACCATTGTCACTCAATGTTTGAGTTGTAACTAATCAAAAAGGAAAGAACTAAAATCTCATAATTTTCTTTTTATTCAAATGAAAGTAAGATTCTGCTTTTGTTCTCTACCCAGTTTCCTACCAAGTGGTTCTCCTATCTTGATTTATAGGAACTCGTTATACAGAAAGATTACATTTATAAAAGTGTTTTCCCAAGATAATGTAGGTATTTTAATTTTTCTTGTGGTATCGGTGTTGGTCTGGGTGTTTGTTGGCTTTTTCTGCTTGTTTTTGCTTTGCCTTATTTTGTTTCCACAAAAGTATGTGGGGGGGGTTCCCCTTAATTTTGATGCCAAATGGATCAATCTTTCACTTTATGACTTTTGGGGTTCAAACATAGTTAGGTCACCTCCAATCCACAGATATAACAGGAAAACACTTTTTAAAAAAATTAATGTTATAATTTTATTTTGTTACATCTAAATGTCTGATACACTTGACATGTGAATTTAAATTTATCTTTCTTTTAAATGGTTGTCTCAATATCAATCTTTCCTCTAATGATATAATAGGATACCTTTATCATAATCTAAATTCCTATGTATATTTAGATTTCTAACCCCCTATCTTATCTATTTATCTGTAATAATTCATTGTTTTAATTACTAACACTTTAAATGTGTTTTCAAATCTGGAAAGGCTAATTTATCTTCCTCACCCTCCTTTTCCAGTTTTCCAGCCAATTACTACTAATTTTTTTCTATTTGAATTTTAAAATTCATTATCTGGTCCAGATAACACCTCCGCTTAAAATAAAAAAGAAAAAGGTATATTTATTAGGATAAGATTATTTTATAAAACAACTTTAAAAAAATGGACAGTTTTATGATAGTGAATGCTCCTTAATATATTTTGCCTTTGTATATGCTCAACTTTATGTACCTCAGGTCACCTGCAGGTTTAAATCACCTGAAGCTTTATACAGCTTATAACTGAGAAGAACAATGTGTATTTCAATGTGTTCTGTACTGTTGAAAGGGAATATATGAAGTTTTCATGAAAGCACTTACAGGATTTTGATAATAAACTTCCTAACTAATTAAAATGGATCAAGATACAGTCATGTATCATTTAACAATGGAGACGTATGCTGAGAAATAGATGATTCTACTGTACTTACATTACAGAGTTTACAGTGACTTTTTTCAACCTTTTCATCCTTAGCAAAATCCTTTGATGTCATGGAAAAAACTCTTTTGAGTGTATTATTCCAGATTCCAAATATATATTCCTTATTAACATCACCCTAAGCCCAAATAAGGTTTTTGATGCAGTCACAGATGTTGTAATCCTTGTAGAGTTGCATCAGTGATCATTAGTTGTAGTAAAAGCCTGGGCCAAGATAGTCTCAGGTAGTAGGTTTTATAAAATTGCCAGAACTCCTTGATCCACTGGTTGCATCAAAGAAGTGATATTTGAAGAAACACCACTTTAATATTGGAATGAAGATCACCAATAAAGGGATGTCTGGGAACAGCATGAACAATGAGCAAAATCATGAAAGTATGTTTCTCCAAATAGCACTTCTCCATGACAATGGCTCAGCAATTCAGAAAGAAGTCTTGAAAGAAGGGCTGGTCCTGGCCCTTCATAACTTCTCATTGCTCCTGTAGTACACTGGCAATGTGTGCTTACTCATATGCCTAAAGACCTTGGAATTCTCACTTTGCCAAGTTACAAATACTGTGTTCAATGAAAACTGTTATCCTGTCCTTAAAAGTCTTGAAATCAGGCATGGACTTGGCATCCTTATGGAACAAAGTCCTTTAAGGTATCCATTTCCAGAATAGGCAGGTTTCATCCATAGGAAAGATAGGCTCTGGCAAGTTAAGTATTTTCCCCCACAATCAGCTCATCTAGAATCTACAAAAAATATTTCAGCTGTCTTTCCATGTTGCGCATAGGTTCATCAGTCACTTTCACATTATGTAACAAATATTCTTGCATTATTTAAACCACCCACAAAAGAAGCAGTAAATTCAACCTTGTAGTTGAGAAGTATCCTTTCTTTTCAACATTGCTAAAATTTGTTTTAGGCATGATGGTGCTAAAACAGAGATGTTTGTATTTGTACTTCAATGCAGGTCATTAGAAATTCCTCCATAAGTGATATAGTCCCTTCTTAAATTTTTGTCAATCTTCTTACTTTCAATGAAGCAGATCCTTTAATATTTTCCATCACTTTGTTCGTACTCTTCAAGATTGTTAGCAATGGTGACATGGGACATGCCTGATTACTGAGCAAACCATTACTGATTTTCCATTTTCACAGAATGTTATCTCCTTTTGTTTCCAGGTCAATCACTGGAAACTAATATCGCTAGCACCTTACTAGTGATATTAGCAGTGGTTTTGCATATTCAGGGCTACAATGAAAAAAACAACATGATTTTAAATCGAACACAAGGGGAAATTATGCTACTAAGAGATGCAGTAAACAGATGTATGCAGCTGCTGCTGGTTTAGTTACGATATCTTAATCACTAGGTGATAGAAATTGTTGGCTCACCATCAAGTAAGTGGTCAGTTGACTGAACAGGACATTACATGTATATGAGGCAGCATATACATCTGAGGGAGCATGTAGTTTAGGAAACAGCTAAACTGCCTACTTTATCCCCCTTGTCTATAAGAGACACTTATCCCTGATTCCATGCTTTTAATTTCTTAGGATCTCAGTTTGAATTTCACTTCCTCACTTCCTTAATACCCTTATCCAAAATGATAAAAACTGCATCTCTTCCTGTCAAATCTCATGAGCATTCTGATTGTTTCCTTTCCGGTATTTAATTACAATTTGGAGGGTTGTGGTTTTTTTTTTTTTTTTTTTTTGAATTATCATTTTTTGTTCAAAGTCTACCTACCCAAAAAGGTTGTTTAAATGCAAGCACCATGAGGGAAGAGACTGCTAAATCTCCAAGTCTAATATTTTGTAGGTACTTTTTTTCATAAATAAATAATACCTTAAGAACATCTTGCAATGCTTTTTTCTTAATGATCTTATAGATCCTTACTGAAAAAGTATCTAGAGAATAGCTAAGAAATCTAAACAAAGCATACTTTCCAGAAAATTGAGAAATGTGTTCAAGTTTAAAAGGACAATATACTATCTGAAAATCAAGATAACTCAAAATGAGGGGAGTACTTAACATATCTACTGTAGTAGATGTTGAGGATGCAGTTGTAAATAAGACAAAGACTTGCAGATTTTTCTAAAAATACAAATCTCAAACGCCAACTCTCAAAAATAAAGATTTGAGCTAATAGATCTTTCTAGTGGTAGAAAAATCTTCCCCAAGGTATTTTGTTTGTAGTCTTTATTGAAATGTTCAAGGTCGTCAATTTAAGAGACAAGAAAACACAATGCCAGGTTTCCATTTCCAGGTTATGGGTCCAGGGGACGAACTCTTTATGCCTTAAAGTACAATGACAGTAACAGCAAAGATAGCCTCAATCATCTAGATATTTATGACCAAATAAATGTCCATGACTGCTAACTTAGTCACAAAATATTTCAAAGTATGATGTTGTACAGAAGGAATAAATCTTGAACTCAGTGCAAGAATATAATGGGGGGGAAAAGGAGGAGTAGAAGGAGGAGGGACACTAACTGGGGTAAGGAATCAGTGGTTTTAGTGGAGGATGAGTGGAATATAACATAACAAAGAAAAATAAAACATGACTTAATTTTAAAAACCAAAGTAAATGCTGGAGGATAACAAAATAGATGCTCTTGCTATATGACAAGTTAAGGACTAGAACTTTGAACTTTCAAATACATTTCAACCTCTATAGGTCTCACGTTCCACAATTATAAGATCATGGTTTGACCAAATACTTTATAAGGATCCCATTAGCACTAGTCATTATCTCTAGACAGTTACATATGCAAATGAATGTCAACCTAAAATGCTCTCTGGTACTAAACAAGGCCGATGATAAATAAGGTGTAACTTTCCACTAAAATTTTTCAATATGAAGGTGATGAATTTTTAAATCATAGATAGAAGTGTTTTGTACTGACTAAAAAACCATAATTAAAATTTTATTCATTTTCTTTTGATTCAAGTTTTGACCAAATCAATAATGATGCTCACCGATACTGATATGTCCTCATTTTTTCTTTTAACACTGGAGTCGAACAAGACATTTCTCCCACGTCTTTCACAGTCTTGATAAACAATCAGTCGAATTTGGCTTGGATCAAACTCTGGCAAAGGCCAACTTTAAAGGAAAACAAAGATTCATTAGTTTTTTATTAGCAGTCACATAAATTTCTAGAACCAAAGTTCATATAGCAAAACACAAAGCTGTAATATTGTTACAGTATACATAAAATGTAGTTATCCCCTATGAATCTAAAATAGCTAACAAAAATATGCAAGTACATTTAATACAGTGAAAATACATGTTGATTTTATGGCATGCGCCCAGATGGGATACGGTCAATACAAAATTTAAATAGTGTTGCTATTGTTAATATGGAATTATAAAAACAGAAAAAGTTTCAATTTTAATGTAGTAGCTACGTACTTATAAAACAATAATCAGTAGGCAAAACTGATTAACAACCATGATGGACATCCTCATGTAAAGCTGGTGTGAATAAAAACTAGCACAATCTCTTTGGAGAACTTTGTTTTTTTTTTAAAAGATTTATTTATTTTGTGCATACAGAACTGGGGTATAAGCCAGAGTTGCAGGACCAGAGACAGAGCGGGGAGCAGAACAGGTGGACCAATGAAGTACACTGCTGAGGGAAGCAGCGGGCGGGTCAGGAGAGATATGCTGCACCATGTGGGTCTCCTCCGGGCTGGGGATTGAACTCATGCTAAGTAGCTTTAGCTTCTTAGTGCTGTGCTTTAACCCGCCCCTCTTTGGAGAACTTTTAAAAATATATATTAAAAAATATACATTAGGCCCTCCCTGGTGGCGCAGCGGGTTAAAGCACTGCACTAAGAAGCTAAAGCCACTTGCGCATGAGTTCGATCCCTGCCTGCCCTGGAGGTGACCACATGGCACGGCAGATCTCTCCTGACCCGCCCACTGCTCCTCTCAGCAGTGTACTTCGTAGATCTGCCTGTTCTGCTCCCCGTTCTATCTCTGGTGAATCCTATCACCCTCCACATCTCTATCCTGTACCCCAGTTCTGTATGAATAAATAAATAAATCTTTAAATATATATATATATACATTAAATAGTAAAAATCTAATCAAACTGTAATTAACCCCAGCAATTCTATTTCAGAAAAGTTTATCATTATATAATGATGTTCATGACAGCACTATTAGCAACAGTCAAAAACTAGAAACAATTCAAAATTCATCGACAGAATAGTAAATACATTATGGTATATTCAGACTACATAACAAGCGTAATGAATGAATTACACACAAAAACATGAATGAATCACGAACAGAAGAAATCAGACAATGATACACACACACAAATTATTGCATTTTTGCATTTATTTTGAGGCTTTAAACCAGGCAAAGTTCTGTCAATTTACACATATTTGCACTTTAAAACTGTATGAGCTGTATGAAAGATAGTAATCTGGTTAACTGAACACAACTCACACAACAGTTGCTAACATTAGGAGCTGTTCTTCTGTCTAACTCTTACCAAATGTCTGTGTTAGGAACTAAGGAAAAACTTAAGCTAAACCAGAGACTCATCCTTAGGCCACATTGATCTGCATGTTCTGAACTGCTTATATTAAACAATGCTTTCATGGCATGCAAAGGAAGGTAGAAAAGAACAGACAGACTTAGGATGAAAATCAGAAAGGGATCTCGTGAAAATCAAGAAAGAATTGCATTTGAAAGAAAAAGAAGAAATCCATGGCAGTCACCTAAAAGCACCCAGTATCTTTAGTGGATGCCACGATGACCACAGTAAGGACAATTCTAAAAAGCAGTTAAGTATATGGCTGAGACTGCCAAAGCCTGAAGAATGAAGGACAGTGGAGAAAATTTTGAGTTTAAGACAACAATCAAGGATAGAGGAAAAGAAAAGGAATCAACTAGAAAGATACTTTGTTATTTAAAATATGCATTTAAACATATTCACATATTAATAACAAAGATTGTAAAGTGGAAGGGAGATAATGGCTGACAAAGGCCTCTCATGAAATGAAGAACAAGATAGATTATACAGGTGAAAGAACTAGTCTCAAATAGAAGAGAAGATAATCCCTACACTAGAAAGAAAAGAAAAGATGGACATGGAGATGAAAGATTTGTAGATATGAAGATAACAATGTCCAGGGAATTTATACCTAACAATCCTATTTTCTTAGAAAAATGTCAAGGTAAATGAATGACAGATAATAAAATGTAGGGAAAGTGTAAAGTTTGAAAATAAAAAAAAGAACAGTGGTTGTGGGAAAATCTATTAAATAGAAAACAAGATTTCTGGGTAATGCTGGAAGTGTACATAAGGTTAAAGTCTATGAATAAGTACAAGACATTAAATATAATCAGTTCATTTTCTCCAGTAAACACTCATGTGCTTGAATTTGCATCATATTTGGCCAAGTTAAAGATTTTGATAGGCAAATGGTACAAAAGGAAACAGAGGCATGGATATGAGGAAGACTGACAGGAATAGTGGAAATGATGGATAACAAAAGCTAAGCTAGTTAAGGAAGACAGTTTATTATTCAGGTTAACAAATTCAAACAAAATGAAGGAGTTGTACCCATAGTGCTGAAACAACAGGGGTACAGTGGGAAATACAGAACAGGATTATAATCATAGGGGTTAGCAAATTAAATTCTAATATTAGAGTTTATGATAAAGGTAAGAACATTCATCCAAACCTCTCTGGTCTCCAAGACACCCAAAGAATAAAATCCAAACTCCTCTGCTTAGATTTAAAACTCTTCACAGCCTGGCTTGAGCTGCCTTTCCAGATTACTTCATGTTACCCATGACATCATCACTGATCTTCTCAAAGGTGCCAAGACATACCAGCCTATTTCACAGTTCCATGCCTTGGGTTCAGGCTACTTCTTTAAGCCGAAATATCCTGAACCATCTTTGCAAACTTCTACTCATACTTAAAAATCTAACTCAAATATCACTACCTTGGGTAGAGGCAGTGTTCCTCCAAGTAGAGTTAGCTGCTGACTTTTGGGACTACATTTAGTTTAGATTTTAGTTATAAACATCTCCCAAACTGTACTATAATTTATCTAGTTTTACATACATGCTTGATTCTTCCACTACAAAGATCCCTGATGGCAAAGCATATTCATTTGAATCTACAGTCCCAAGTATGGCAAGTAATACTGCATATACACAAGTAAGATAACACCATAGGCACTAAATAAACATTTCATGAGTACATGAATTGAACCAACATACTCTACAATCGAAAATCTGCTGAAAGTTGTACAATAGAAGGGTGGAAAAAAAGAGTCTAGATCTCAGGTGAAAGGTCAAAACTAGAATTCTAAACACAGAAGCTACTGACCATAAAATGGGAAGTGGTACTCTTCAGATAGAACATACTAATTGAAAAAAGATGAAGGATCAATAAACTAGAAGTTCAGGAAATAACAATATTGTAAGAACAGAGAGAAGAGAAAGCCATGGCAAAAAGCTATTTCACAAGTAAAGCAAGATGAAGATGAAGAAAGGAGTAGTATGTAACAGATGCAAAAAGACCAAAATTTACAGACTACAAGTGTCCAAAGGATTTAGCAAACAGTGGTTCTAGTATTTACTACAACCATTTAAATGGAAAGGGAACTAGGAGTCAGAGTAGTCACTTATCAATTAACAATGGATTAAAATAAAAGAGATAAGAAAGTAGCATTGTAACAACTAAGCATATACTAACTACATGAAGAGGTTTCCCTATGAAAGGGGGAGAGAAAAAGTGTTATATCACTGACCATCTAAACTGGAAAGTTCTGAAATCTACAGGGGGTCCTACACCACAATAAACAAACAGATTATCCTGGGCAACTAAAAATTATGTTCATCCCAGACAAATAGAAGAATAAATGGGGAATATACATGTGTGTGAATGTGTGTATGATTTTTTTGTTTTTTTTTTCAACAAATATAAAGATTCTATCTTTTCTATCTAAAGAAAAAAGGCATATACTCAAAGGCACATAGTTGTAATTGATAGGAAGGAGTATGTGGGAAAATAAACATCCTCCACTCTAAAAGTAAACAGACCTGTTAGACTAAGATCCTGGACAACTTAAGACACAGAATCCCAGGTAAAGGCAAAAAACTGTAGAATGCACTTAATGAGGCAGGAAACAAATCTACAAGTAAAAATAACTGCAAATAGGTTTGTAAGCTGGAGAGAAAATACTAAATGCTTACAATTTGACCATTTCTGTTAGTAAAAGTTAAGCATGTATATATGTTATATGAGATGGATGAGGGTGAATTGGGGTGTAATTTGACAGCTAAAGATTTGGCAAAGTCATCAAGAAAATGGGGGAAGTTGCTAACCCAAGTAAAGCAAAAGACTTTCAGGCCACACTGAGAGCCCAGCTGAGTTGAAAACCATAAATCTGTGATAGGACTAATTTCCTATACACCCACAAGGAAGCTCAGGTAAGGAAGAACAAAGGTAAACAATGGATTTAATAGGAGAATACTTGTAATGGAAAAAAAGGGCAAGAATGTTTAGTAACATCAAGAAGAAGGCTTGGACATATTAAAATAGGTAAAGTGTCATCAAGGGAGCTGACTGAATAGAAGAAAAGAAAGGCAAAACAAAAAATAGTCTAAATGAAGTTAAAGAACAAACTGAGTAAGGCTAAGCAAAATCAAAGGATACAGAGTGGTGATCAGAATGAGATCTCAGAAAGAAGGCAGAGTTAGCTAATAATTATATTCACAGTAAAGCCAAGAACCAATCAAGGCAGAGTGCAAAAGGAAGAACTGTGAGGCCAGAATGTTACATGGGTGGGCTGCCCAAGAATAGGACACAAACTGATCTGGAAAGAAAGACTATTAGCTAAGTCTGAAAGTTTGTGAAGAATACTGGGGAGCAATCTATGTAAGACAGCACAGGATGCCAACAACAAAATAAAAGTGTGGCACCATGGCACAGACTTAGAAGAAAAGTCTTGAAAAGAAATTTTCAAGAGAAAATCTTTCAAGAAAAAGACATTTTCAAGAAAATCTCTTGAAAAGACATTCTCAAGAGATTACAGTCTCTCCAGCCAATATTAGGGTCCAACTTACTAAGCCCAGTGCTGAACAGTGTGTGGGAAAATAAACATCCTCCACTCTAAGGGCAAAAGAGGAATTATGATCCATGAAGGCAAAAAGGTAGAAAAATTGTGAACAAATTAAGAACAGAAGGAAGGATACTAAATGGTGCAGAGGAAAGGCAACATAGGCATGATTAACAGAAGAAGAAAGGATGGCTCAATACCTTTGGGGCAGGACTGAATAATAAGATAACCACAGAAATAGGAATACCAGAGTTTACATTAATATGGAAATTCTATGTGAAGTTTCTTTGGTCTTACATTGTTCAGGGGAAAAAAAAAACTGGCTAAAAGTTATATGGAAAGATATTGTATTTCTGTAGAGTATATCCCTTAAATGTAAAGAGTTTACTTATAAAGATTTGATTCTCTTACAATGGGAAGAAGTGAATTCTAAAATTTATAGACATGTGAAATTTACTAAATTAATTTTTTACCAAAAAGCTCCTGACAAATTAATTCTACTTGAAATATTTCAGAACATGGTATCAAACAATGGTATCAATCAAAGTAACTCCTTTAGATAGATAAAGAATTTTATAGTTACCCGAATGTCTTCATTTTTCAAGTGAAAGAGAAGCAAAACGGCCTACTATATAGTCATTGTTATGATACATGTTCATCTCCTACAATGGAAAGAAGTGAATTCTACCTTTCTATCCCTATCTTTACATTGTCTTCCACTGGAATTAACTTCTGCTCATCACTGAAGGGATTTGGAATGTTTTCTCATTATCCCAGAACCTCAATTTCTGATACCTAATCCACTGCACGCCTTCCTTCCACTTTACTATGTTGCCTTTTTTTAATCAAAATATAATTGAATATTAAATCAAGTCAGTAACAGATAAAAGCATACCACTACCATTCTGAAATAATCTGTTATAGCAAACCTTTTTTTTACTATTAAGTATCCAGCATAATATCAACACAACTATTAGTTAAGAAAACTATTCAGTGATAAATCACTATTTTAAGACTCTACACAGATGTTACTAATAGTTTATGTCAACTTATTTTCTCTGCATGGCTTTTATCTGACACCATCAAAGATCACAATAGGAAATAAGTATACTGGAATAGACACCTATTATACTCTGATACGCTGTACCATTGCCCATGTTAATTCGTGTAACAAAAGTTACTGATTACTAAATTAGTGTCAGATCCTGCACTCTAAATGAGAACAGACAAGAGGCAAATTTTATTTTTACAGCATGGGGGGGGAGGGGGAAGGAAATGCTCCCCCAAATATATATTACAAAGGGTATGGTCTTCTCCAAATAAACAGTTTGTCTGTGGCATAAAAATTTGGGGGTGGGAGGAAAAGAAGGGGTAAAATAATCCTTAAGGGGATAACTAAAAAAAAAACCAAAAAACTGGTTGAGAAATACCAGGCTAAATAGTAGTTTATACCTCAGCATATTACTAAGTAAATGTCAATCTTAAAAGAAAATATCTAATTAATTTTTTTTTCTATTTGGCCAACTCTTCTGTCTCACTGATCACCTTAAAATCAAGTTTCAAGTACTTGTAGATTAACATCAACAATTTTTTCTCTTCCTCCTATTTCCAATGATCATCCATAAATTTTTCTTCTAGTCAGCATCAAAGGGTCTGGGATAAACTCTTACTATACTTATTTTTTTAAAGATTTATTTATTTATGCATATAGAACTAGGGTACAGGCCAGAGGTGCATGGGAGGTGAAAGGATTCACCAGAGACAGAGTGGGGAGCAGAACAAGCAGATCAATAAAGTGCACTGCTGAGGGGAGTAGTGGGCAAGGCAGTAACTTGCGTTACAGGAATTCACATGAGCAGAGGTATAGTGTTAGTGTCAAACTATGCCCTGAGTTTGATCCCTGACCAGGGAACTAACTCACATTTGGCACAACAGACCTCTCCTGTCTTGCCCACTATACCCCTTAGCAGTATATTTCAGTAGATCTGCCTTTTCTGCTCCCCACTCTGTCTCTGGTGAATCTTCTTACCCTTTGCACCACTAGCCTATGCCCCAGTTCTTGTATATATAAATAAAAAACAAATCTTAAAAAAAAAAAAAGAAAAACCTATGCATTTGAGAAACTGCTCCCAGTCATAAATTACAAGAGACAGAAAGAATAGGAGAGAAAATGAGAAAGTAGAAAATTCAATTATTCCCAGAATATTAGTGAAATACTAATGATGTTATTTGCATTTCAAAGATAATTAACATCAATTACTTAGCTATAGAATACTGTCATCATTTAATCAAATTGTGCAATACATGCAAAATACATAGACTGTCATAGCTTAAAGGTCCTCAAATCTATTTATACTTATCCTATAACCTAACATGCAAAGTTGAACACACAAATAAACTTTTATACAAAGTATTACAGAGAAGAGAAATTGACAATGTACAGCATGAAATCTTCATGAAATGGAAGCTCAGCAATATTAATTCCTATACCAGAAGATGCTACCATAATTACTTAGTATTTTTCAGCAACACGTACCCTAACTGAAATATACCTTACCTATGTTTTTAACTTTCTGACATTAAGTCTATATACTTGAAAACCTAAAAGAAAAAAATCAGAGAAACAATGGGAAAATGTTAAAATGAGCTAAAATCATAGAGAGCCAAGTCAAGATTAACTGGTTTATACATAGAGAAAAAAAAAAAAACTTTCAAACTTTCATAGTAGGGTTTATTTAAAGTATAAAAAAGTAGTCAAAATTTCCTACCTAATTTATTTTATTGTAGTCATTGAGTTGAAATGATAGAATAGGGATATATAGTGAAGATACTGACAGATAGTCAAAAATATTAACAGACAAATTCAGGTCCATGTCAAAAAAAGTCAAATAACATTAATTATAAAAATAATTGGATGATGATCAATAAGATAATCAACACTGTCAAGCCCTTTATTTAATTTCTCATATATAAAACATCATACATACTATATCCTATATACCTATAATGAGCCTGCATCCTATATATATCTATAATGAGCCTTCCAATATAAATATTGGAAAAGCAGTGATTAATAAGATATATATACTAATAATAAGCCAGCTACTTTAAAAGCATGATTAACATTTGCTTAAACTATTCTCAAGTACATTTTATTAAATTTATCACCACAATTCAATCAACTTTAAAAAAATATGTATAGCTGAAACTTAGTATTAAATTTTTTTACTTCATATATTTTAAATCAAACATATCACCAAATTTGTAACTAAATGTGGGTTGATTTTGATATTAATAACATTTGAATATAACACCTTGAATTAACCTGTACCTTTTCTGTATCTTTATATCTTAGTTCTACTCTTCAAAATCCCTAAAAACTCCAGTTATGCACAACTGCCAACTCAGGTTAATAATAGCAGTGAACCATATTCATTTGAAACCACAAGACTGTCAGGTGACATACCAAGAAGTCTGAATTTAACTCAAATAAAAGCCTCTCCAAACTGCAATGCAAAAAGGCTTGATCCTAGCAGCAAGATCATGGATGACTGAGTCTAAGAAATCCATTGTCCATGACAAAAACCCATTCTTGCAAAAGGCTCTATCTATCCAGTTCCACTATTTCATTACGTAACACCGTATCTTGCTCTCTTATTTCACTGAAAAGTCTGGGATTTTTATAGAAGCATATTATAACTGCTTTTCAATTCCTTTATCATTGTTATAAATATGTGAGAAAAGAAAGTCAATCTAAACATTCTATGAAGTAAGTGCTATCCTGAAGGTGCAGCCTAGGAATGTCAACCTTTTTTTTCTTTTTCCTTTCTTAAAGGGTGCTTTAGCTTAACAAGGACTGATTTCAGGCAGAGTACTCTGGCAAATCATGGCTAGACCCCAAGTCTTCACCAATGCCTATAGAGAAGGAATTCAGATCATTTAAACAAGAAAATTGCACAGCTCCTTTCTCAACCTCTATGGGTCCAAACTGCCATTTCACACAAGTAATCATATACATTCTTGGAAGCCACAGCAAACTTATGTTCTATACTGATGACAAGAAACTAATGATCACAGGAATCAGAGCAGTCAATGTGCAACTAGCTCACAAATCTGAACTCAATGTAGAATTCAGACAGACAAGACTAGCAAATAACCTTACCTCTGAGTTTATAAATTTCAATATAATAGCATGTTACACTGTAAAAGTTTACTTTGTGGAGCAGAGCTATTTCAAGATTGGTTTAAAAATAAATCATTTTTTAAAAAATAAATAAAAATATAAATACTGAGTCTTGGACCTCCCTTATGGTGCAAGGAGTTAAGTCTCAGGACAATCAAGCTTTTACCAGCCACTGCTGTCTGAGTTTGATCCCCAGCCAGGGAGCTGACCCACAGAGCATAGGCAGACCTCTCCTGTCTAGCCAGCTGCTCCCTTCAGCAGTACGTTTCAACAGACTGGTCTGTTTTGCTCCTTACTCTCTTTGGTGAACCCTCTCACTCCCCTACACCTCTGGCCTACACCCCAATTGTTGTACACATAATAAAAATAAATCTTTAGGTCCTCCCTGGTGGCGCAGCGGGTTAAAGCACTGCACTGGGAAGCTAAAGCCACTTCCGCATGAGTTCGATTCACGGAGGTGACCACATGGAGTGGCAGACCTTTCTTGACCCGCCTGCTGCTCCCCTCAGCAGTGTACTTCGTTGATCTGCCTGTTCTGCTCCCCACTCTGTCTCTGGTGAAGCCTCTCGCCACTCCTGAGCCTCTGGCCTATACCCCAGTTCTGTATGTACAAATAAAATAAATCTTTAAAAAAATAAAATTAAAATAAAAATAAATAAATCTTCAAAAAATAACCAACAAACCACTTTGAAGGGGTTTGTGTTTTAGTTTATGTATGTCAGCAAATTCTTCTGAAAAATTAAAAGTGTGCATCTGTGTATTATTGTGGTATAACTATGCAATAACAAAAATATCTTTAACACAATGGGCTGTTAATCCACAACCTAACACACAATATGAAAATTAAATCCAAGAATCATACCCCACACCCAACTTAAAAGAAACATTATGGCTTTGAATCATTACTTTTAAACAAACAGCTTTGAATGACAGCACTTCCACATTCAATTGCCATGATCTTAGAAAAGTACAGAAACAGTGCTTTATCTTTTATCCCTTAAAAAAGTGTAATGACTTCACAATGTCTAACAGACTTAAGCTTTCACAATTCATTCATGGTAGGACTATGACTACAAGTCTGCACTGAACATAATCACATATAGTAAAAGCATGTTTTCTGCATCCAAAAAGGTATTAAAGGGTAAAAATCCTTGAAGCCACTAAAATACCCACTAATATGAGACCTGATAAAATATAGTACATTGACTAGAATATTGTGTGAGACTAAAAGGATGAGCCAACGTTGTAGATGAAGATCGCAAAGGTTAATCATTATGTGAAGAAATGCAAGGTTCAAAACAGTATGTATACCATCAAAGTGGAGGTAAACATATCAATATAGCTTGTACATGCATTATACATTCTTAAGAAAGGAACACAAGATAGCTTGATACCCATCACAATCTTAAAGGAGAACACGATCTCTTCTTCTAGTGAAGACTTCTGGGACAGAAAAGAACTACCCCAAGAAAAATTTGATTGACACTAGTTCACAATAATCATCAAACTGCCAAGAAATTAAAAACCAATAGAATACACATTCAGACACAGAAAAAGCAAGTAGCTGAATATGTTTATTTCTCTAATGTCTCTATTTACTCAAACACTCAAACCAAAAATATAGAAGTCACCAAGTGCTACTGAATCTATCTCCTAAATGTTTGAGTCAGACCATCATCACTATTAATACTACATTTCACTCAGGATAATATTCTAACTTCTTTTTTGAACCATAAAATAATACACTGAAGATTTGAAAGACAATCCCAGAAAGGCTGACCTTTCCAGAAAACTACAGCAAGCTATACAATGCATTGTCTATCATGTTAAAACATGCAGTAGGTGAATACAGAAACAGTTCATCATTCTTCAGCATTCAGTTATATACACTAAGTTGTACCTTTGGCACTAACAATTAGTGCATTTGTCAAGGAGCATTAACACATTATAAATGTGTGTAGTGTTGGGGTCCTCCCTGGTGGCACAATGGGTTAAAGCACAGCACTGTGAATCTATTGAGCCAGGCAGCTGACACACATGGTGTGGCAGACTCTCCTGGCCTGCCCGCTGCTCCCCTCAGCAGTGTACTTTGTTGATCTGCCTGTTCTGCTCCCCGCTCAGTCTCTGGTGAATCCTCTCATCCGCTGCACCTCTCACCTATACCCCAGTTCTGTATGCATAACCGAATAAATCTTAAAAAATAAATGTGTATAGTGTCAAAGAATTCAAAAGCAGTTTGTCAACTATGCAATGTAACACTCCATATGTTTCTCCATCGTCCATCACTGAGTACACTGGTGGCAATTTCAAAATTTAAAGGGATGGGCCCTCCCTGGTGGCACAGCGGATTAAAGCACAGCACTGAGAATCTAAAGCTGCTTCTGCATGAGTTCGATTCCCGCCTTCCCCGGAGGTGACCACATGGTGTGGCAGACCTCTCTTGCCCGGCCTGCTGCTGCCCTCAGCAGTGTACTTCGTCGATCTGCCTGTTCTGTTCCCCACTCTATCTCTGGTGAAGCCTCTCACCACCCCTGAGCCTCTGGCCTATACCCCAGTTCTGTATGCACAAATAAATAAATCTTTTAAAAAAAAAAGAAATTTAAAGGGAATTGTAACCCATTTATTTTTTTCTATTTAAGAGAGAATCCTAATGTTACTGTATTTAATAAAAATAATACAACCCAACAGAAAATACTTTCAAAGTATATTGCCTGTACAAGAGAAGGAAGAAGAACACAAATGTGTTTGCAAAGATTCCCACCACAAGTTGGCTGCTGTCTCACACTGCTTTTTTGGTGGTTCACAAATGGGCTACTTCAAAACCACTGATACTAAGCGGATTTGTTCCCAGGTATTTTAGAAAATCATGACAATAATTCAGAAATAAAGCAAGGATCATTTCATTCACAAATGCAAAGGCCAACATAACTCCAATTCAAACAATCTTAACTAGTTGGCACTCCATATACCTGGAACATGGGCACCACTGGGGGGATCTGCCATAATTTCAGCATACTGCTGCTCTCAAACTTTTAGAGTAGCTGTGTACAACACAACATTGAATTCTTTTACCCCTGCCACAATTTCATTAATAGCTCCCCCATATTATGTTTTCCCCCTACCCTTGCCCATATCCACTCCAATCCAACTTTTAAATGACGTTTTTACTTTAAACTTTCTTCACTGTTTTTTCTTATGTCTCTCTTGCTTCCCGTTTATATCTTACTTTCCACAAGTAACAATCCCACAAGAATTCTTCCTGATTACCCTAATCTCCCACCCTGTATCTGAAATAGGCTCCCCCTCCCACTTGCCCACACCACAACTCATTCTTTTTCCCCAAATAGAGCCTTAGACTGACACTCCATACATCTCCATCATGGCACTTCACAGATTATTACAGTAGCTGTCTTGTATCATCTCCACTTCTGGCCCATGAGCCCTGTGAGGATGGAGCCATACTTCTCTCTTGTGCACAGTGTATTTTTGTGTCTAGTACTGTGGCTGATATTTAATAGCCTCTCTATGAGTCAACACTAATTTTACTGAATTTGTAATACCATAACAAACTGGAGGAATGTCAAAGGGAATACTCCCCAAAGGAATTTAAAATGTATTATCTGGATTATACCTCTGCTGGAAAATCAGTGAAAGACTTAATTGCAAAAATGTAGCTTATGCTATAAAATCTACATTTTGCTATTTTCTCCACTTCTAAAATGATTTCCACATTGTTGGGTTTTTTTTTGAATTTTACAAAAGTTTATTTTTACATCATTTTGTACATTTTTTTTTCCATCTCAATTGTAATTCCCCATGGGTTTCCCATCACCAAGTCACCGTGTGCCATCACCATAATCCCATGCATTTCCCTCCCCACCCCACCCCCGTTTTTGATCCCATTCTCCACTACACCCCCACAAAATGTCTCTGGTATATGGTTGTTCATTATTTTTGTTATTTTCTCGCCTGGTCCATTATACTCCTGCTATGAGTGAAACCATCCGGTATTTTTCTTTCTCTTTCTGGTTTATCTCATTAAGCATGTTCTTTTCCAGCTCCATCCAAGTTGCTGCAAAGACATGTGTTTCCCTTTTTTGGTTGTTGAGTAATATTCCATTGTATATATGTACCACATCTTTTTATGCAGTCATCTACTTTTGGGCATTTGGGCTGCTTCCATGTTTTTCCAATTGTAAATAAAGCAGCAATAAACATCCACATTGTTGTTTTTAAATCTATTTCTAGGTTGAAAAAAAAATCTCAGCATTATTAAGGATTTGAATTCTGAACACAATATGCAGATAACCTAGTAGAATTCCATTTTTAGCTAGTATCTTCCAATAAGCTTAACAAATGTTTAAAAACAGCCAGTTTACATTTTATAAATTTAATAATCACTCTGAAAGTCATTGTTTTGAATGGTCTTTTAATTCATAAAATACTATTGAACTTGTGAAAATCAAGAGGTGATATGAAACAAAGCAAACATTATTCACTAATCTTCATATTAAAACTATTTTGAAGGGCCTCTCTGGTGGTACAAGGGGTTAAGTCTCAGCACTATGAATGGAATCAATCAGCAGCCATTGCAGCAAGAGTTCAATTCCCAGCCAACAAGCTACCCAACATGGTGTAGCAGTCTCCTGTCTAGTCTGCTGCTCCCCTTCAGTCAATCTGCTTGTTGTGGCCCCACTGGCTCTGGTGAATCCTCTCACCAATCCCCTGCACCACTGGTTCTTGTATGCATAAACAAATAAATAAAATAAACCTTAAAAAAAATTTTTTTAACTATTCTTATTTTCCCAAAGAGGAAAAACGAAAAGGTCTAAATTTTCAATATCATTTTAAAGTGAACACTTGAAACTGGGATTCTGTCTAAAATACAGAAATGGGTTTTTAGAGATGTTTATGCTATAGTTACTCAAAGAATGTGGTTATTTCATGAATAAGAGCTAAAATATGCTAATTTAGAATCACAGTGGTGATTCTACAAACACAATAAAAGCAAAAGCTTGGAGAATACAGCATCATTGCAATTATATTGATTGATTCCATTAGGTTATTTAATGTTTCGTCAAAAAAAATTGATAATGGGGCCCTCCCTGGTGGCGCAGCAGGTTAAAGCACTGCACTGAGAATCTAAAGCCACTTCCGCATGAGTTCGATCCCTGCTGGCCAGGAAGTGACCACATGGCGTGGCAGACCTCTCCTGACCCGCCCGCTGCTCCCCTCAGCAGTATACTTCGTCAATCTGCCTGTTCTGTTCCCCACTCTGTCTCTGGTGAAGCCTCTCGCCAC
>NW_004567122.1:23256692-23317889 GCF_000260355.1 Condylura cristata
CCCGCTGCTCCCCTCAGCAGTATACTTCGTCAATCTGCCTGTTCTGTTCCCCACTCTGTCTCTGGTGAAGCCTCTCACCGCCCCTGAGCCTCTGGCCTTTACCCCAGTTCTGTATGCACAAATAAATAAAACTTTAAAAAAAATTGATAATGGCTTAAAATACTAACAATTCTCAAAACATCTAAAGCACAAAAAAGCATAACTTCCATTTCTCATGACAATCCTAAAGTCCAAGACTCGCTTTCTAGGAATAAATACTTCATTAGGTCATTCCACTACTGAACTGACTCCTTATTTTCTTGCATATCAATTGTGACAAATTTTCTAAGATAGCCATTAGTTCATCAACCTTAAGTTCATCTCTAACAGCACCCAATTACCTCCCAGTCCACCTTCAAGGGAAAGATGTTGCCCTCCCTCTCCAAGTTTAAAGAGTTGTTCCCATCCTTCCAGTCTATTGTTCTTTCTGCCTATTTACCTCTGAAAAGTTCCATGTTATGTTACTGTCACATATCCTTCCCTTCTAAACCTAAACCTGAAAAAGTTGCCTAAGCAACATCTCTTAATTTCTCTTACTTTCTTGCATTCTATTCCAATATTCCCTCATACCAGTTTCCAACATATGACCTCCTCCTGCTTATCTTATGAGTTCAAAGAGAGTATTTATCCCAAGTATATGCTTTAAAAACTGTCATACAAACAACAAAATTCTACTCATCAAAATGCTACTAATATATGTAAAAACATGAATGAATCCCAAAAGCATTTATACTAAGTGAAAGAACCTGATACAAAAAAAATTCTACAAAATTTATGATTTTCACACAGATGACTTCTGGAAAAGACAAAACTAAAAGGACAAAGATTAGATCAATGGTTGTCAGGCAGTAGGTAGGGGGAGAGGAGAATCACTACGAAAAGTGTACAGAGGAACTTTCTGAGATGATGGGAAACTGTTCTATATCTGGATTATGGTAGTAATTATCTGATTATACTTTTATAAAATTCATCAAACTGCAAATTTAAAAAACAGAATTTTAATGCATATAAATTATATCTTGATAAAACTAACTATAAATACTTGAAAATGACTGACATACTGCTGTATTTCAAAATCTCTATCACTAGCCCCAACTGTCTGCCTAGTTAAGAAACCTTCACCTGTATTTCAATGTAGCTCAAACTTAGCAATACAACTGAATATCCTTATTTTCACTGTGCCTACTTGTTTCTCCTGCCATATTCTTTAGATTCCTTAAAATGTTTCTATTAATCCACAGCTTATTAATAAAGTCACAAATCTTTTATTAAACAAATGAGTACATTTAAATATAATACATATTGCTTCTGTACTAGGTATATAGAAGTACACTAGACTCAAGCAAGTCCCCAGTTTCTCAGACATTCCTAGTTTCATAGAAGTATAGATGCAAGTAAAAGTAACTATGATCAGAGAAAGGCATGAATGCACAGTTAAGCTACAATGGAAGATTACTGTTTGTTTGGTATCTATTTCCAGTTCTTAACTACTATAAATAAGATACGAGACACTAACAAACCTACGTAATACCAACTGGTACTAGAAAACAACGAGGCTTTTTTCCCCCCTGGCAAACAGTTATTTTATTGTGCATGCTACGTTTTCAGAAAGCTGAATAATCTTTCCTCAGTTTTTAAAATTAGCATGTAAACATACCAGTACATATTTAACTGAAGATTTGACAGGAAGAAAATTGTAAAATCCCACAGCACTTTTTGTACACAAATAAAATAAGGATAAAAAACAGTTCATTAAAAACATTAAATTTCTGGCCCTCCCTGGTGGCGCAGCGGGTTAAAAGCACAGCACTAGGAAGCTAAAGTCACTTCCTCATGAGTTCGATTCCTGCCTGCCCTGGAGGTCACCACATGGCGTGGCAGATCTCTCCTGACCCGCCCGCTGCTCCCCTCAGCAGTGTACTTCGTCGATCTGCCTGTTCTGTTCCCCACTCTGTCTGGTGAAGCCTTGCCGCCCCTGAGCCTCTGGCCTGTACCTCAGTTCTGTATGTACAAATAAATCTTAAAAACAAAAACAAAACAAAAAAAAACATTAAATTTCTATCTAATTTAAAAGTTCATATTGATTTATAAAGTATTTTTAGATGGCAACCTTGACATTTATCTCTGTTCGCTAGGTAAATGCAGAATTTTATGCTAGTTAATTTTAATTTTGTTCTATAATTAGCAAGTTGGGCGGAGGATTCCGTTGAGTAGATATAGGCATATCTAGTTACTGATTTCTAAAATATGTTCCTAATTCTAAAAAGTTAATCTTGGAAAATCCACTACTTACTTAAGGAAAGTCAGAGTACAAAGTAGATGGGAAGGAGAAACTCAAAGAATATCAGGCTTACTTTGGAATGATAGAAATCTTTTGGAATAGACAAAAGTGATGGTTACATAGCACAACGTATGTACTAAATGCTCCTGAATCACTTACTTTAAACTGGTTAGTTTTATGTTCTACAAATTTTACCTCAATAAATTTAACACATATGCATGTATATATGTGTGTGTGTATACATACATACATATATATATATATGAAGCATGCCAATGACGATGCAGTAGTAATGATATATGGTTAAAAAAAAGATGGTGTATCTATCTTCAACATGCTTGACATTTAAGGAGTATGCAAGACATCTGGAACAAGTAAATACATTCATTAAAAAAAAGGTTTCATCCATCTGTAAAAACAGTTAACAGCATAAAAAGAAAAACAGATTTTCACTGAACTGGCAAGTGTTTTGAATAACAAAGCTGGAAAACAATTTCAGCAAGCTTCTGAAATCACAGCTTCTGGCATTTTACTTTGACAGCTACAATCAGGATATGAAACAGCAAGAAAGTGAAAACAGGGACTCCCTGATGGTGCAAAGGTTAAGTCTCAGGACTATCAAGCTATTACTGACCACTATAATTACTGACCAGTGTAAATTCAATCCCTGGCCAGGGAGCTGACCCACATGGCACAGCAGACCTTTTCTGTCTCACCCACTGCTCTCCTCTTCCAGTGTTATTTCATTAGATCCACCCTTTTTCTGCTCCCCACTCTGTCTCTGGTGAATCTTCTCACCACCCCTGCACCTCTGGCCTGTACCCCAGTTCTGTATGTATAAATAAATATTTTTTTAAAAAAGTGAAAATGTAACCAATGGAAACTAATCTACAGAGCCCCTAACTGGCAGTGATTTGGGGGAGGGAGATCTTATTACTACTATGGAAAAGAGAAAGTCCCTTGAGTATTAATTCACTACATTCCAATTGCCAGAGCTAAGCAATATGTCATCAGGTTCAGAGGTTATTAAAAGCAACCAGAATTCATACAAATAGCATTTTCTGCATGTCATTTATTATGCCAAGTACACCAAAAAGAGTTAAGACTCAGGTTCTAAACCTCAAAAATTCATAGTTCAAATTCAAGGATCAATATAATGTAGAACAAGTGAAATTCTCATACATGACCAGTAGAGTGAAGTTTGGTACAGCCAATTTAGATAGTGTGTTAAAAGTGACACAGTGAATAGATAAATTAAACTCAAACACATATTCAACAGAAATGGATACATATCCTCCTGAAAGAAAATTTGTAAAAGTTTTCAGCAGAATTTTTCATCACAACCTCAAACTGGAAATAATCCAAATATCAGTCAAACTGCAACCTGGGTAAATAAATTGTGGCATAAGCACACGATGGAATATGGTACTACAACAGTTTCAACTATAGACCATGCTGCCCCCCAGGTACCATTTGGCCATATCTGAAAATATTTTAGGCTGTTACAACTGAGAGGTAATATAAGAGCAGGTAATGGGTAAATTCAGAAATGTTAGTAAACATTCTTCAGTGCATAGCAGAATGCTGCTTAACAAAGAATAATTTCATTCAAATGTTGAGATGAGTTTGAAAAATTCTCGCCTACAACAATGAGAATTAGCTAGACCACAGTAGCCTTTATTATGGGTAAATTCAAACAGGTTAAGTAAAAAATAAGTCAGACAGGAGAATGAATACATGTAACTCCATTTATATAAAGCTCAAAGTCAGGCAAAATATCTAGTGTTAGGCGTCAGGATAGTAGTGATCCAGAGCGTTATCCAGGGGACTTCAAGGATATTCACAATGTTGTTTCTTGACCTAGAAACTAGTTACCTGGTACTGTGTATAAATTCATTAAACTTAATAGATAAAAATGTGACTTTTTATGTATGTTATTCTTCAATAGAAAATTTTACAAAAATTCCTAAGATATACCTCACAAAAGTAATTTTACTAAATATAAATTTTTAAAAGGAAATTTAAATGTTCCAGGGCAAGTTAGTTAAAATATATCTCACATTGGTAAGTTATGCTCTGAAAAATTTCCCTACTAAGAGTCTGATAACTCCAAGTCCTAGCTCTGCCAATTTGAGCTGTGTTGCTACTGAATGAGTTATTTTTCATATTTATATATATTTTTGGAATTACAAAAGCAACAGACTTACTGCAGGGGAATACAAATAAATATAAAATGTGAAAAGCTTATTCTGCCAATCTCTCTGCTCAAACCTAACCATTCTCATATTTATGTGACATTTTAGACTTTTTCTTACGCATGCACAGATAAATATGCTAATAGTCAACATGCATATATATTTATAAAAGTAAGATCATACTGCCTGTTACAATGCAACATTTTAAAACTTAATATATAAGGAAACCTCTACCAGGAAAAAGTTACTATATTCTATCAAATATCTATCAATATATCCCATGTTAACACACCACAACACACACACATGCATACACACACACTATTTAATCAATCTCCTAATTACAGACACAGTAACCATTTAAATTGGAAGCAACCTCAAATAATGCTAAAAATATACTATATTTATATGATTTTTATACTTTGTATAACTATTACTCTCCACAATAGCTGTAACCAATATGCACTCCCACAACCATTAAATAGGGCTTACCTAACCACCCTTTGCATAATAAGATATTATTCTTTCTAATCTTTGTCCAACTGACAGCTTAATAAATCATAGACATGATGTTATCTTTATAAACAAACATGTCTTCTGAGCTTACTAGTTTGTATCACTTGGAGAAAGGTAATCACATTTAGTTTTTATCTTACTTGAGCAAAACTGAGTTAACACTACTTACCTCACACGATGACTGAGAGAGGTCAAATGAGAAAATAGAAAGTATAATCAGTGATGGATAACTAAAGCTGTACATCAGAATTATGTTAGAGTTTCAAAACAAAGGGAAACAATCACCTGCCCAAAACTCTATCCTAGGAGATTGAGAATTAAGTCCAGGCAGAGCAAACCAAAGAGTTTCTAAAGCCTGTAGGTGTATCTGATACATGTACACGGGCAAATTAGAAAATAAAGGTCTAATTTATTATCAAATACATTTTCCCTTTTTAAATACATATGAAGAATCCATGTCAATGCATTCAAAATTTCTTAGGGTAGGAGATTCTACCAAATGCAGTTTTCAATTGCTTCTCATCAATTATACTGCCTTCAACAAGTTAAATAAAAAATTTTCACTTTTTATGTGCAGATAAGGCAAAGTTCCAAAGCAAACTTTATTTATTAAGCATATTATAAGCAGGGCACTGTGCTTTAGCTGACTATTAGAGCAAAATCTCCGTATTTTATTTCTATACAGTATTCTAAAAACAATCATTCTACTTCAAGTATATGATGGATTGATGGCATTTATTATTATTCAATGGGCTAGTCCTTCTAAATTAGAATGTATCAATACAGGAGAGGTTCATATTAACTAGCTCTAAGTAAGCAAAAACCAAAAGCTAACCTCTCTTTTAACAAATGGTGCTGAATAAACTATTCATACAGAAAAAAAGTAAGTTCAGCCCTTCATTTCATATATGAAAATTAACTCAAAATAAGCACAGGCCTAAACATAAAAGCTACAAGAAATCAGGAAAAAATCTTGATACAAAGGCATGGCAATTATCTCTTACCAAAAAATTTATAAACTTTTAAAAACACAATTAAGTAGAGTTTATCAAATTTAAGATTTTGAGCAAATTACCTAAACTCTTTGTGCTAGTTTTCTCATATAAAACTCATCTTTAGGGCCCTCCCTGGTGGCGCAGTGGGTTAAAGCACAGCACTAAGCATGAGGTGGGTTAAAGCACAACACTTCAGCATGAGTTCGAAACCAGCCCACCCCAGAAGTGATCAACACCGACATGGTCAGACTTCTACTGACTAGCCCGCTGCTCCCCTCAGCAATGTACTTTGCTGCTCCCCTCAGCAGTGTACTTCGTCAGTCCACCTTTTCTGCTCCCTACTGTCTCTGGTGAACCCTCTCACCACCCCTGCACCTCTGGCCTATACCCCAGTTCTGTAATGCATAAATAAACAAAAGTCTTTTAAAAAAATATCATTAAAGCCTCTTAGAGTTGTTTTGATAGATTAAACAAATTAAAATACCTTAAGTTCTTAAATACTGACAAATGTGTCATAAACATTACATAAATATTTTGCTATTATAAAGTCTCATCAAATACCTCTTACCTGTGTGAGATGTCCACAAATAGATACATAATTCTTTCTGTTTTAAGATTTATGAAAGCTTTTTTAATTTTTTAAACATTATGTAAAACATGATCCCAAAGTAAAAACCATAAAACTAAATAATATTTATTCCTCTTTTTCATTTTCTTTCTCCCTATAATAACTATTTTTTTTCAGTTTCATTTTCTTCCCAAACACTTTCTTTAAATTAGCAAATACATAAACACACATAATATATCCTCACCCCCATTCTTATGGAGCATGGTATTACATACCATTTTTATGACTTTTTTCATTTAATATATCACAGAAACCACTGCGTATCAGCATTATAGATATCTTCATTCTTTTTAACAACTACAGAGTTATCTATTGAATGGACTTACTGGTTTTAACCAGTCTCTTGATGGATGGACCTCTTGGTTATTTACCATCCCTACATGCTCTAAGTAATATGCAATGGAGATTTACTTATGTCTTTCCTGCTTGGATATATCTCTGTTATATATGTATGCTGTTATATATGTATGTTATAGATATGTAATGATACTTTGCAATATAACACTATGTACTTTTAATTCAGGGACTTAGTCTTTGACCTCTATTCCACATTTATTTTTTGGAGCTTCAGCTAGCAATATAACCTACATTATAAATTGTGACTGCTGACTACTGACTTACACCTAGAAGGCCTTGAGGGAATTTAGGTGGGATTCGATTAACAGATAAAATTGACAGTTTTAAGAAAAGCAGCAGGAAATACCAAATATTTTATGAAGTTGAATTTTTCTTTATCCCATCTTTCTGTCATGTCATTCTACCGCTTTCTAAAGTACAATTAAAGCATAACATGTATACAGAATATTACAGATCACAAAACACACAGCTCCGTAAATATTCTCAAGTGAATGCATTTATATAACTAGCAACCAGATGCAGAAACATTACCAGTATTCTCAAAGCCTATCTCATTCTCCCTTCAAGTCACCCTCGTTCACCTTCCTTCAGAGTAACTACTATCATGACTTCTAACACTAGAACAGTTTCTCTGTTTAACTTTCTGTAAATAGAATACTGTAACTGTAAACTGTTGTTCCTGGCTTCTTTTTTTTTAAAGATTTATTTATTTATGTATACAAAATACAGGTCAGAGGTGTGGGGTTGGGGGTTGGTGAGAGGATTCACCAAAGACAGAGTGGGGAGCAGAACAGGTAAGACAGGAGAGGTCTGCCACACCATGTGGGTCACCTTCCTGGCTGGGGATCAAACTCATGCTGTCGTGGCTGCAAGGAAGCATCATAGTGCTAGGCTTTAACCCGCTGTGCCACCAGGCAGGGCCCTTTGGCTTCTTTTGTTCAATATATTTCAGCTTTATTTAACCACACTGTTGCTGTTTACTGTGTGCTGTTTACTGTATAATAATTTATTTGTCATTTGATTACTGATGAGAATGGTTTCCAACCAAAGAGTTGTATCTTATTTTTTTTCTACTAAGAACAACACTATCATTAACATTCTTATATGGATATAAAGATGAGTAAGTGTGCTAGGGGCTCATAGTCTAATACATGAACTACAATGTGAACGTATTTTAGATTATGCTAAAGTCATTTAAGTGCTACAAAGGATATGTAAAATACTACAGTAAGCAGAAGCAGAATAAACTTTTCTTTTAGCTAGAGGAAGGCAGTTGAAATTTAGACAGATACAGGTAAGGAAAGGATTCCAGGTAGTGGAAATAACATGAGTAATCTCAAAGGTGGCCTATGACAAGTATATTCAATGGGTGTTGAGAAATAGGTCATGTGAAAGATAAAAAGGTCCCAGAGAGCTGAGAATTTCAACACCAAGAAATTTCTCTAAGCTGTGGATAGTCTTAAGAATCTGAGGGATACTGATGACTGAAGGCTAAAGTGGACCTGTCTACCATAAATCTTGGAAGCATCTAATAAAACTAAAGCTCATATAGTTTCTATTGCCCATTACTTAGCAAGCAAATATGGCATTTTTCAAATGTAACAATAATTTCATTGATACAACTCACATACCAAATAACTCTTCCATTTAAATCATTTAATTTTTTGAAGTTTATTCACAAAATTCACACCCATCACCACAATCAATTTTAAAACATTTTTCCTAAAGATGTTAACAAATTTTTTCAAAAATTAACTACAAGAAAACAAAAATTACACTTAGCTCAGTGAACAATTATAATAATGTAATTAACCTTCATTTAAATTAACCAACTACAGACTTACAATAATAAGGGGAAAAAGAAGGGCATGTGTGAGTATTTATGTACGTATTTTTAAACCTAAATCTTAACAATGCTGAACATTAACATATATATAACATCACATAATGTAAATAATGTGTGAGGTAAATAATTTTTTCCAAAACACCATATTCACATTATTTATAAAAATACAAAAGTAGAGGACTCCGTGGTGGTGCAACAGGTTAAAGCACAGCAGCATTATGAAGATAGCTGTGATGTCACAGCTGCTCCAGTGCAAGTTTGATCCCATCCCCCAGCCCCCAGTGAGGTCACGTGACCCACACGGACCAGCAGGCCTCACCTGTCTCACCCCTGCTTCCCTCAGCAGTGTACTTCATTGATCTGCCTGTTCTGTCCCCCCACTCTGTCTCCTTTCATGGCCCCTGCACTTCCGGCCTGTATCCCAGAAATGTGCATAAATAAATAAATCTTTTTAAAAAATTAAAAAAAAAAAGTAAATACTCAAAGAGCAAAATTAAATTGACAAACCAGCTGCCCTAATACCAGAATATCATTTAAGTTTCTGCCATAATGCTTCTGGCTAGGAACAAAAATTCAGCAATGAATTCCAAGAGTTCGGGAGGCACTCATATAATGGCTGGCACAACAAGGGGTTTTACGATTTAATGTTTCAAAAAATGCTGGTATATTTTTTTGATAAAAATTTTAATGATTTATTCATAAATAATTTTGTTGTATTTCTGCATTCTTATAAATGTATAATGCATGTTTATGTCCTAAAGTTATTAGGAATTTAAAAAAAAACACAAAATCACTATTTGTGAGTCATATACAAGACTCTATTGATCCTTATTAACTTCACAATCTGCAGTTTAATATAAATGGAAATTATTAAAAATTATGTAACAGGGCCCTCACAGGTGACGCAGTGGGTTAAAGCACAGCACTGAGAATCTAAAGCCGCTTCCGCATGAGTTCGATCCCCGCCTGCCCCAGAGGTGACCACATGGCGTGGCAGACCTCTCCTGACCCACCCGCTGCTCCCCTCAGCAGTGTACTTCATCGATCTGCCTGTTCTGTTCCCCACTCTGTCTCTGGTGAAGCCTCTCACCACCCCTGAGCCTCTGGCCGTACCCCAGTTCTGTATGAATAAATAAATAAATCTTCAAAAAAAAAAGTTATGTAACAGACCAAACAGGGTGGAAAAAGCAAGCAAAAAGCTTAAAAGAGCCTTCCAGATGCATCCTACAAATGGGATCAAAACTGTATAAACTGAAATGGCTCAGTAAACCAACTCTTGAAACCAACTCTGCTGTAACACTAGGATTAGACAAGGATCAACTGAAAATACATGACAGTGGGGAACCATCTCTCAAGTGTATTGTGATAAAATGCTGTTGTATTAAAAGGGATCCTCTGGCTCTCCCAGGTGGCGCACCGGGTTAAAACACTGCACTAAGAAGCTTAAGCCAATTCTGAATGAGTTCGATCCTGCCCAGGAGGCGATCCACATGGTGTGGCAGACATCTCCTGACCCGACTGCTGCTCCCCTCAGCAGTGTACTTCGACAGTCTGCCTGTTCTGCTCCCCACTCTGTCTCTGGTGAATCCTCTCACCCTCCGCATCTCTGGCCTGTACCCCAGTTCCATATGAATAAATAAATAAATCTTTTTTTTAAAAAATCAGTAATTTTGGCAAGTAACCGAAAATTGGAACATCTGTGTTCAATGGATAACATTATTTTTATTCATTCATTCAGTCATCAAATATTTACAGAATACCTTCTGTAAGTAAATTACATTCAACACTAAACAAGTTAAATAAAGGTTGTGCCCTTGTGGAATTTACAGTCTAGTCAAGGATATAGCTACAATACAACACAAAAAAATAACACCCTGGGGAAGACACGGGAAATGTACGTTATAAGAGCTTTAAAGAAAGATGTGATAGCCTTCTAATTTCAACTAGTATTCAAAATACATGAACCAGATTATTTATTCTCAAAAAAACACCAAGTAATCTTCAAAACCCTCAGGTAAAGTAAAAATTAGAAAGATGGCTGGAAAGAGTAAAATGGGAGATAAGTCTACTATACCATTTAAATCTCAAAACAGCTCTAAAATAATTAAGTATAATGTAAAGTGTCAATGTTGAGGCCCTAAGTGTCTAATTTTGCAGTAGGAGAAGCAAATATTATTTTTATTATCTAGTTTTTTATCTCTAAGAGATGGTTTATTTCTTAGAATCATGTTATTTTTTTAAAAGATTTATTTATTCATTTATTTATACAGTATACAAAATTGTATACTGTACACTTGAACTCTCTCTACCATCTACTACATACACATGACATTACTTCCCAGAAACCACCCAGGCAGGGCATGAGTTTAGATCCAACACACCCCTTACAACTAAAAAGGAACTGATATGCCAAACTGAAGAGTTTGGACTCTGTTAAAAACAATTTCTGAAACTAACATTGAGCTCAGATCTTAATTTCATCACTTATTAACCATGTGACCTGAGGCAAGGTTCTTAATTTCTCTGTCCCTCCCTTCTGTCATCTACAAAACGGAGAAAACCGACTTTATAAAGCTATTGTGAAAATTAAATATGCTAGTATGTGTAAAACACTTAAAACTGTGCTTTGTATAGAGCAATCCCTTATTAATGAATATGAAGTCAGTAAAGATTTCTGCATGATATGATCAGAATTATGATTTAAGAAAATCAACTTAGTAGAATGGTATACAAAGGAATACACAAGCAGTAGTAAAGTCATCAAAAACTTTTATTAAAGGTATTATAAGTCTAAGTGAGAAAACAGGAGAACTGAGATATTGCAGCATTTCAACCAAGAGGACTTAACAAATGACAACGTATGTGGCAATCTGAGAAAGGAAGGAGTAAAAGAGTATTCTCTAATTTTCAGCTTGGTAGACTAGATTGGTGGTACCAGGAATAAAAATAACATTGTATAATGTATTGCAGGACTCCTTTAAATAAAGGGGAGATTTTAAACAAATACCCTAGAAGACCATCAAAACTCTAAAGAATTTAAGGTGATGATTATATTAATAAGAAATGGGGTTCATTTATAAACTGAATATTGAAGTTATTTTTCACAAACCTACTTTGTTTCAAATAACATGATTCTAGGGGCCCTCCCTGGTAGCACAACACATTAATGTACTATGAAGCTATCCCAGCCACTGCAGCAGGAGTTTGATCCCCAATCAGGGGGTGAACAACATGGCATGGCAGACCTCTCCTGACCCATCCACTGCTCCCCTCAGCAGTGTAATTCAGTCAATTTGTCTCTTCTGCTCCCCACTCTCTCTGGTGAATCCTCTCACCCCGCCCCCACACCTCTGGTCTGTACCCCAATTCTGTATACTGTATAAACAAATAAATCTTTTTTAAAAAATAACATGATTCTAAGAAATAAACCATCTCTTAGAGATAAAAAAAAACTAGATAATAAAAATATTTGCTTCTTCTACTGCAAAATTAGACACTTAGGGCCCCAACATTGATAACATAATAACCTACAATTCTTACCCTCCCATTTTTATAAAATATAATCCCATAAGATTTTCTGGGAAGAATTTTATAGTAACTTTCTACAATTTCTAATGCAAGATTAAAAGTCAGTCTACAGGGGATGGTATTTTTCAAATAAAAAACATCGTTGTGAATGCAGCAAATCTTTAAAAATCACATTGAAAACACAAAAATAAGATAGGATTTTGATTAATAAGGACAATATTTTAAAAAGTTACCATTTAAAAACTTCAGAAGCTCAAAATGTGATTAAAATGAAAAAATAAAACCAGACTATTAAAGTGAAAAAATAATTTAGCAGTACAAATTGTTTCTCCTACAGATACACAAAGCTTTAGCAATGAAGCCATTTCCTCACCACTTATATCCTTCACCTCTATTTCACTTTCTTTCCCATGTCCTTCTCAAAGACAAAAATTACTTTAATAAGGCAGTTATTAAAGTAAAGAATTATGTCCAACTTCTTTTTCATCTTAGAAGAGCTGTCACAGCACCAACATACAAAAAAGTTTATCACTCCATCATTTTGCAATGCTTCCTTTTCTGGGCCTTCCTACCACCACACACCTGTGGGCCTTCCCCCCTCTCTCTGGCACACCCTCTTTGTAGATGTTACCGTTCCATTCCTGCAAATTTTATCAACAGATTTCCTCATGGAAAAGCCCTGTTCTTTCCAATTCTACATTCTTTTTCTAGGTGGCCTCATTCTCTCAGTTTTAAAACTGACCATAAATCAACATTTATATCTCTAGTCCAACCTCTCTACTGTAAGCTGAGGTTAATTTATTAAACTGTCAACTGTATATCTCAGTGGGTATGTCACTGGCAATTAAAAAGAGATCAAAAGTTCCAAATAGAATTTTTTAACCTATCCCTCTACCTTTGAGGTTATTTCAATATTCATTTTACAAATATTTACTGAGCACATGCCCAAGAACTCTGCTGTACACTGGTACAATAATTTGAACTTGGGAAAACAAATGGTAAGTTGCATAGAGAGCTATAAAGGATAAAAACCAAGTGCTCTGATAAAAAGGTGAAAGAACCACTACTTTTGATAAAGTATTTAAGATAACACAATACAACAGTACATTTTCTCCCTCAGAAAAATGGCATCTAACTGCTCCAGAAACATAGGTATTTGTTTCCCACCATCAGGAGGTGCTTTACATGATTCTAACTACAAAAAATAAAATAATTAAAGAAAACTCACAAGCAAAGAACAGAAATGTGGACAAGTATATGTTAAGGTGTGATGTGTTACAAAATGAAATATAGCAGTGATAGAGAAAAATAACCATAAAACATAACTCAATCTGGCGAGAAATCAGAAAAGGCTTTTCTCAGAAAGAACAATTAGTATAAGTACATACAATCATTACAAAAAGCTAAACAAAAAGTACAGAAGACTGTGCCATGTATAGGGAACAGCACATATCAGAACCTAAAACAAGTTTAAGGTAATAAAATCATTCAAGGGGAGTAGGAATCAGGTCAGAAGCAAGCAAGAGTTATCAAAGATTGAGATGATGTTAAAAAAGCACAGGAGTCAACTTGAGAAGGTGACCACTAGCCAAATGGGGGATAATTTAACTGTAATGTACTAGAACACATTATAATCCAACAGTCATGATACTAAAAAATAAACGAACAATTCATTACCAAATAGCATGAAAAATAATAAAGGGAAACAACCAAACACTTATTTTAACTTTCCTGAAGCAATGAGTAGCCAAGTAGGTGATAAAGACATTTTCTTGGGAAATAAATTAGAAAGAAAGAATTAAAGAACAGGGATATCTAACAAGATAATGGACTCAGGCAATAATCAACTAACATTGCTTAAACTATCAGTGAAAGGGGAATTTTACAATGGAAGAAAAAAGATTACATCACCCCCAAACAATAATCAGTCTTAGCCTCACTAAAAGTGGGACAATCAGACAATATGCAATTATGATATAGACAGCAACATCTAAGGAATGCCTTTATTTAAAAAAAACAGAAACACACACAACCAAAACCTGAAATCTAATAATGTAACTACCACTTTTCAGGAAATAAGTAATAGTGGTTCTCAAACTTTAGCATCAGAATCACCCCAAGAGTGGTGTTCAAATACAGATTGCTAGCAACCGTAAGGAAGCAAACAGCCAAACGAAAATGTGGGAAATTTTACAAGAAAAATGGCCCAGCTTCAACAACAAATCATATTTTTAAAAGGAGATAAAGATGTTGCTGAATAAAATTTACTTAAGCAACATCACTGCAAATGCAAAAAGCACATTCTTAAGTTTCTGATTTAAAGAAAGCTACTGTAAAAAGACATCTTCTTCACCATACCAGGCTTTAAGGATTTCATTTTGCAAAGTGGCCTGATACAGAAAAATAAAGTGAGTAGAAAGTACCATTGTTAGCAAATCCTTTAAAAGATAAAAACAAACTGTTGTTTTAATTCTATAAGTGAAAAATAATATCCTTCCTGGGATACCCTTCAAACTCATCTCAATCTCATAGATGATAAAACAAACATGCAGAAATCTGTACACTAAGGGTCTTAAAAGTGAAGACTGAAGGAAGGGGAGGGCATGACCCTTAATCTTTTCCAATGGGGTAATGGTTAAAGACATTATTGAAAGGCTCCTAAGGTTTCTTCATTAAAGTCTCCCCTATCGTAGGGCATTAATGTGGCTTATTACCACCAGCCTCCTATTCTGCTTATTCTAGGAATTGACTTTTACAGGAAAAGTCTAGGAAATGACTAATGTGATCAAGCCTAATTTAACAAATTAAGCTTTCTTACAAACAAGAATTTTAGGATTTAAGGAAGTAAATCATGGCATACAAAAATGAACACTAAATTTTTGTCTACTCAAAAACCTGAATTACATAAGAAGATGCTAAACATAAACAGCTTTTAGGAAGATGCAAATTAAAACCATAATATGTACTGCATCCAGTAAAACTAAAAGGATCAAAAAATGACTTACAAATTTTTTTAGATAATTTTACAATACAAAAAAAAGTTTAATTTGAAACAAAAAGAAACTAATAATGTCAGGTAGTAGAGAAAATGTGGAGCAACTGTAACCTTCACATATTGGTAGTAGGAATATACAATGGGTACTTAGAAAAGTTTAACAATATTTTTTTTTAAAAATTTTTATTTATTTATGCATACAAGAACTGGGGTTCAGGGTTGAGAGGAATCAAGTGGGGAGCAGAACAGGCAGATAGACTGAAATACACTGCCGAAGAAAGCAATGGGCAGGTCAGCAGAGGTCTGCCACACCATGTGGGTCACTTCCCCGGCTGGGGATGGAACTCCAGTGGCTGTAGATAGCTTTACAGTGCTTCTCTGCACTTTAACCCACTGCGCCACCAGGGAGGGCCCAAAGTTGAACCATATTTTAAAAATTGAAATGAAGAGCATTATCTCCATAAAGATGTGTACACAAATGTTCACACGTCCATTGCTCAATAAAAGAAACTACTAATTAAAAAAAAAATAAAACCTTTATTGGGGTGGTAAGCTATGTATATATAACAAAATGCACAGAACTTTACACTTAAAACAATATGTAAGTTATAACTGGACAAGGTTGCTAAGAAAAAAGAATACCTACGTTGATTAGCTCTGCAAATTACTGGTCATGTGGTGTAAGCCAGTTCCTATTTTCTAGCATGTACGCTTAACCTTATTCTTAAGGCAATCACTTATGTATTGTACTGCAGTTATTAGGCTTAATAACACGTAATTCCTACTTCCACTGGAAAAATGATCCATACTGGTACTCACAAAGTTGTGAAATATAAGGAGATAATGAGAAAGTGTTCTGACAGCTCCAAGATAGCATGTTTGCAAGACAGTCACAGTTGAGATTTTCCTTCCTCTAAAAGTCAAATTTCTTTCCATTTAATAATTCAGTTCTACACGTATCACTGAATGCTTACTAATGTGACATGCATTCATTAGCAAGGGAGAATGAATAATTTTTGGAGTATCAGAACCTTTTAAACCAGTGTGATAGTCATTTTTTCCCTGCTCCTACTGTATAGTTGGGGCACTTCGCTATCTACCAGGTTAGCGTGATACTTGACATTTAGCCTAGTTATATTTACAAGTTTCCACAATGCAACAAGCATGAAGGTTGCTTGGATGACATACTCTTCTTCAAATGCGGTTTCACCGTGCCATTTTACCTTGAATTCAAGTTCACTCTAAGCATTACAATCTCTTAAAAGTTTCACTAGCAACAAGTATTGCAACCAACACTAACAAAGCCTATAATACCACAAAATATTCTGCTAGGTTTTTCCATTTTTCGAGACTTTTTAGTACCAGTTCTAAGGACATGACTCTATGGCCAAGCTCCACTTAATTATGCCCCGTTCTTCTGGTCAGTAGTAACCATAACCTCTTAGGTTTCACAGTTCCCCTTCGACATTAAGGCCTCAGGGTCCGTAACTGCACACCTCCAATTTTAGTTTCCAAGAAACCTGAAGGAACGGCACCTTGCCTGTTCGCTGTCCCTGCCTTCTCCACTCTCACAAGGTTGGCCAAAACGTGTAGCTCTCTCCACAACGCTAGGCCAACTAGGGTGGAGGACCCAGAGGGCGACTGGTCGCGGGGAGGAGGGGAGAACTTCTCCGCCCAGAGGACGGCGACTGAGGTCCGATCCGGCCCGCGCCCAACCTTACTCACCGCCAGGGAGGCGTGTGGACCCGACGTCCAGGCCGCGGTCCCGGGTCCGAAGGGGCAGAGGCGCGCGTGGCTGCCGAACAGCACGTAAACAAACAGACCCGGAGGAGGGGGAAGGGGCGACGGTGAGAGGCGGGGGTAGGGGGTGCGCTGGGGGGGGAGGGTTAGGGAGCTAGCACCTCGCTCCAACCTCCCGCGCAGGTCCGTGGCTGCCCGGCCCCTCTGGACCGCTGACCTGGTCCTGGTGCCGGAGCAGCGCTACCGCGCGGGCTGCCACATCGAGGCCCCATCAGCTCTGGAGCCTGAAGCCCACAAGGCCCTCGGCTCCGCGCCCCCATCCCCGCAGTGCCCTACCTGAACGTGCAATCCGGGTCCCGCGCGTCCCTCCCGGGCGCTCCCAGCCCGCTCTTTTTACTGAAAAGCTTCTGGAACAGAGTAGGGGCCATGCTGGCCACCGCCAGACTGGGGTCGCTCCTCAGGGCGCTCGCTAGGCCCCCGCTCCTAGAGCCGCCCCGCCACCCCCATGAGCGCCTCGGTCATATGACAGAAATTAGTCACTTCAAACGGCCACGGCGCGCGGGGCGGGGCGTGGGGCGGGGCCGGCGCCCATTGGCTGGCGGTGAGCCGCATCACGTGGGGGCGCGCGGAGCCTGGGGCAAAGCGGGGGCGTGGGGCGGAGCTGGCCGCCCTAGGCTGGCTAGAGGAGTCCCTCACGTGGCAGCTACAGGGCGGGGCGTGTGCGGAGGGGAGGGCCGGGTCGCGTCGCGGAAGGAGAGGTGGCCGAGGAAGTGGAGGGGGAACGCGCTCGGGTCCCGTTCCTTCTCCTAGATGCAGTCAGCTGCTCTCAGCTGTGGCCGGGGTGGTGCGAGGATAAAGCCTAGGACTCTGGCGCGCAGGAATCTTCAGCTTCCCGCTCCCAGAAAAGCGACGGCTGGGGCACCAAGGGCAACCAACCCTCTGCGCGTCTCCTCAAGCTTCCGCCGCTTGGCACCTTCATCGGCGGTCCCCGAACGGAAGGCGCGCGATTGTGCGGGTGGGGCCGTGGCTTAGACTAACTTGAGCGGAGAGCTAAGGCCCGCCTGCGCCGCTCCGCGAGCGGTTTGGGCACGGAACCTGACTGTGTGGGATTAGCCCAAGGGTCTAGTGGGGGACCCTGCCTTAACACCCGCCGAGACTTCCAGCGAAAACCGCCTTGGACTGGGACAGTGCATAACCACCCCCTCCTCGGTTTCGGATTAGCGCCAGCTTTCCTGACACCGGGAATTTGCTCCTTAGTAGAGACAGCTATAGGAATCTCAGGATTTATGCTATGAAGGGAGAGGGGAACTGGAATGCTAAATAAATGAATTTGGAAAAAGGCGGTTTCCAAATAAGAAAAACATTGCACAGAAACGACCTTCACTTTTACTAAGCCCAGAGGGTTAAAATTGATATGTGTTCGGATCAAACTGGTCTTACAGATCTCAACATCTACAGTCACTCCCCCGCCAGGATAAATAATTTTGAACCATGGGATTTATTTCTCCAATAAATAGGAATGTTAGGAAATGACTGATATGTGATTGAAAAATTAGATAAAATCAGATTTTTGAGAATTTCATTTAACATGTGAATCAAACTGTTTATGTGGTTTCTAACTCCCACTGATATTTAGTTGGAGTTTAAATTATAAAATACGTGGTTTTATATTAAAAAAGAATTAAGTAGACCATGAGAATTTTGGTGATCAACCTATTGAGTATCATCAATACTATAAAGCATTTAGAAGCACTATTTATAGGTTACTATGAAATTCATTCCAGAAATGTTTAAGTGCCCTGGCCTAGGCACTGACCTAGGCATGCAAAGTAAACAAGGGGGAAAAAAAGCTCTCTTTGAGAAGAAAACAAGGTAATGTTAGATTAGAGTTCTGAATAAGAACTACGTCATGAGATGAGAGGTGAAAGTTTCTGGAGAAATGACATGAGGTAGTTAGGTTAAGATTCATTTCAGTTACTCTAAATATTGTCCAAACAAGCTGCTGCAATTACACACAATACAGGCACAAGATAGCGGAATTTTATGGCCTATTAAGCTTAAGATGATCATCTGGACTCCGGCAGCAAACGCGCAAAGATTTCTAATAAACCAACATTTCCACAATAAAAAAACATTTTTTTAAAAGAGCTCATTTTTCTCACAAAATGTTGAAATATAAAATGAAATCTTCATAAGAAAAAAAATGAAGTCAAAATATTTTAAAAGAAAAAATGCACATTCTGTAAATTATTTGGGAAATTTTTGTTTTTATACTGGCAAGTTACAATTAATGAGTACAAGAGGAAACAGGCTCAAACCTGTTAGGACCAAGGACACTGAAGACTCATAGCTGGTCCATGGGCCCTGAAGATGGAAATTTCTAAATACAATAACCTTATGTACTTTCATCTTGGGAAACAGTTACTTCATGGATAATTATAGATATTAGTAGTAAGGGAAAGAACATGACTGGTTGCATAACACTTTTAGTATTCTCTAGTCATGTAATAGCTTCATTTTGTTGTCTCATTTAGTCTTAAACTTGAAAGATACATAAAAAGCGAAATTTACTTTCAATCATTCTCTACATTTGCTTTATGTTGCAATATACTACTCAAATTACAGGATCAAAGAGCATCAAAATAATACGGTGTGTCATAAAAGATGATCTATAACTATACTTGGTTATGCAGATTATACTGAAAATATTTTCAAGTTCAGTATTAGTGTTTACTGTCTTTTACTTAACATTATCACAACATCTTGAGATAATGACAAGATCTTGACATCTTGACAACAGCTGTTTCAAAGGAGTCATGTGAATGAAAACCTGAACAGTGGTTCAAAAAGAAAAGATAGAGAAGGGCTGTCAAGCAAGTGATATAGATAACTCCTCAGTTTTACTGAAATAGGGAGTAAAGAAATGAGGATTGAGAAGTGAGCAAAAGAGGAATTTTTTTAAGGCTAGAGGAAATTAGAGGCATTTGTATGCTTATGAAAATAATCTAATAATGATGGTGAAATCAAGTACCTATGATATTCCAGGTATGAAAAATATAATAATGAAGAGAACAGTTACAATTCTTAAGCTTTAGAATCCAGTAAATAAGAAAAACACATTATTATAGATTATAAGTACTTTTAGGGAATCACACTTTTGCCTTCAATCAAAATAAGATTTGAAATCCTCAGTTTGATTTCTATGAGAAGTATATACAAGGTCCTTTATCTAATGTGACACTTTTTTTTTTAAGATTTATTTATTTGTGCATACAGAACTGGGGTACAGGCTAGAGGCTCAGGGGTGGCAAGAGGCTTCACCAGAGACAGAGTGGGGAGCAGAACAGGCAAGATCAATGAAGTACACTACTGAGGGGAGCAGCAGGCGGGTCAAGAGAGGTCTGCCATGCCATGTGGTCACCTCCGGGAATCGAACTCATGCAGAAGTGGCTTTAGCTTCTCAGTGCTGTGCTTTAACCCGCTGCTCAACCAGGGAGAGCCTAATGTGACTCTTTTATTGCAAACTTTCTTTCAAGGAATATTTTTCAAAGACTTGACTGATATGTACATGGCAGGTAGGTTAGAATGTGGAAATACAAATATGAACAAGTGTAGTTCGGGCAAGGACCTTAGAGTTTAGAGAGAGGAGACAAAATTGGACAGACAATTATAGTATGTTGTGATAAATGTTATGATGTGGGAAAGTACAGGATGCCGTGGAATTACAAGGAAAGACAGTTAACCTATTGAGTGAATTAAGAATTTTCTGAAGGAAGGAATAAATAGGGATTAAAAGTGAAAAAACAGAAGAAGCTAAAGAATAAAGGATGTGGACAGACAATGTGTGTTTTAGGCATATGGAGCAACACGTCCAGAGTTTAGAGGCAACAGAGAATACAAAACTCAGTAACGTATAATCTAGCAGTAAAATTGAACTAGATTAAGAAAAACTATGTACAATACATTTAAAAGAGTAAACTTTGAAAAGCTATTGATATGTTAAGCAAGAAAAAAAATGGACATTATTAGGTGAGCATTTTAGAAAGCCCTTTCTGGAAGCTTTGTGGAAAACAGACCATAATATACAATAATAAAGATTGAGAATTCGTGAGGAGGCCGTTATTCTAATCCAGGCAAGAAAGTACTGATGTGAACTCAAGCAATAGCCATAGGATTGAAGAAGAATGGAAAGCAGTGAGGGTTTAGTTTTCAAAATCAACAGGACAACATGATTGACTGCCTATAAGAAAGCAAGAGAAAGGGGAGAGTGCTGAATGATAGCCAGATTCCTGGCGTTGGTAACTTGATCGGTGAAGATATCTGATATTGAGGAACTTCTTCAAGTATGAATATAAATTCAGTTTGAGGTATATTGAGTATGGAATCCATGGGATCTCAGTAATAGGGCCAAGAACCATTTGTCCACAAAAATCTAGAACTTTAGAAAGGTCTTGATTGAATTCAACAGTTGAGATAGTCTATGTTGTATATGATAAAAAAAAAAAAAACCCACATGGAATTAGAATATCCAAAAAAAGATATTGATTGGGGGCCCTCCCTGGTGGCACAAAGGGTTAGAGTGCAGCTCTATGAAGTGATTTCACAGCCACTATGATGTGAATTCAATTCCCCTCAAGGGAGGAGACCCATATGGTGTGGCAGATCTCTCCTGACCCTCCCACTGCTCCCCTGGTCAGTACCCCAGTTCCTATATGCATAAATAAATAAATCTGTTTTTTTCTTTTAAAATATATTGACCGGCCTCACCACTGGACCTAAAGTAGAAGGACAGTTCAGGCACAGCTGTGCCAGGAACTACAAAAATGACTTCAAGAATCTAGTTTCTCCACCCCAGCTCTAATTTCTCTAAGTAAACTCCATTCCCAAAGCATGAACTCTATTTATGGATACAAAGTCACTGCCAGTGGTTTTCCTTTCAGGTAAAATCTAAGAGTAGAAGGAAAGTCTGTAACCTAGAATTTCCAGAAAAACCTCTGAGATTTAATCCAATAGGATCATTTTAGGTCTTGGACCTATTTCTAAACCAATCACCAAGACATAAATGGAAAGATTATGTCATTAAAGACTTATTCCTAGCACCAAAAGTGTAATGAGTCCCACCTACACCATATGCCTTGTAAATTAAAATTCCAATTAGGATGGAGATAGGAGAATGGAATTATATAAGATAGTCAACATAAATATCCACTCCCAATATCCAGTGCTGTTAGAGACAAAGATTTGGGGTCAACTGCACAGAGATGGTAATGGAAGCCAGAAACAGATAACATCAAGGGAGAGCACATATCATGACAAGAGACCTTAGAACAGAATCCCAGGAAACATCAACATTGAAAGACTAAACAGAGGAAAACAAGCCTCAAAAAAAAAAAATGAAAAAGGAAGAGAGAGATGAGTCAAAAACCTAGTAAGTAGTATTTCAGAGAGGTGATTACTTCTTGGAACTTTTAGGAAGAGAGTACTATACACAATTAGCTGGGAGAGATTGGGCAAAATGCCCTTTAGATTAGCTCAAGCAGTTTTCTAGAAGCCATGAAAGGACCAGTATATGTGGAGAACCAGAGCTGAAGCCAGACTGCGTATGTATTGGGAAGAATGGAAGAAGTTGTAAGGATCAATGAGAAAGAAGAGCTTTTAAAAAATATGGACATAATAGAGTAAAGAATTGATATGCAGAAGAAAATATGAAATAAAGGCAGGATTTAAAATGTAAGATGATGCAACACTTTAAATGGCAGGTTAGAAAGCAATAGAACAGCAGAGACTAAATATAAGTTTTATCCAGAAAGTCTGGGTTTCCCACCCTTCATATAAATATTATGATATATATACTATATGAGACAAAGAGACTAGTCATCACTGAACAAATTATGATGAATTCAATTTTGGAGAGGTGAGAAAAAAAATAACTTCAGTTAAAAAGACTGTTAAATGGAAATGAAATCATACCCGACCATTTATGTATTTTTACCTGGATTTTCTTATAAGTTTCTGACTTGAAATTCTGCAGACTCTGGATTCTTATGACCTGAGGTTATTTTTTTTTCATGAAGCATAATTTGAAAATATTAACTTTAAAGCCTAAAAATCGATGAATTATAAGCTGATGTAAAAACCCGTTCTCAACCTTATTTTTAATCACAGACCACTTTAAAAATATGACAACTATGGAAATCCCAAAAAGAGATGAACTCTTCCATGGAGATTCACATACAGAACCTCATACCCACAGATACAAAGTACAACCTTCCAGGATTTGCCAACAGGAATTCTATCTGGACTGCTCATGTAAGCCAGACAGCAAATAGGTTTAGTCTCTAATTCCTTAGTCATAATTAAAGTTATTTCCCCCCACCCCACCAATGCCTTCCCCTGCCTATCTTTCCATGTGATACAGCTGATAAAACAAAAATACTGGACCTGGGTAATACCTTCAAATCCTGGCTCTATCACTTTCTAAATTATACAAGTCTGGCTAAGTACTTAACCTCTCTTATCTACCTATATTTTCCTTATCAGCAATATGAAACTATATTTATAGTTTATCTATTTCAAATGTATTTCCTCCACCCCCTTTAGACTCTTAAGAAACAGGTATCACTCTCACAAGAACCTACTACCTAATAGGAAATACCTTGAAAACAAGGAATTCTTCTTTTTAATTGTTTCTTCTTCCACTTTTTATCACAATTCTGCTGTAAAGCCACCAGACAAGTTTCTGATTTGAGTACTGATTTAGAATTAAGGTTTAATAAATTTGGTTGCAGAGATTAATGATCTCTTCCACATTTCCTACCACCTTTCCCATATTTTATCTTCAGGTGAAAATGTGAACTAGAAATCACAAATAGTTTTGTTTAATGGCTTATGGCCTCTATAATTTGTAAGGTTATTTATACAGGACTATTTTAAAAATAATACTATTAATATGAGATTATATAACCTCAAATTAATTCATCCCTACTAGATTTTATTTCATATTGAAATAGCTTTCACAATTTGACTCTTAATTGCTCTTATGTATAACAACATTAGTAAACCCATTAGAGCTGAAATCTCACCAATAGTTATATAGCTGTATCATAGTTACAGGATTAATGCTTTTTCAGAAGAGTATTGCAAATATGTCACAACAAATTGAAATATAAAAGAAAACCCCAAAAATCCTATAGGCAGTATGAACTAAAGAATGTTGTTTGGGGATAAGGTAATATATTAAATACTTAGTGTGTGATTAACTGTACATATTATACATTCCCTGCTTCAGCAAATCTTGAGGATAGAGTTTCTTTCAGTCAGATCTGAAATTAGGTCTCTCACTCATGTGGTTTCAATTAAGTTCTGTTAAAAATAGCTCGTAATATAAGCATTTTCATTTTTAGTGCCTCAACAACTTCATACTTTTAATCTATACAAAGGGTAAACCTTGGGAAAAAAGGATTAAAGAATGTTACTTAGTACACTGGTGTTGGCTGAAATTATTTAATGAATAGTCTTCTTATTTTACAACACAAATAATATACTTAAGAATACAGAAAAATATTTAACTAATCAAAAATAAATGATACAAATCTCAACAGAATTCAATGCGCGTATATATTACATATAATAAATAATTAAATTTTTTAATTTCATATAATTTCAGACAGACATTGTGCTTTATGGGTTTTGACTTGACGTTCATATCTTCAAAGCAGTGAAAATTCAGCCACAGCTGCTACATCCTGCCACTTGTTTTTATTATAATATCTGAAGAAAAAATATGACAATGGATTATTTCATACACATCACAGGAGGTATCCAAAAGTTACTTATAACTAGTCCCTAGGGAAGATAGTCTTGATGTCTAGGCAACTCTAGTTTTACCCATCAAGTCTTAGAAAAGACGTAGAGTACATTAAAGAAGAAGAAAGAATAGCTGGCTTGCTCCTTCCTGGATATAAAGAGAATAGGTTTCTTTGCAGATACTAAGAGACCTGCTTAATAAAATTCTGGTGGAAAGTTTAGTAAAGATGGTTGTCAATGGCCACCACACTCTCAAGCTCTAGCCTTGTAGCATTTCAAACCAGTTGTGTCCACCTTAGCCACCACCCATGCAGAAATCATTTTTTACATTCTATTACCCACCCTTCCTCTGCAATCTCCTACTCTTTGTTGTAGTGGAACTAAGGTTCTTCCCATTATAGGAATCTGGGGCCTTTCCCCTCAACCTTATATCAAAAGATCCATGGTGGAGCCAACTCTACCTTTTCCCATATCTATGTTCATACTAAGATATACCTTCTCCTGACAGATTGATCTAATCAGTCTATGTTTCACTATCAGGCCAAAAATTCTGATATCTGGGCTATACTCTGTACCAACTAAATCAGAATCTCTAGGCAGGGAACCAAATATCAAGGGAAGTCTGATATGCAACTAAGTTTGAACACCAAACACCTATATCTTTGCTATTCAAGGTGTGGTTCATGGGCAAATAATTTCAGCATCACCTAGGAGCTTACAGAAACATACTCTAGTTTCCCATTCCACAGTTAATGAATCAAGATCTCCATTTTAATAAAATCCTTAATTCATTCACAAGCACATTAAAGTTTGAGAAGCACTATTATTCTACTGTCTATTCATTGTTGCTGTCTTTACTGACCTCAGACACTGCTCATTTATTAGACTTTGGAAACTAAGCCACCATCACCCTTCCCACACATACCTTTGAGTAACTCCCCAAAGGTGTAATCAGTCCACTCAAGTACCCAGTCTCACACATCCAGGGAGATGCCCTATATTTTCCCCTGACATAACCCAGAATGCATCATTTTGAAACTTTACAATACTATAGAGCTGAGAGTCATCCACTAATTGTACATCTTTCTCATCACCCTGAGCCAGGACCTGAATGGTCACGAAACCCTGGAAATTATACCAATAAACATTTTTAGTTCAGACTGGTTTTCAAACCCCAGAACTCCTGAATCATCTAATTGAAGCAATGAAGCCAGAATTTATTCTATTTATAAATTCCCTAGGTGTTCTGAGCACCACACTGAGATACACTAACTCAGATCTGTATTTTCTCAACTTCGTTCATTAGGATTTTGGGTCTTTCTGCTTCCAGATTCACTTCACCCCATATTACCTCCACATTTCATGCCAGAATGATCTAATTAAAAAGCACTTTGACCAGGATAGGAAGCTCTCCACAATTTGATCCAATTATTTCTCAAGACTTGGTTCTCAGAGAGTTCAATCTCCATATGCTTGAACGTAACTATTTTCGATTCCTCAACTACCCAAGGATTCTTCAAGCCTCTCTATCTTTATTTATTTATGCTGGTTGCTCTGCATACCTTCCCAATATTCCCCAATAGGGTTCCACATATAGCTTTATGACAGCACCTCTCCCACCACTGGACTTTCTACATAAGATTACAAACTTCACTTAAAGACAGTTGTCGTTATCTGAATAATAACAGCAACAAAACACATGTAGCACATGACATTAGGACTCAATAAATGTGTATTTAATGAATGAGTTAATCAATTGCAAACTTTATCTTCATACTCTATAGATAACATGGCACTGAAACAATAGATTTAAATAGTCTTCATTACAGCAAAAAAGTTCCAAAGAGCAAAAAATACTAATTCAAAACTACTATGCTTATAGCAACACTATTTACAATAGCTAAGACAATCTATATGTCTCAGAACAGATGAATGGATCAAGAAGATGTGGTACATATACATGATGGAATACTACTCATGGAAGCAGCCCAAATGCCCAAAAGTAGATGACTGCATAAAAAAGATGTGGTACATATATACAATGGAATATTACTCAGTAACCAAAAAAGAGAAACACATGTGTTTTGCAGCAACTTGGATGGAGCTGGAAAAGATCATGCTTAGTGAGATAAGCCAGAAAGAGAAAGAAAAATACCGGATGGTTTCACTCATAGCAGGAGTATAATGGACCAGGCGAGAAAATAACAAAAATAATGAACAACCATATACCAGAGACATTTTGCGGGGGTGGAGTGGGGAATGGGATCAAAAACGGGGGGGGGTGGGGAGGGAAGTGCACGGGATTATGGTGATGGCACACGGGTGACTTGGTGATGGGAAACCCATGGGGATTACAATTGAGATGGAAAAAAAAATGTACAAAATGATGTAAAAATAAACTGCTGTAAAACTAAAAAAAAAAAAAAAGTTCCTTTTTCCCCCAAGAACAGAGTAGCCTATATCACTGCTATACTTGTACTAGCTTGATGTGTTTTTGTTAAAAACTACACACATTTATATAATATATATACACATATACATAATGAACAAACGGACACATTACAGTTAAATATGTTCCTAGAAATGAGGGAACTGCCTGGGTTTCTTAAGTCCAGAGATGGAATTGTTGGATCTCATTCCACCTCAGTAAAATTTCTAGGGGTTTAGGGATATGAGAACTATGCCTCACAAGTGAAAGAGAATCTGTTTCATCTGGCTACTCCTATGACCAAGAGGTACAATGCCTAGGGGTTCTTTTTAAATTTCGGAGTCAACATGCTTCTCCTTTGATTATAATAATCAAACTCAGTTACCAAGTAACCTAGAAAACTCTTTGTTTTGAGAGCCCTACAGCAAGAGAAAGCTCTTACTGTACAAGATATTCTGCCATTTGTACCATGTGATTCAGGCACTCTAGTGGTACCTAAAGTGACAGTGGCAAATAGAGATGCAGTTTGGAGACTGTAGATGAATCACAGCACAGTCTCACGATTCTGGAGCAAAGTCCTGTCATCCTCTGTGGGTAACTACTGTATTGTTGAGAAACAGCTTTCAGTCAGCTACCAAATCATGGTAGAGACTGAACAAATAACCTTAAGTCACCTAGTTACAATAAGGGCGGAGCTGCCCATTATGAATTGTGTGCTAAAGAGCAGCTCTCAGTTATCAGTTGAAAATGATATATACAAGTTTGGGCTCAAGCAGGCCCTAAAGGCACAAGCAAATGACACTAGGAAGTGGCCTAAATGCCCATAGACCCTTCTTCTACTACATTACTGTCCCCCCTCCAGTCTTCACATAGGCATCATGGGAAGGTCTTTAGGCTCACTCGACAGAGAGATAAAAAAAAACTTGGTTTATACATGATGCTGCATGAAATGGACAGCTATAGTACCTATGGTTCCTTTCTGAGGTATTTTTGAAGGGATATGGAGAAGGGATATCTTCCAAGTGGGTTAAACTTTGAGCAGTGCACCTGATTGTTCACTTTGTTGCAGTGAGACCAGATGCCCATATCACAAATCAAAAAACAAAAACAACACAAGTGTTGGCAAGGGTGTGGAGAAAAAGGGACCCTGTCACTCTGTTGGTAGGTATGTAGAGTAGTCCTGTTCCTTCGGAAAGACATGTGAAGATTACTGAAAAGACTAAAACTTAATTTAACATATGACTCAGTAATTCCACTCTTATGTATCTATCCAAAGAGCAAAAAATACTAATTCAAAACTACTATGCTTACAGCAACACTATTTACAATAGCTAAGACAATCTATATGTCTCAGAACAGATGAATGGATCAAGAAGATGTGGTACATATACATGATGGAATACTACTCAGTGACCAAAAAGATAGACTCATGCCATTTACAGCAACAAGGATGGAACTGGAAGGGATTACTGTAAGTGAAGTGAGCCAGAAGAAAAAAAGATAAATACCAGATGGTTTCATTTATACGTGGAATCTGGAAAAACTAACCAAAGACAAACTGTAAGACTGACCCTTGAAATAACACCAAAGGGTAGACATTCAGGAGGGGAAGGAAAGGTTGAGGAGGAGAGTAGACAACAGTGGGGAAAAAGAGCGTGGTGGAGGGTAATAGAGGACTGCAGACACTTTGGTAGTAGGACAATTATGGTTACTGCACCTGAGGGGAGAAATCCTTATTGTGAAAAAAATAAACAAAGATGTTTAAAAATAATTATTTAAATAAAGAAATAAACATGAAATAGGTGCATTAAAAGAGAGAGAGAGAGAAAACTGCCCAGATGTGTGATTATATACCAATCATACAATAATGTTTATATTTAAATTGTGACCAATAGTCTAACTAAATGGTCAGGAACTTGGAAGGAAGATGATTGGAAAACTGGTGGCAAGGAAATTTAGGGCAGAAACATGAATGGGCAAAACATCTGAAGATAACTGCATCTCATGGAAATTGTCACTAATGGGTGATCACAGCAGAGGAAGGTTTTAATAGTAGAAAAATGACCTGTTCCGTGAACACCAGTTAGTCCCTTTCCCAACCCTGTACATTTATGAACAAAGCAATGTGGCCATGGTGACAGGGAAAGAGATTATATATAGGCTCTGCAACATGAACTTCCAGTTCCCAAGCTCAACTTTGGTTACATACACTGCTGAGCACCCAATATGTCAGCAGTGGAGACCAACACCTAAATCCCAGTATGCCTCCATTCCATAGAGTCATCAGCAGTTACTGGTGGTAAATTAATTATATCAAACTACTTCAAGCATGGAAGGGACAGCATTTTGTTCTTCCTGGAATAGTGGAATAGACACTTCATATGGATATAGACTGGCCTTCCCCACACACAATGCATCTACCAAAACCACCAATATAGGACTTACAGAATGTCTTATTCACCCATCATGGTGTCAGCATTGTTTCTGATCAAAGAACTCACATAAAAGCAAAAAGAGGACAACAATGAGCTGACACTCATGGAATTCACCAGTTTTATCATATTCCCCACCATCCTGAAGATGTTTGACAGGATAGTGAAATGGCGTTTTGAATTCTCAGTTACAGTACCAGTTAGGTGGGGACACCTCGCAGGGTTGGGATGAGGTTTAGAGGTTGTATATGCTTAAATCATCATAAATAGTGCCACTTCTCCTTTAATCAAGATTCATAGGTCTGAGTCAGGGGTGGAATTGGAAGTAGAATCAGTCAGTATTAATCCCTGGCAACTATTGGCAAAATTTTTGCTTCTTGTTCTCATAAATGTATGCTCTGTTGGCCTAAAGATGTTAATTCCAAAGGAGGAATTCTACCAGGAGACACAGAAATAATTCCATCCAGTTGGAAGTTAAAACTGCCAGTCGACCACTTTTTCTCAAGTCTCAGAGTCAATAGGTAAAAGAAAGTTACTCTGCAGGCTGGAACACTGATCTTGACTACCAACTGGAAACTAAACTACAACCCTACAATGGAGGTAAGTCTGAAATACGGGAGGATCCCTTAGAATAGCTCGTGATTAAAAGATCAATGGAAAGCTATACAAAACTCAGTCAAAGCAGATCTACTGAAGGCTCAGACCCTACAGAAAAGAGGGTTTTTTTTTTCCCCACCCAGGTAGTTAAAAACCATGACCACCTTGAGGAGCTTGCTGAGCTCAGAGGTGATATGGAGCAGGTAGCAGGGGAAGGCAGTTATAAATACCAGCTACAACTGTGTTCTATCTCTTTTAAAAAGTAGGCTCTGCATTCATACTACAGTACCTTGAGGAATACCTTTGGGAGGAGAATATTTCTTCTTTAAAACAATGCCTTTACTTTTCACTTGTCTAGTTCCTGGTGATGCTCTAATAATACAACATATTTCTGATGGATTTGAAGGAACCTGAAAAAGATAAATACTGTCTAATTCTTTCAGGTACTATATTTCTCTGCTGTTTTATTTCAAAGGCAAATACTTTCAATCTCCAAGTTTCATGGACATTAATAATAGAAAGCATTTATGAAATGCTTGCTCTCCTCTAAAATTCATTTTAAAACATTGGCTTATTTAATATTCACATGAATCAGGCAGATTATTGTCATTTTGTTAAAAGACATATTTTTTTATGCATACAAGAACTAGGGTTTAGGCCAGAGGTGCAGGAAGTGAGAGAATTCACCAGAGACAGAGTGAGGAACAGAACAGGCAGATGTACTAAAATACACTGCTAAGGGCAGCAATGGGCGAGACAGGAGAGGTCTGCTGCACCATGTGGGTTTGCTCCCTGGCTGGGACTGAACTCATGCAGCAGTGTCTGGCAACAGCTGAGACTTTAACCCCGTGCCATCAGGGATGCCCTATTATTTCACATATTGTCTATCATTTCTGCTGGGAACTATTATAAGATGAATGTTAAAGAATATTTCACACCTATTCTGTTATTCCCTTGATCTTATGTGACAAGAATTTTATGGCGTCCTCTCTGTTGGTGCAGAGGTTAAGTCTCAGCACTGCTAAGCTCTTGCTAGCCTCTGTGGCAAGAGTTCCAGCTCTGCACAGGGAGCTGAGCCACATGGTGCAGACCTCTCTGTTTCGCCTGCTGCTCACCTCAGCAGTGTATTTCAGTACATCTACATGCTTGTTCCCCACTGTTTCTGGTGAATCCTCTCATTTCCTACACCTCTGGTGTACACCCTAGTTTTTGCGTGCATAAATAAATAATTTTTTTTTTAAGATTTATTTATTTGTTCATACAGAACTGGGGTACAGGCCAGAGGTGCAGGGGCAGTGAGAAGCTTCACCAGAGACAGAGCCGGGAGCAGAACAGGCCAGTGAACAAAGTACACTGCTGAGGGAAGCAGCAGGTGGGCCAGGAGAGGTCTGCCTTGCCATGTGAGATCACCTCGGGGGCAGGCTGGGATCCAACTCATGTGGAATTGGCTTTAGCTATCTTAGTGCTGTGCTTTAACCCGCTGCGCCACGAGGGAGGGCACATAAATAAATAAATCTTTAAACAAAATGACAATAATATAATCTCTGGTTCATATGAATATTAAATAAGCCAATGTTTTAAAAATTAATTTTAGAGTAAACATTTCATAAAAGCTTCATAAATTTTAGCTCCTCCTAAAATTTCATTTCAACAGTAACAAGAAAGTACCAAACTTGTAAGAAAACAAGCTAATATGTAGAAATTATATTTCTAGAATACATATATTCTGATATTTATAGAAATATCAAACAATGAATTTAGGCCCCAGAACATCATATATTAGAAATATCACATTAGAATAGAATAACAAGGTATGAAATTATCAAAGTACTAATGAAAATTTCATGAATATGGAAATACTAAGATCAAAAATGGGAACTCCTTTGAGAAAGAAACTAGGACTTTCTGAAATGAAAAATAAATAATTGAAATAAAAAATTCACTAGCAGTAGACACAATTACAGAAAAAATTACTGAAGAAATTACCTAGAATACAACAATTAAGTGAAAAAACAAACAAAAAACAGAGTGAAAGATGGGGAGGACAGAAAGAGGTCTAACATATACTAATTAACAACAAATTTCCCAAATTGCTGAGACTTGCATGATTCAGACCTAAAGACCCAAGCAAAATTAGAATTAAGGTAGAGCAGCTAACAAAAATATGAATCCACTTATATACCTACTCTAGTGAAATTATTTCATACTAAGATCAAAAAAACCTAAAAGAAGCCAGAAATAAAAGATTTATAAATCACCATGACCACCCCAGGTACAATGCTTTACTAAAAGAACAGAGAAGATAAAGAAAAGGTGCTACACTCAGTTGTAATTTATTACAGCAAAGGCCACAAATTAAGATCAGTAGAGAAAGGCACAAAGGTAGAGTCCAGGAGAAAAGGCATAAGGCTTAATCCCAAAGGACAAGCTTTCTGTTATCATCTCTTAAACAACACCTAATTCTCCCATGTGCAAAGTGTTGCCAATCAGGGACATTCAGCAAGCCTTGATATTAGGATATTTATCTGTAGTCAGTCCCAACACAAATAGTCCTACATGACTGGGTTTATTAATCAGATCTCAGCCCCGATTAGTAATCTCAGCCCACGAGATGGTCCAAAGCCACAAGGACCAAAAATAGGTATTTACCATAAATCAATTTTTAGCATAAACTATTTGACATGTTTCAGGACATACAAAAATGATGAAGAAAGAAGTACTGAAGAAATTACCAAAACTGTAACAGAGTAATGAAAGGCAGGTCATCTCCTAACAGCCTTGCCATAGGATATTTCTGAGGACCTTGGGAATGTGCAGACCTGCTGAATTGACCCTTCCTTTCATACATATAATTTACAAGTAAATGACTATTAGGCTAACAGCACAGTTGTGACAGCAAGATAGGACTTGAAAGACAGTGGAAAGATACCATCAAAGAGCAGAGAAAAAAATGTCAAGATAGAAGTATATGCCCAATAGATAGGGGGTAGGGGGCAGAAATTAAGAAAAATCATATTCACAACATAACAAACTAAAAATATATGGAAAGTTTTTAACCTCATAACTGAGGTCCTGAGTATTGTTTCTCAATGGTTTTTGGTTTTTCTTGGAGAAGTTATACTTCCTGGCACCCTTGTGGGTCAGTGAAACCATGTGATATTCTGTACAATGATTTTGAACAGAAGTAATGAATGTAACTTCCAGGTCAGAGCATTTAATTGCCAATATAAGGTTTTTTGAGCTTTCTTCTCCCACCCCACCCCCAACCCTACCCCCACCCCAGCATAGTTTCTAGGTCCTTATTCTGTCAACTACAATTCAGTCAACTCAGTATAGAAGTATAGAATAGTCAAGAAATATTCCTATCCTATCTTAGCTGCTAACATTTTCAAGTTCCTTGTTACCATAATTTATCTTGACTGGTATATCTATAAAATAAGAAAATTAAAAATAGAAATCAGAATTTCAGGAGATTAGCATTTCCCTGTTCAGTCTTCAATATGGATTACAAGACTCTTTAAGTATACACCTTTCTCCTTGCCACCCAGTTTCCCATCCTCACTCCATAATCATCAAAACGATCTAGCTACACTGAACTACAGTGCATCATTAAATCTTGGCCCCTTTATTTCTTTTTCTTTTTTCCGTTTTCTTTGTCTTACTCTGTGTCCCTACTCTTATTTTCTCTGTCTCTTTCTTTCCCTCTCTCTGTTCTTTCTCTGTTCATTGTTTCTCTCTACTACCACCCCAATCCCATGGCTGTTATGAGTCTTATATTTTCTTCATTTCTAGAGCATAGCACTCCCATATATTTATTCTAACACAATGAGGTTGGTGACCACAATTTATATGTACAGAAAAATATCTGAATTTTCTATCAAAATAGTTTCTTTAGTTGTTTTACTACTCCCAAGATCTGATGATGTGAAGTGTTTTGATTTATAGCAGCCTAATATCCTTTATTTAGGATTGAAACTGATAGTTGACCCTGTGAATGATGTTAGCCTCAGCTGAGTTTCAGATTTATTAAAATACCACATATACAACATATCTAGTATAGTAATTATAACTTATTTTAGAAAATTGAAGAAAAAGTGAAAATACTACCTTATTTGAAGAATTTTCTTGCAAACTTGACACAGGAACAATTTCATTTGAATTAATATAGCTGCTGATATTTGGAAATAGTTCTTCAAAAGATGCTTTTTTAACTGGGGACAAATCAATCTATAAAGAAGATTATAATACTCTTTAGCTTCAAAATTATTTTAAAATAGGAATTTTTGTTTGCCACAGCATCATGTGATTTTCTTTTCCTATTTGTTCATCCAACAAAGATTTATCAAGTGCCTACTAAATGAAATACACTTACACAGTCACAATATGCTTAGAAAAATATTACCAGCTCTCTCTTTAAATTTCAGCCTTCTATAGTGTTCTACCCTTGCCTTCTTTCTGCATACTAGAGATTTTTAAATCTCTAACAGAGGACTCAATCCTGAATACCACATCCATATCTCTATCAGAAATCACCACCTATTTCTACATTACATTCAAAATGTTTACAAAACTCATGATCTTTAATCTCTAGGCTGGGATTCTAAAAGGTTTTGGTAACTTGACCCTCTAGATCTAACCTGAATGGTCTGGATTGAACTTAAGCTAGATCCCACTGATGCCTAGAATGGATTGTCAGCTGTACTGGTACAGGGACTGTGGAGAGGAAAGACTTAACTTGCCTGATTCCTACCCCATTTAGGAGAACAAGTACAATATCACACCAATAACCATGTCTATCTTGGAACAGTGTTAGGAAGCTCACATTAAAGTGAGACCCTGAAAAAATGAAAACAGCCCCAAGTCATAGAGTCAAGTAGCCTTTTTTATGGCTGACCAGCCAATGTCTGACAACTTATAACTGAGGGATCTCTACAGGCCATCTGGTGGAAGGAAGCTGTGAATCAGCCAAAGGACAATTAGTCTCAGACTCATGTTGTATTAAAATGTCAAGTAACTTAAACTACATTACAAAGCTAAAATAATAGTAACAGTATGATACTAGAACAAAATCAGACACATACACCAATGGGATATAATCGAGAGGCAAGAATAAGCCCATCTCTACATGAACAGTTAGAACAAAAACACTGCAGCAAGAAAACCCTCTTCAATAAGTGGTGTTAGGAAAACTGAACAGCCACATGCAAAAGAATGAAACTAGACCATTATCTTATACCATATTTTTGTATATGAAAAGACTTGGATGTAAGATCTAAAATCATAAAATATAGGACCCTCCCTGGTGACGCAACAGGTTAGGATGCAGCACTGCAAGCTGGCCACAGCCGCTTCAGTGCGAGTTCTATTCCTGGCCCTGGAGGTGACCCACATGGCGTGGCAGACCTCTCCTGACCAGCCCACTGCTCCCCTCAGCAGTGTACTTCATCAATCTGCCTGCTCTGCTCCCCACTCTGTCTCTGGTGAATCCTCTCACTGACCCTGCACCTCTGGCCTGCACCTGAGTTCTGTATGCATACATAAATAAATAAATCTTTTTTAAAAATCATAAAATATATATAAGAAAACACAGGCAAAACACTTCATGATACAGGCTTCATAGATGTCTTTTTGAATTTGTCTGCAGCAGGAAGAATAACAAGAGAGTAAATAACTGGGACGAAATAAAATTGAAAGGTTTCCGCACAGCAGAAACTCATATAATCAAAAGACATCCTGCTGAATGGAAGTATTTGTACTCCATACATCTGACAAGGGGCTGATATCAAAGATCTACAAAGAACTTATACAGCCAAAAGAAAACAAATAACCCAATCCAAGAAAAGACGAGTTAGAGGCAGTTCTCCAAGAAGACAAACAGGTGGCCAACAGGCACATGAAAAGATGGTTAACATCACTTATTAGCAGGGAAATGCAAATCAAAGCTACAATGACATACCACCTTTCACCTGTGACAATGGTCTTATCAAAAAGAACAGAAAGAACAAGCGCTGATGAGGATGTGGGGGTAAAAGGAACCCTCTGACACTGCTGAAGAAATGTAGACTGGTTCAGCCCTTGTATGGAGGTTTCTCAAAACACTACAAATGGATCTACCATATATCCCAGCAATTCCATACCTATGTGTCCACCCCAAAAATAATTCAAAAAGAATAAAAAAAACCAATAATTCAAAAAAGAATCATGCACTCCCACATTCACTGCATTATATATTAAAGCTAAGCTATTGAAACAACCTAAGTGCCCAAATACAGATGGATTATTAAGATGTGATTTGTGTACATAATGAAATGCTAGTCAGCTATCAAAAAAGGAAAAATCTTGCCATTTGTGAAACATGGATAAAGTTGGAGGAACTAAGCTAAGTGAAATAAATCAGGAGAACAACAAATACCAGATTGTATCACTTACATGTGGAATATAAAGAAAACAAATGGTCAGATGAAGTTAAACTAAGAACTAACACTAGAAAGCTGACTATAGAGCTAAGGCTACCAGAGGGGCAAAAAGAGGGAGAGGGGCAAGAATTAGGTGTGGAAGCAGCACAGTGGAATATGTAGGGCTTTGGATTTCTTAGTGATAAGTGTGATGTGGTAATAACACCTGATGGGGGAGATCCTGTACTTCTAAAACACAAACAGTGTAAACCAATGTTAGAGCAAAACAAAATTTAAAAGAATACAAAGAAAATTTTAAAAAGTCAAGTCACTAAATGCTCTTAAAGGTATTTTATTAAAAGACTCTAGTCTTTACAGAATGAGAGGCAATATTTGCAAATACTTTCTCATAAGGATCGAATATAGAATAATATTAATATCTAATAATATCTAAAATAAATACTATGTAGATGTTAGAGCTCATAAGAATCTAATATTTAGAATAAATAAAGAACCCCTACAACTCAACAAAGAGAAATAATCTGATGGCAAAGATGGGAAAAGAATATGAATAGACATTTCTTCAAAGACATACAGATGGCCATTAAATCCAAATGGAAAATCACGACGAGATATCCTCATTTTTTGGTGTACTAAAAAGAAGATCCTAATAATTGTTGCTGGAATAGAACTTAGAACACTCACATACTGCTGCTGGGAATATAAAATGGTTCAATCATGTTGAAAAACAGTCTAGCATTCCTTGAGTGACCAACCAAAGGGCTATCACATAACTCAGAATTTTTTTTTTTTAAACCATAACTTTATTTTTTTTAAAGATTTATCCATTGATTCATACAGAACTGGGGTACAGGCCAGAGATGCAGAGGGTGAGAGGATTCACCAGAGACAGAGTGGGGAGCAGAACAGGCAGATTCACGAAGTACACTGCTGAGGGGAGCAGCAGGCAGGTCAGGAGAGGTCTGCTGAGCCATGTGGTCTCCTCCGGGGCAGGCGGGAATCGAACTCATGCAGAAGTGGCTTAAGCTTCTTAGTGCTGTGCTTTAACACTCTGCGCCACCAGGGAGGGCCACATAACTCAGAAATTTTACTCCTAGGTACATATCCCAAGAAAAATGTGAATAAATATCCAGATATAACCATTTAACTGAATATTTACAGCACAATGCATTATTCATAATAGCCAAGAGGCCATCAACAGAATGAATTATTATTTGGCCATGAAAAGGAATAAAGTACTGGCACATATTATAATATGGATGAAACCTGAAACATCATGCTAAATGACAGATGCCAGTCACAAAAGATTTGGGGCCTTCCTGGTGGCGAATGGGTTAAAGCTATCCCCACCCACTTCAGCTTGAGTTTGATCCCCACCCACGGAGGTGACCCACATGGTGCAGCAGACATCTCCTGTCTCACTTGTTGCTCCCCTCAGTAGTGTACTTTGTAGATCTGTCTGTCTGCTCCCCATTCTGTCTCTCGTGAATCCCCCCACCGCACCTGCACCTCTGACCTGTACCCTTGTTCTATATGCAAAAAAAAAAAAAAGATATTATATTACTCCATTCATAAAAAATGTCTATCTCTATAGAGATAGATTGTTGGTTACACAAGACTGGATAGTTGGTTGGAGAAGTAAGACTATAATAGATAAACTGAATGAGATTTCTTTTTGAGGTGATAAAAGTGTTCTAAAATTGACTGTGGCAATGACTGCATATATCTGTGAATATACTAAAAACCAGTATAGGTTATACTCTAAATAGGGAAATTAAATGGCATATGAATTATATCTCAATAAAGCTGTTTTTTAAAATAACTCCAATAAAAGGATCAAACACACAGTTACCAGGTGAGCCAGCAATTCTGCTGCCACTTCTAGGTGTGTATATCTAGGGCAAAAGAAAATATGAAAATCTGTACATGAATGTTCATTGCACTATTATTCATTCCAAATTACTGATGAGTTAGTAAGTAAAATGTGAATATTAAAAAAATAAAATGTGAATATTCTTTTAATGGGATACCATTTATCCATTAAAAAAGTACTGACTTGTTATATTTGAAAATATGCTAAGTGAACTTTTGATCATCAAAAGACACTGCTAACAAAATGAAAAAGTAACCAACAGAATGGGGACAAATATTTGCAAACCATATCTCTGATAGGAATAGATATTCAGCACATATAAAGAGTTCCTACAACTCAACAACAAAAAAAGTAATCTGACAAAAAATACGCAAAATCCTTGAACAGACTTAACTCCAAAGAAATATATAACTGGCCAGTAAGCATGGAAAAAGATGTTCAATATCACTAGCTGCAATGAGTTACCATCTCACTTGTGAAGATGGGTAACATTGTTTTAAAAGAACAAATGTAGGCAAGGATATGGAGAAATTGAAACCCCTGGGTATTGCTGGTAAGAATATAAAATAGTACTACTGTCATTAAATTAAAAACAGAAATGTTTTAATTTCTCAAAAAAATTAAAATGCGAACTGCCATGTTATCCAGCAGTTCCATTTGTGGGTTTATAACCAAAGGAACTGAAAGCAGGGACATGAAAAATTATTTGTGCTCTTGTGTTAGTAGCAGCAGCATTCACAATAGCCAAAGGTAGAAGCAACACAAATATTCATTTACAAATCAAGGGAATAAACAAAGTGTAGGATATACAGTCAACGGAAGATTATTTAAACTGAAAAAAGGATGAATATTCTGAGACATGCTATAAAATAGATGAAATCTGAAGACACTGTGGTAAATGAAATAAGTTAGTTACAAAAATGTTCTGGCCACTCTTTCACCCAGGGCTTCTGTACCTGTGTGCCATGGCCTCTCCATGCATTTGGACAAGGCACTCCCAATGACCACCTTGGGACAATGGTCCACATCACAAGGTGGCCGGGGATGCCTAGATAACCACTGATTGGTTGCGTGGTCAGGGTTCGAGAAGGCCTGGGAGTAACTCAAAAATTACAGCAAGCATCTGCATGGGAAGTTCTCCCTGCATACGTAGCCGACATATCCTCCCCTGTTCCCTTTGTAATTGATACCCTTTGATCTTTTTGAAGTCCTGCTCTGACACAAGCTATGCAATGTCCATCATCTGATAGATTCCGGGTGGATCAGGATAAGCTCTGAAAAATCAGACTGTCCACTGCTAACTTATGTTATAAAGCTTTTTGTATAAACATAATATCAAAATATTCTGAGCAACATTCAGTTTATAACTGGATTGTCTTAGCCACACTGGCGGCTGCCTGGTTCAGGCAAGCTGCCCCAGGAGAAATTCCTCTGTCTCCTGAGACAAAAGGCAAGCCCCAGGAGAAATAAGACCCCAGGACATAAAAACTCCTGGGAAGCTTCCTTAGTTTCTTTAAATAAAAAAGCAAACCTCAGATAAGGCTCCCAGGGCATAATGGACAAATTTTAACCTTGACTACACAGGTGTTGTTTGATATACAACTGTACAACTTCCTCTTAATTTACTCCTTTTTTAAAACAAGCACTAACTACTCTCTGCTGGCCTTAAATTAGCCATTAGATTTTCTTTAGACAATCACTGATAACACTGCTAATACAATTTATTACTACCCCAAGACCCCTAACAACCTTTTGCTAACAAGCTCACCCTTTCCCAGACCCCTCTTCCTTTGAGTGATAACTAGACAGCTGTATACATGAGAACTATCACAAAACGTATAATCTATTATACCATAAATTGTTAAGAGAAGAATGCTTTTTCCCCTTGTCTTGAGAATGTTTTATGGAGATATTGTAACAGGTACAGGTTTCATGGACTCCGCCCCCACTCGATGCTGGAACTCCAAATCCCATCAGTACCAAGAAGCACGCAGGGACGTGAGGGTGGAGCTGAGCAGACAGGTTAGGATAAAACTGGACATGTGGGCTCTTGGGGTCTCTTGGCCTGGTGGTTCGCAGCTGATCGTTTCGGTACTCAATCGGTTTTCAGCGTGCCGGTGGAGTCCACATCAGCAGAACTGGTGGGACATCCTAGTTACCCTGTGTTTCTCTCCCTCTTTCCCTGGGTTATTCCTTTACTTTCTCCTTATAAATAAATCCATTATTTAACCTTTTGAGTGTGTCCATAATACGACTGAATCGTAAGCGCACGGGTGAAGACCCACAGATGGGCAGCCCAATTCACATTGGGGTGCCCTGTAACAATATCTCATTAACTTACCCTATGCATTATTACAATTAACTACTTGCTACACAGTATAAATAAAGACCTGCTGAGGGAATGGCAGGAAGACTTGCACCCTATCCTGACTCCCGTGTCTTCCTCGCGCCCACTCCTGTTTCCCCTTTTGCAATCTCTGCTTGCCAATGCCTTCCCATCTTAGGGTCCTGCCTGTGCTGCCTCCAGACACCTCAAAAGTTGGAGCTGGTCTCCTACACTGCTCCCCACAAGATAAATACTCTTTGCTTCCCCTGATGCCAATTCTCCTGCCATTGTCACATACTCAATCACGCCCATTCCCTATTACTAAACAAATAGCAAGGGGCTGTCCACTGGACAGCAGCGTCTTGCCTTGCAAACCTACTCCACGACCCATCTCTCAGGTGTGATCCCCGGACCTGCGGGCGTGTCCCTGTCCTCCAGACATAAGGATAAATACTATATGATTACATTCATATGGAGTACCTAAAGCTTGAATCAAATTCATAGAGACAGAAAGTAAACTGGCAGTTGTCAGGAATTGAGGAAGAGAGGATTAGGGAGTGATTGTTTAAGGGGTATGGATTTTCAGTTTTGCAAGACAAAAAATGTCCTGCACATGGATTGTGACAATGGTGACACAACATCAATGTATATGAATCATTCACTTGAAAAAGGTGAACTTTTTACTTTGTATACTTTACTACAAGGAGAAGAAGATACAGTGGAGGAAGGAGAAGGGGAAGAGAACCCTGGCTGGGACAGTAGTATTTTAATCTTTCTTTCATTTATGTATAACAGCATACAGAATATTTCTATATTTTGTTGTGTATAGTGGTCAATACAACAACAAATACACAGTAAAATCTTTATGTAATACTTCCCTGATGTGATATAAATATAATAATGCAAAGGAGGGGGAGCCAGAAAATATATACTACAAATTCCAAATGCTAATACTTACCACTAAACCAGCTGTTTGGGAAGATGGAGTACTTGTTAATAGGCCTCTGCTTTTCTTATCAGGAGTACTGGAATTTATGTTCTATCAACATTTTGTGAAAAAGGGGATTGAAAAGCAGAAAGAAATAAACTATTTTATGCAGTAAAGTGCAATATAAAATTGCATTAATAAAAATCTTAATATTAATATAAATTTTATTTGCTAATTAAATATTAAAATACAGTGCCCTCCCTGGTGGTGCAGCGGGTTAAAGCGCAGCACTAAGAAGGTTAAGCCACTTCCTCATAAGTTCGATTCCCGCCTGCCCCGGAGGTGACCACATGGTGAGGCAGACCTCTCCTGACCCGCCAGCTGCTCCCCTCAGCAGTGTACTTCGTCAATCTGCCTTTTCTGCTCCCCTCTCTGTCTCTGGTGAATCCTCTCAACCTCCGCATCTCTGGCCTGTACCCCAGTTCTATATGAATAAATAAATAAATCTTTAAAAAAATTTTTTAAAAGACAACACAGGTAACTAAGGAATTTATTGGCTTAAGTAAAGTCAAACAAGAGAATTTTACATGGCACAACTATATGAGAATACTTAGTTTGAAATCACTATTATTTTAGTTAAAAAAAAAGCTAAAGTTTTGAATTAGGAAACAGTTCTTTAATTATCTGTATTAATTGCAAAGAAAAGTATGTTAATATTATCATTTAGTTATTTTCTAGTAAATTACGTTATTTTTTTGTGGACAGGGATTACTTCTGGAGCCGTTAAAACCTATATTTAGCAAGACATACATTATGTAAGTTTAAATGTACATTGGTATTTTCAATTATAGAACATCAAATTAAAGAAATTATAAAACAGGATACACAATGTTTTTCTATTTCGTGATGATATAAAGAGGAAGACAGAAGGACAGTTGGATAAGTAAAGCAGGTAAGAGTGACAACAGAGATGGGAAGAGAGAACGGACAGACTGAGAGATGGGGATGGGGAGATGGGTGAAGAGAGGGGGAAGAACAGGAGCAAAATCAAGGATGGGGAAACAATACGGTGGAAGAGAAAGAAAAGAAGCCTGAGAGGAGAGAGATGGAGAAGACAGTGACCAACGGAGACTGAGTAGAAAGAAAGACTGACCGAAGTACAGACAGTGAAATCAAGAAGACACAGGGCAACAAGAGAGAAGGGGTTTGTGGCTGAAATACAAAACCTGGGAGAGCAAAAGCAAAGAAACAAGAAAAGCAGAGTAACAGAATGACAGAGATTTGTCAAAGAATGGAAGACAAGTAACTTTATTTGTAGCAGTCAGCTGCCTTTCAGCTCTTAGATTACATGAGACAACTATGTACCAAGAAAAGTCTCTGAGCAGATGTCTATTATATGTTGTCAAGCCTGGAATCCAAAATTAAGAGTTAAAATTTAAACATAGGAAAATTTAGATTTCTTTTTTCTTTCTTTTCTCTCTTCCTTTCTTTCACTCTCTTCTCTCTGGGGCTTAATATCTCTTAGGCTAGTTGCTTGTTCAAGACAATCTGGAATGGTTTATTGGGAAAACTTTTATCAAAATAAATTGTATGGTTAAATTGGCCTGGTACACCAAATATACTGACTTTCTAATTTATTAGCCATATAATCTTTTAATTTCTTCATCTGAACAATGGTGAGTATTTTACCCCTAGAACTTGTTGTGAAAGTCAACATGTAATATATGTAATGAGAGCTTGGAGAATGATAATAATGATAGCTAATGATAATAATGATGTCATTATTATCCTGTAGCAGTCATGGAAGGTGCAATGCTCACATTTCCTAGAACAAAGAAACTACTCAGCTACAGAGTTCTAAGAAACTCTCTGTTCCACTGCAAGGAGAGTATTTATCCTATAATCTGCTCTTCAACAACTGTACAACTTTAGAATCTGCTTCAGCTTTCCGTTTAAGGTTATCAACTTCTTGGGTAACCTTCAGCCAAGAGCCAGTGTCTGAGAATATCAGACCAATACTAAATTCTTGAACTGTAACTTTATTTCATATCTTCCCACTGGGAGAGCTTTCGTAAGATCTACATTGAGGACTGATACTATTCCTGCCCAATACTGCTTCCTCTCTACTTTCCCTTCTTCTTCTTTTTTTTTTTTTAATAAGATTTACTTATTTATGCATACAGAACTAGAGTACACGCCAGAGGTGTTAGGGTGTGAGAAGATTCACCAGAGACAGAGTGGGGAGCAGAAAGACAGATCAATGAAGTACACTGCTGAGGGAAGCAGTGGGCGAGACAGGAGAAGTCTGCTGCACATCTGCTTTCCCTTCTAAGGTATTATCCCTTTCAATACACATTTGACCTTTATATATATATATATATATATATATATAAAATTTATTTTTACATTTTTACATTTTTTTTGAGTATATTTTCATCTCAGTTGTAATCCCCTTGGGTTTCCCATCACCAAACACACATTTGACCTTTTAATCCCATCTCAGTGTCTGCTTCCTAGTGGTCCCAATTAACACAATTGTCAACTATAGTCCATTTTAAAACCTCTGTCTATATATAGCTGTAAGTATATAACTTCTCTGCATTTTTCCTGGATTTGTTAAGAAATTCTTTATATTTAAGTCTTCTCAAAAGTATATTTTCTTTTTATAATTGTTTTAAGAATTACTTAATGAGGGGTCTCCCTGCTAGTAAGTACAAGTGGTTAAGTCTCTGCACCATGAAGCTATCAGCAACCACTGCAGCACTGGTCAATCCCTAGCCAGGGAGCTGACCCACATGGCCCAGCAGACCTCTCCAGTCTTTCCTGCTGCTCCTTTCAGTGGTGTGGTTCAGTACATCTGTCTGTTCTACTCCCTACTACGTCTCTGGTGAGTCCTTTCACCACTACCCCCTACACACACACAGACACACACACACATACACACACACACACACACACATACACCTCTGACCTATGCCCCAGCTCTTGTATGCATAAATAAATAAAATAATCTTAAAAAAAGAAAAAGAATTATTTAATGAAAGGTCAGAGCTTACCAATACAGGTCCCAGGCGCTGAGGCAGCAGAACTTTGGTAACTGATTTACCTGCATTACTTTCAAAAACATTCCTCTGGTGAGATGCTGGAACCTTGAATTTTAGATGAGAATTTAACATTGTTTGAAAATCTGTATCACTAGGTTCTGGATATTTTTCAGGTTGAAACAAATTCAGAATCATGAGATATATTACACAGTTCTATAAAAACATTTCTAGCATTTCTCTGATATTCTATTTTTATTGTAATATATATATACACATTTATTACAATGAAAAGATGACATCTATATATGCATATGTATACAATTCTATCTACCTTCAATGTGAAAAATATTTCAAAGACAAGTGCTTTTTTTTAAAGGTAAGAATTTCTATATATTTGAGGAAAAAAACTAGAAAGACAAACAGTTTGAAATATATTCAGCTCAAACAATTTCCCTATGTGATATGGTAACATGTATCTGAGGAAGCCTGTAACTTTGAATCACATATACTGTTGTAAATCAATGTTACCTCAATAAGAAAATTAATAAAAATAAATGTTTTACCACATTTAAGGTAAGAAATCCAATCAGAGTTCTATAAATAGAAGACAAATGACAATGAGATCTATCACTATTTTAAGCAAAAATTTTGAGAAAATGTTAAAAGTGTTAATAGAAACTCCTTATTATGTAATAATCTTCATTTAGGAAACCATAAGTTTTGTCTTTTAGTTCTTTCTTTTGGAAAGAAAATGTGTTCCTTTACCAACTAATCTCTGCATTCTACACTCAGACAGTTCATAACCTCTTGTCCTAATTAAGTAATTTGTCTTATGCTTTCAAGATGTACATTCCACATTTAAATATATTCAACATAATTAAAGAGGTGTGACTTGAGTGGGATGCTCAAAGAATGGCAGGACTCTGAGTTAGGAGTCTGTGGTCAAGAGACTGGTAGAGAAAAGAAAAGAAAGTAGAAGAGGTATAAATATTAGAAGCTGCAGTCCCTGCAAAAGAAAGAACAAGGGTATGGGTCAAAGTGACATTTACTGCTTTCACTGAAAATATAGCAACTTTTCTCTTATTTATGTCATTCTGTCATCCTTCTTAGCAATTTCATCATCCAAGTTGATCCTCATGAAATAACTTCATCATCACTGAAATATTCAATTTTCTGATCCTACCATTTTAAATTTATTATTATGCTTCTGATATCTTATTTCTTCCTTATCTACTACCATCCATCATTTTAATGACTTCTTTACCCTTTCTTCTTCTATCACAGTAGCCTGACAAATCTCCAGCCCTAGAAGAACCTTGATAGCAATAGCCCCTATATTTCCAGTAAACTGTATATTAGAAAATATTATACAATCTGGCACATCAAAATTACCAAAAACTCAAAACAAGTAGCCAGAGACTGACAACTCTGCTATACTTCTCGAACTTCTCATACACCATTTTTCTTTAACTTTTAGCCTCCTTTTCGCTTCCATTTTCAGAAGACAGTCTTAAAACAAAAGAAGAAAGTAAACAGGGTGCCATCATTTTGGACTCCTAATTTTGGAGACCCAATAAAACAATTGTTCTTTAAAATATTATTAAAAATGTCAAGATGGCAACAGCACAGCAATAAATAAAGTACAAGGTCCTTTCAAACATAACGCCAATCCTGCCATCACTCCATCTACCAATTACCACACTGGAATTATCCTTCCTCTGTTAAAGCTGCTTCTACCATATGTATTCTGAATCCCTTCATCCTCATCTTTTCAAGAACTTCACTTCTATAGAGAAGTGGTTTTTAAAACTGATTATGAGATATAATTCACATATCATAAACTTACTCAGTTATGTATTAAATATAGTAGCTTTTAGTTTATTAACAAGGTTGTACAATCATCATCACAGCCTAATTTTAGAACATTTTTGATCCCATGAAAAGAAAGCTTTTACAATTATGAAGATTCCTTAAAAAATTAAAGATAGAGTCATATGATCTAGCAATCCCGTTCTTGGGTATATATATACAAAGGCAATGAAAATAAGCTATGGAAGAGGTACCTGCCCTTCTGTGTTCACTGCGGCATTTTTCATAATAGTTAAGATACAGAAATAATTTCAGTGTCTATCAGTGAATCAGTGGATAAAAAAGATGTGATCACTCCCTTTCACATGTGCATAACTGCACTCACACAAACACAGGAATATTTGGCCATAAGAAAGGAGGACTCCTTACATTTAGAACAACTTGGACCTTGAGGGTTTTATGCTAACTGAATAAGGCAAAAAGAGAAAGTAATCATTTTCATATGAAATATCTTAAAAAGTTGAACTTGTAGAAAAGATTTGCTAAAGGCTAGATGGGGGGAATAGAAAGAAGCCAGTAAAATAGTGTAAATTTTCAATTCTGAGATGAATAAATTGTGAATAATGGTGACTTGTGAAGTTGATAACACTATTATATGACTGAAATTTACTGAAAGAATAGAACTTAAATGTCCTCACCAAACTGAGTGAATGAATAAATGACTAAGGTGATGAATATGTTAGTATGGGGGAATCCTTCTGCAACATATATGTACCGAATAGCACACCCCCACATATACTCCTGCAATTTGTCAATGTCATTTCACTAAAGCTGAAATTTAAAAATTGTGCATTTCTTGTAAACACGTAGTCGGGTCATTTTTTTTTTAAACCACTCTGACAATCTCTGTTTTAATGTGTGCATTATGTTAGTTGTCCTCCTAACATTGTGATTATTAGTATAGTTGGGTTTTAAGATCTACCATATTCGCTGTTACATTCCATTTGTTGTCCCTGCTTTTTGTCTTCATTTTTATCTTCTGCTCTTTTTCTGCTTTGCAGTTTTAATTGAAAATTTCATATTATCCTAATCTCTCTCCTTTCATTAGCTATGCTTCTTCTTTTCAACTGTTTTAGTGGTTATCCTAAGTATTTATAATATACATAGACAACTAATCCAAGCACACTTTCAAATAATTATACCACATCACTGCAGTGCAAGTAGCTTATAATAACTAAATGTTCCTAGTTACTCCCATCCTTTGCTGCCACTAATTTTGGTATACATATATGTATATATATAGTATATGTAAATAAAAACCTCTCTTCTGACATTATCTATTTATTCTCTTAATTTGTCTACTTTTTCTTTCAACACCCTGTCAATATTACTCAGTTATTTCAAATTTCTGATCAGACAACTCTAACATGATTGCCAAATCTGACTCTGACATTTTTTGTCTTTTAGTATATGCATTACAAGTTTTTTGGGTTTTTTTTTTTTTGTATCATTACAAGTTTTTACTAAAAGGTAAATTGATGTACTTAGTAATAGGATTTGGGGTGAATAGGCTTTTAGTAAAGTCATGGTAACATGGTAACAGGACTCCCACTGAGGGAAATGAAGTGCTCTATAGGGCCATGGCTGTGTCGCAGTCTTTTGGTGAGTCTCTGCCCTGTACTGTAGACTTCACCAGTGCATCTTATTATTTTTCTCGTTGGTTAGTGGGAGATGTTGGTTAGTGGGAGATGTTGGTTAGTGGGAGCTGCAGTTCAGTATTTCCTCTCCATTTTGAAGAGGAGAACTGGCTGGAACTGTGTATCTCTGCCCTTCCATTCCTATGTAAGTTAGATTCTGATTAATCTAGAAAAAAAACCAGAGTGCAATGAAATGCTTTAAACTTTAAGGTTTTTTTGTTTTTTGTTTTTTAAGGATAGAATCTATTATATATCTCCTACCCTTTTTCTTCCTACTACTGCCAGCAGGAGATTTTTCTCTGATATTCACTGTGAGGATCTGGTAGATCTCTGGGAAGCCAAACTCACAAAAGTGAGTTTGTGGCCCCATAATGACCGAGTTCCCTTGAAGTTTCAACTCTCAGAGTTGTCCACAGTTTGCCTTCAGTAGTCTATCAGTCACACTTTTGATTTTCCTACTCTAGCATTGATTCCCAAGGACATTTCTGTTCACTCCTTCTGCTCTGGTAAGTGGCAATTCTCTGTATTCATTTGTCTGTCTCTTCAAGTTTTGGGGTAGCAATTTCTACTATAATCTTACTTCCTTAATGGATCTAAAAAGATGTGCTAGTTTTTAATTTTCTTCTGGTTTTTATTTGGTATTAAGATGAAGTGTTGATTTCTAGTCTCTTACATAGTACACTGGACATTGGTATTGACTGGACTTCCAACTGCTATATATAGTATTCAGCATTGTTGATTACTCTCCTTTGACAAGTAAACACTCTATTCTCTTGACTTCCATAATTCTATATTCTCCTCTTTGTTTCCTTCTCTGACTATAGAGTTTTCCAAGGATAGTTCATGGACCCTTTTCTCTTGGTACTCTATCCCAGGTGACTGCATCCCCATTCCCATGAATTTTAAAATATCAGTAATTTCTACACATTCCTCATCTATTTTCCTCCCCTATACATTTATACCAAGTGAAAATACCATATTTTCATCTTCATGTGCCCTCAGACCTCTTATCTTTCCTATCACATTAAATAGCATCTTTATCCACTCAAGCAGCTTAAGACAGTAACCTGTCTCTCTTGACAGTGACTCACTCCTTCATACTCTTTATCTAATCCATAAAGTACACAAGCAAAATTATCTTGAATCCATGAATATTTCTCCATCTCTTCTACAAAACATCCCAGTACAAGCCAATATAATGTTGCACCAAAAATATTTCCACTCATACTCTCCCAAAATTTTTGTACCAACATATCAATGATAGTACAATATTGTGGAAAGAATGCAGGTTTTAGGGTCACAAGCTCCTTAAGCAAAATGGTTAACCTTTAAACCTCATTTTTTCTCAGCTATAAAATAGGTATAAAAGAAAAAAAAATCTTTGAAAAAATAGTATATATAAAATAACAAAAATGACAATAGGGTAGAAAGAAAAGTTATAATTAGCAGAAGTGTTTAGATGCTTAGCACTGAGTAGCCACTCAATTTGTAGCTCCTGCTATACTCAAAGTCCATATTCCTCCCCAAAGACGTCTAGATTTCAGACCTAATATGTTATTAGTATTCCTCGATCTAAAAGTCTTCTGCATAACGAATGTCTTATTTTACCTTAAATTTGTTATTAATAGGCATCCAATTATCCAAATGGAAGTTGTAAAAAAAAATTCTTTTTCATTAGACTTAGTAAGAATATATGTTAACAATAATGTGATCTAATAGTTAAACTATAAAAGCAGTTTTAAATTATTAATTTAAATAGCTGAAAAATAATTCCTACAAAGGTGTTGATTAAAAACATGTTCTATATTAAATTTATGGTGTATGAAGTTATTATGCTTTAATACTTGCTTTTTTCTTGTTTTGGTTTTCAGAGGTTGAAGGATAAAGTTTCTCAGCAAGTAAAATTTCACAAGTTGCACTGTCTATAAATAAAAACATATTTTAGTATTCTAATTATTTAGCTTGCATAAGTACAGGAGAACTTGAATTTGAAAATTGATTTTAATAACTGTCTTTTTTAATAGCTTTAGAAGAAAATGTAATGTAGTTTGAATAATCTGACTTGCTACAGCTAGAAAAAAATATTCTTAAAAACATCTTTTCTCGAACCCTCCCTGGTGGTGAAGGGGGTTAAAGCACAGCACTAAGAAGCTAAAGCCACTTCAGCATAATTTCTATCCTCAACCCCGAGATAATCCACATGGCGCAGCAGACTTCTCCTGACCTGCCCACAGCTCCCCTCAGCCGTGTACTTCGTCATTCGGCCTGTTCTGCTCTCCACTCTATCTCTGGTGAATCCTCTCACCTCCCTTGCACCTCTGGCCTGTACCCCAGTTCTGAATGAATAAATAATCTTAAAATAAAATTTTTCTCAAAAACTCCAGATTTCACAGTAATATTTAAAAGGTTTTCTTTACAATTAGTAGAGAAATTTCTGTGTGATTAAAATTCTTCCTAAATTATCCTTCCATTTCTATGCTCCTATTTTTTCAAGCTCTCCCTTTCTATTACAACATTTCTACTAGCATTTAACACATATTCAAGCCTCTTTTATCTTAACATAATCTTTATCTATACCTCATACTCCTTGCTACATCCATCTCTCTTGTTCAGACAAGTTTCTTCAAAAAACTATCCACATATGCTAACTTAACTCCCTCTTTTCCTATTTACTCTTGAAACTACAAGAATCTAGTTTCAGATCCCACCAATAAAAGTAGAAATCTTTCCCTCCCTTTTTACTGGATTTCAGTTCCATAGGCATGAACCTCTTTCCTTTCTGGCATCTTTCATGGCTTCTCTTCAATCTGCACTTTTCTCTTTTCCTTATTTTCGAGACTGTGTCCAAAGCAATGAATATTTGTTGTGTGTCTGCTATATGCCAATTTTACCTATCATATGTACTTAATACTGGAAAATTGTTTTTTTTATTTTTAATAAAGTAATTCTTTAATATAAGGCACTATAATTTTCACCTTTAGATTGTTAGATTGCCCTCCTCAGTTCATTGTCCTAAAATGCAAATTTAATGCCATCTGTTTAAAACTTTTCAAAGGCTTCTTAAGCCCCCAAATTAAATTTCAAGCACCTTAATTTGGTATATAAAATCCTGCTTTTTATAATCTCTGTATTGTTTTCATATCCACAGTCTCACTGTGGACACTAAAAGGTTGCTTGATAAAATACAAGATGAAATTTGAATTTCAGATAAACAACAAAAAACATTTTTTTAGAATAAGCACTTCCCATATAATAGTAAAAGCATGTGCCATATTAGGGATATGTTTTTAGTTTAAATTGCTGTTTATCTGAATTAAAATTTAACTGGGAATTTGGTGTCTTTATTTGCTAAATATGGTAATCCTTGAAGCTAATCACTCCTCATCTTCATCTCCCTAGGTAGAGAGAAATAGTAAGTTTGAAATTCTGTAGGAAATAAAATTGTTACTGAAGATTTGGTGATAGATTAGATACAGAAAGTGACAAAGACAAAATGTTGAGGATGATTTCCAGGTTTCTTTTTTGCTAAGATACATTTGCTAACTGAGATGAAGAACACTGGCACATAACCAGGTTAGATCTTTGTTGTGACAACTCAATAGTCCTCATTGTTTTGTTATATAAATAGCTACTTTGAAATGTTGGGACATTCCATTTACTTTCTTTTTTTCATGATTCTTTTTAATTTATTTCAGTTCCTGAGTGATGTCATGTAATCCAATGGCTTCAAAACCTCTATACTCTGACTCTATTTATCTACTCCCTCAATTTCTGCCCTGAATTTCAGAATCCTGTACCATAAACTGCTTTCATGACATTCCCCTTGGAGGCTAATAATCCTCCTAATTTTTAAAAAAGATTTATTTATGCATACAGAGCTGGGGTACAAGCCAGAGGTGCAAGGGCAGTGAGAGGATTCACCAGAGACATAATGGGAAGCAGAACAGGCAGATCAATGGAGTACAATGCTGATGGGAGCAGTGGGGTAAGCCAGGTGAGGTCTGCCGCACCACGTGGATCACCTCCAGGGCTGGGGATCAAACTCTCACTGAAGTGTCTGTGGCCAGCTTGCAGTGCTGTGCTTTAACCCGCTGTACCACTGGGAGGGCCCAATCCTCCTCATTTTTAAGTATGCTAGATATACAACAATGGCACAAATCTTTTACGTTTATATACTCATCCATATTATCACTGTCTAGATCAAGATGCAAAACACTTGCAACACCTTAGAAAGTTCTTATGTGTTCTTCCTTAATCAGTACTCCCTTTGAAAAGATTATCGTGATTCTGATTTCTCTATCACCCTTAATAGTCTTGTTTGTTCTTACCCCTCATGAATATGTAATTACACGATATGTGTATGTTTGTGTCTACCTTCTTTCATTCAACATTGTGCATACAAGATGACAGATCGTATTATTATGTCCAAATCAAATTCTCTGCTTTACAGTACTCCTACCTCAAGAAATAATAACTACCCTCTCTACTTGTTTAAATCAATAATTTAAGGTGCCTCTTAGACTTCTATTTTTCTCTCTTACTCAATATGAAGCCTAACTTAAAAATCATGGAAAATCTACCTTTAAGATAAATTCCAAATCAGAACACTGCTTCCACCTAAGTCCCATACACCATCATCTGACCATTGCAATAAATTAAAAGGTTTCTTTCCTTCTAGTATTGCTGCTTAGTCTATACTCCATATAACTAGAATGATCACTCTAAAATACATCATCTCATTTTATATGTCATCCCTCTTTTTCTCGGCACTTTTAGAATAAAATCCCTATAACTTATGATGGCATATGAAAGCTTGATCAGCTCTCTGACAAAATTATAACCATTCATTTTCTTATTCATTTTGCTACAGTCACACTGACCTCTTTCCCCTTCTTCAAACATGTCAAGCATATTCCCATTTCATAGTCTTTTCACTTGTGCCCCACTCTCCTGCTTTATTCAACTTCTATACAAACATCACCTTTTTGGAAATGACTGATTACCCTATCTAACATAGTATCCCCATTTATTACTCATTTTACCCTGTTTTATATTCTTTCATCTTATTTCTAATGTTATTTATTTATTCATTAACTTTCTTCCTCCACTATAATTCCTTGTTATGTACATAAGAGTATTAACCTCAGAGGTGAGTCAAGTTAGAGAAAATTTGGAAGCCCTGACTATTACAGACCTATACCTATCAGGGCTGAGCTTGAAAATAGATTAAAATCTAGGAGACTTGAAGAACTACTATATTTAATAAGAGCAGATGAAATTGTAAATGACATTAAGCAAGAGTAATCTAAAAATAATTTCTTGTTTGCCTCTATTTCTACACTATGGGGATCTTAAAGGTAGGAAAACAGTGATTTCTTGATTTTCCTACAGTAAAGAGCCTGACATTGCTGGAATATAGTGGGATTTGTTCAGTTAAGCAACATGTAAAAAAAAAAATACCTCTAAAGCAATATATGATTTATTTAATTTTAAATTAACCACACTAAAGAATATGGAGTATATATAATTCTAGAATCACTTTATAAACAATATTTTTCACAATCAAACCAAAACTTTTTATTGAGAAATACTTTCCCTTTCATTATCTCTCCTCTCTTGTTCATTATTTCCCTTAACTCTTCAATCTATAAAACAAGTCTTCCTCCCAAAGTTCACTCTGCAGAGTGGAAGGTGCTACTCTTTCCAAGATATGTACTTTTACATGTCTAGTTTTTACCATGAGACTAATTTCCCTTAGAACAGAGATTATTTTTTATCATTTTATACTCATAGCTCCTAACGTAATGCCTGATACTTAGTAAAGCCTCATTAAAACAACTTCTTTAAGTGATTATGCAAAAAGAATTCTTTTAAGTCATGCAAATTTTTTTAGTCATACACACATCAGGACAAAATCTAGCACTTCAAGATTATCCCCCAAATAGATATGCTATAAAACAAGAAATAAAGAAAATAGAAATTTGAGACACAGCTGTTAATTCATTCTAAAAATAATGTCTATAAACAAGGTACTTTGTTAATCCTGTTATCTTTAATTCATCACAGGTAACCCCAATTTATCTATTTAGAAATTATCTTCCTCCCTTACAAAAGTTTATATATATAAAAGGTATACATAATCTGATACACCACTCTTTTATTGGTATATTGAAAAATGCCTACTATTGTATGCATGCTCAGTATTGTTAATGAGATGAATTAATGATGGGTGCTGTGGAGATATGTAAGGCGTACTTTTTAACTTTACATATCTTAATTGTTTAAATATAACTAAGTTAAAAGACACTTAGTTTTCTGGGCTATCAGTTTCTTAACACACTGCATTGTGACCAAAAAAAAAAAACCATAATAATGAAAATGATTTAGTCTCACTCTTTATTACCTGATTCTGGATTTGAAGTATTCTTTGGCTTTGGAGAAATATTTTGATCTGCTAATTTCATCACTCTACAATGAAAACAAATCAATAATATTTTCTCAATATTTCTTAACTTTTGAGAGTTTCCAAATATATTTAAAATAAGAACATTTGTATATAATCAATAATCCTACAGAAAAAAATACAACTGATTAGGGAAAAATATTACCACACATACATGAGCAGCTTATAAAGGCAACATACCTAATATTTTTTAAGTGACATGATATGTGTAGAGGACAAGCCACACAGAGGTCTCTCTGTAATATCCAGGAGACCTGAGTTTAAAGCCTAGTGCTGCATCTCACACTTGAGTGACTTTGGGAAAGTTACTGAACCTGTGTTCAGTCTTGGCTACCTGATTTATGCAAAAGGAATTATAATAATGTTTCCTAAGATTCTTGAGGTAAGGATCTCAAAAAACAAGAGATAATAATTTTTAAAAAATGAATATCCTTTTCTTTAATACTTTCACAGATGAGACTGCCCCCAATACAATTCAAATGTGTAGAGATAGATTAACTATTACAAGAAGAATATAAAAAGAATAAGCTCAGTCTTTGACCATGGTACAGTGAAATTGAAAACCAAATGTGAAAAGATTTTCTAAATTCTATCCCAACTCTACATTCTATTCCTGAACATTTGAACTAGGTAAGCAAAAGCTAATTTTATTCCTGTATATTTCCCCCTTCAAATTCATCTTTTAGCATACTATTGCATAATAAACAATCATTTTTAGGTAATAAAAAGACCAGTATAATATAATACCAAACTCCTTTATTCAATTTAAATTTATTCCTTTTCCCAAATCAGGCCTGACTTAGACTAATAATTTTCAGGGAGGAAAAAAAACATGGTTGGTTTTTCATTATTTCTTGCTCCTTCCCCTTCCACACACACAATTTGGAAACTTCTTTGGAATGCCCTAACATTGAAGTAGGGGGAAAGAGTTGTAGAAATGAGTAGGAAAGGTCTTAACTGATATCTATTATAATATGCCATAGGTGCTCTTTGGATGTGATAGATAACCAATGCTGGCTCACACCTGTAGAATTTTGAGGGGTTAGAGGATAGTTCTCTCTATACTTGGGGCTCTCTCATTTGCTGCTCTTCAGATCTCCTCAGCTTTTGCACTTGATAATAGAACGCCAAGTCCCCTTTCAATTGACTTTACTTTGTCTTTTGTAGGAAGTCATACTGGGCATGTTCTTTTTTAAGATGATCCAGAACTTTTCTCTTCTGTGGGAGCTACATCTGATCTATGGACATTATGCAAAAGCTATGCCAAACTCTAAAAGGACACCTAGCTTCTTTTTTCTGCTATTTCAAAGCATCTAAGGGTTCCTCTTGCCTTTAGACTTTTCAAGTATGAGTCAGAAACAAATTCCAGGAGGCATATGTTGAACTTTATCAACACAAGTGGTTGGGTTTTTTTTTTTTTTTTTTGGAGCTTCTTCTTTACTGACCAGGTGAGAGAGAAGACTTCTTCTCTTTTTATTTAATGTGATAACATTTATCAAAATATTCTTGGTCATTTTATCTTTTCAATGCATGCTCAGTCTTTCCTTAAACAGCTAGGAGATGAATGGTGAACTAATGATGGAAGAATGGGGTTGTGGACAGGAGAGGCCTGCTGTACCAAGTGGACCACCTCCAGGGTGGGGAACAAACTTGCACTTAAGTGGCTGCAGCCAGCTCTGCTTTAACCCGTTGCACCAGCAGGGAGGGCCACCTTTTACAAATTCTTTGTAGAAGCTTCTGTATCTAGAATAGGTTATAATGTACTGTTTATTTTTGTTTCATTTTCATTTATTGAGTTCTCAAAATAAAGACTACAGAAAAGCTGCATTTAGCATCCTGCTATAGTTCTCTAATTCTTGTTAACATATACAGATTAAGTTTGGTGAACACAACCACAGAGTTTCATTACTAGCCAAATAATGTAAGAAGAACTCAGGATGTGATCAGAAATTGATCCCCTCCCTCCAGTCTTCTAGCCTAGAAAATTATTGGAAAGAAAAAGGGGAGAGAAGCTTAGAAAACAAAATGTTAAAAGGAATTTAGCTCTTCCTCTAGCCCCAAGCTGTAAAACAGAGATAATACATGAGACGACAACAGTGAAAAAAGTGAAGAGAAAACCAAAACTCTGCTTGAATTCTCACAGAAGACATTCACACAAGATAGGTTCAAATTTGTCAGGCAAAGAGGGGGCCTCAGTTAGTCCTCCTAAGAGTCCTTTTAATTCCTGCACATTGTGAAGCTGTCAAGGTCTCACACACCAAGGGCAATCTAAACTACCTGGCATTATGACTATTGTGGTGAGGTGACACCACCACAGGGTTGCAAAAAGGCAACCAAGGCAAATACTGGCTGTAGGACTAAATGAGATACAAGGGACTCAAGATACCAATAAAAGAAAGATAAGTTAAGAAATTTTAGCTTTAAAGAACCTCAGATATGACCTAGTAAGACGATAAGTTACTAGTCAGTGACCATCCATAGAGTCCAGTTCACATGTAACTGGTCTAGAAGCCTGGCATACAAATAAGGGACAATCCAGAAACTATTTGTAGATCCCAGAGACCCCCAAGCTTCTATATCACCCCTCCCTTACTTGAGACTTGCTCAAGTCTATAATTAGGATGACTCTTAGATTAAACTGCAACAGTTCTGAGAGAAATTGCTTTATTAAAAAGCATGTCAAAACAACAGGCACATATTGGGACTGTTCCAGGAAAACCATGAAGTATGATCACCTTCATAAACGCCATTCTCATGAATATGGGATGGGGATTTTTAACTAAAAGTAACTGGATGACATATATACATTATATTATGTATATATGTTACAGAAAGTTATATATGTTATATAATGTTAAATCCTTGAACTATTTCACCAATCACACATATGTGTGTAGGCTACCTTTTATGATCTGGCCTCCTGCTTCTATCACTTTATCTCCTACCTTTCTCCTCACTCCACTTCAGAAGACAGGCCTTTTTGCCTCAGGGCCATGGCTCCAGCTATTCCCTTTACTTGGAATGTTCTTTTTTCCTCCAGTTAGGTCACTCAGCTTGTTCTATTCTGTCTCCTTCTTTAGGTCACTGAACACTACCTTTTCTTTTCTTTTTTAAAAAAGAATTTGCTTTATTTATGCAAACAAGAGCTGGTTTGTAAGCCAGAAGTGCAGGGCAGAGGTGGTGGTAAGAGGATTCACCAGAGACAGAGTGGGGAGCAGGTATACTGATTGAAGTACACTGCTGAGGGGAGCAGTGGGTGAGACAGGAGAGGTCTGCTGTGCCATGTGTGTTAGCTCCCTGGGGGTGGGAGGAGGCAGGGGGATCGAACAAGTGCTACAACCACTGCCATAGCTTCACAGTGTTGAGACTTAACCTCCTGAGCCACCACAAACACTACCTTTTTAATGATAACTTCCCTGACCACGGTTGTTAAAATAGCAAATCTAGATCCCAACATTCACTAGATCCTATTCTGCTTTATTTTTCTCATTAGCTTTCATTACCATATAGTACCATATACACTTACTTGTTTACCTATGGTTACTCTCCTGACTAGATACGTTGTTTTGAATCAGTTTTGCTCACTATTATATGTCTACAGCAATTGAAAACTGTGTTGACAGGTATTAGTCTTCAATAAATATTTACTAATGGGATGTCTGAATTTGTGGGCTAACTATCAAACCTGCTATATATCTATTAGAATACAGTTTTAAGAAGTACAAGGCCCTCCCTAGTGGCACAATCGGTAAAAGTGCAGCCCTATGAAGCTATCTGCAGCCACTGCAGCAGAAGTTCAATACCTGGCCAGGGAGGTGACCCACATGGTATGGCAGACTTCTCCTGTCTCACCCACTGCTCCCCTCAGCAGTATACTTCATCAATCTGCCTATTCTGTTCCCCACTCTGTCTCTGGTGAATGCTCTCACCCCCCAAAATTCTGGCCTATACCCCAGTTCTGTATGAATAAATAAATAAATCTTAAAAAAAAATGTACAACAACTTTCAGAAAGTAGTTCTTACTTTCGTCTATGGAATTTCTGATAGTCTTCTGAAGAGGTACCTAGGCAGGAAAGTAGGAAAAATGGAATCTATTAGAAATATAACTTCTACATTCAAACACAGGCTAGATGGAAAGGTTATTTTAGGTAAAAATAAGTATATTCTCTAAAATGGTACGATTGTGGTACCATTACTGTTATAACTTTACTGTTTTATAACTGCCACTTAAATTAGGTAGAGGTATTTTCCAAATACCAATATTAAACAAAATTGTTACAAAATTCTATTAGAAACAGGAATCTATTATCTTGTATTTTACATATATTTAAAATTTTAAAGAGCTATTTACTATCTCCATTTTATATGTAAGATAAACATAAGAGGTCAAATAATAAAACTAATAGCTATGTACCTTGAACATTTTGTTTTTACAACAGTATATTTTTACATCATTTTGTACATTTTTTTTTCCATCTCAATTGTAATCCCTGTGGGTTTCCCATCACCAAGTCACCCATCACCATAATCCCGTGCACTTCCCTCCCCACTCCCACCCCCGTTTTTGATCCCACTCCCCAGTCCACCCCCACAAAATGTCTCTGATATAGGGCTATTCATTATTTTGTTATTTTCTCGCTTGGTCCATTATACTCCTGCTATGAGTGAAACCATCCAGTATTTTTCTTTCTCTTTCTGGCTTACCTCACTAAGCATGATCTTTTCCAGCTCCATCCAAGTTGCTGCAAAAGACATGTGTTTCTATTTTCTGGTTGCTGAGTAATATTCCATTGTATATATGTACCACATCTTTTTTATGCAGTCATCTACTTTTGGGCATTTGGGCTGCTTCCATGTTTTTCCAATTGTAAATAAAGCAGCAATAAACATGGGGGTGCAGGTATCTTTTTCAATCAGTGTTTTTGTGTCTTTTGGGTAGTTACCTAGGAGTGGGATTGCTGGATCGTAGGGAAGCTCCATGTTTAGCAGTTTGAGGAATCTCCAAACAGTTTTCCATAGTGGTTGTACTAGTTTGCATTCCCACCAGCAGTGCAGGAGAGTTCCTTACCTTGAACATTTTTTTAATTAATGAGATATCATTATTTTACATCTTTATTTTTTTACAGGATAGGCTTTCTCTCCTCAGGTGTAGAGGAAACCATGTAGAAAACCATAGTGTTTCCACCTGGTGCCCATTGTCCTCCACTATCACTCACCTGTGCTCTCCCCTAAGATGCCTCAGATCTATGGTCAGCTTTCAGGGGTTGGTTTTAAATTCTGTCTTTGTTCGGTCTTTTGTTTGGCTTCTCTATATTCTACATATATGTGAAATCATACTGTATTTTTCTTTTTTCTTCTGGCTCATTTCACTTAGGATAATCCCTTCCAGTTATTTAGGCTGTTTCTATATCTTGGCTATTGCAAATTGTGTTGCTATAAACATAGGATTACAAGTTTTCTTTTGAATTAGTATTTTTGAGACTTTGTAGTATACTTTGAACTTAACTCAGGTGTAATGTTTTTTGATCTAGTACAAAAAATATAGGTTTGCATATTAATAGACTGATTAGTCAAGACTATGCTACCAGTTAACATTTTTCTGTCAAGGTACTAAGATATTGCTAAGAATAAAAAATAACATAAAATAGTCTTCTGAAGAGGTTATAACCCTCAGTAGCTGTAGAACTTTGCCTACATTAAATTAGAATTCAAAAATCCCAAAAGTTGAGTGAAAGTGAGTGAATGATGCCTCCTTACGCACTGCAAAGTCTTTTCTTGAATGGAAGAGTCCCCAAATATAAAAGACTACAGTGGATGCTTGTCATTCAATATTTATTCTCTGCTTTTGCTGCTTCTTCTAAATTTCCTGCTGCTTCTTCTAAAGGACCACACCTGGCCTATAACTTTAATGCACCATGGGCCCTGCATCTGCCTGGCAAAAGTGACTGGCTCAGGTAAAGTTATATGAGCAATTTAAGCCAAGGTGTAAGGTCCAGGATTTCTGTTCGAGCTGTTGAGAAAAAGCAGCACTGTGTTCACTGGACTTGAGGCTGTGAGGAAATATACCTGGAGCTAAAAGGGGTTGCTATATAAAGCAATTTGGCTGATACTCTGATACAGAGGGATTCTGAGTTCAGAGACAGAAAGGAACTGGATTCTACTGATAACCATCAAGTTGTATCTGCATCTGATTTAATATTCTATATTTCATGTATATGCAGTAATAAATTTCTTTTTTAACTTTTTTTTTTTTTTTTT
>NW_004567122.1:23318289-23392704 GCF_000260355.1 Condylura cristata
TATATTTACTAAAAAAGGAAACCAATAACTTTTCAGTAGAGAAGACCACAAGTCATCACCTTAAGTGATGAGATTTAACATGACCAGGAATAACACATATGGACATCAAGAATCTCTGTAATAGAATATCTCAAGGAAATTTTTTCTTTGGTATTCTTATCCAAAATTGTATAACCTTACTTCAATTATGAGAAAAAACTATACAAAAATCCAAATTGTGGGCTTTTTCCAAAATAACTGATCATATTCTTCAAAAGTATCAAGACTATGAAAGAATAAGAAGTGTGACAGACTGCAGAAAAGGAAAAATAACAATCAAATGCAATGTAGGATCTGAATACTATCCTAAAACAAAACATATGCCATTAATGGAAAAGCAGGCAGTATCTGATCACGGTCTGTAGTTTAGTTAAAATTTTGCTCTAATGTTAATTTCCTGATTATGGTTATTGCGCTTTGGTTATATAAGAAAAACTTTAGGAAAAGCTGGGTGAGAGGGAAAAAAAGGACTATCTTTGCAATTATTCTACAAACCTAAAGTTAGTTAAAAATGAAAGTTATAAAATAGTAAATACTTATGTGCTTAAGCTACTATGTCAGAAGTAGGTATAGAGCCCTCCCTGGTGGCGTAACAGGTTAAAGTGCAACACTATGAAGCTATCACAGCCACTGAGGCATGACTTTAATCCCTGGTCAGGAGTTGACCCATGTGGCACGGCAGATATCTCCTGTCTCACCTGCTGCTCCCTGCAGCAGTGTACTTTGTCAATCTGCCTGTTCTGCTCTGCACTCTGCCTCTGGTAAATCCCTGCACCTCTGGCCTGTACTCAGTTCTGTATGCATAAATAATCTTTTTTTTTTTTTTTAAAGAAAGTATGTTTAGCCAGGGGTAATGCTAATCGATAAAGTTAGCTTGAGAATAATTCAAAAGAAAAAGTATTCTGCCTTTCTAACACTGGCATCTGTTTCCCCTGTAGATATTAGAATAAAGAATGTGAAAACTCACCTAAAATTGTAGAGAGGTTTAAAAACTGTGCTGCCTCCTCTATTACTACTGCTTTACTGGTATCCAGAAGAGTGGAGTTCTTGTATAGCATGTGTTCTTCCAACTTGGGACACTCCCAATCTAAAAACACAGGGAGAAATGGCACAAAACTAAACAACACGCATGTGACAGGTTACCTTCCAATCTATACTGACTTAGGGCCACAGTCTATACCAAGATAGGGTAACTGAAGAGGAAAATAACAAGTTTTGATGGTATCTTTGGTGTATTTTGGTTTTCTAACCTTTCATATATTTGCCCCACAAACATTAAAGGTGCATGCTATCTAACTCTCATATTTTATGTAAAAGTGACATTAACTAGCATAAAACAAAATAACACAGAAGGGTCTCCCTGTAGCACAGAGGTTAAAGACAGCCCTATCAAGCAATCACCAGCTGGGAAACTAATCCACATGGCACAGCAGACCTCTCCTGTCTCACCTACTGTTCCTCTCAGCAGTGTATTTCAGTACACCTGCCTGTTCTGCATCCCACTCTATATCCAGTGAATCTCATCCCTGCACCTCTGGCCTATTCCCCAGTTCTGTATGCATAAATAAATAAATCTTTTTAAAAAATAGCCCATCCTTTAGTACAAACTCTTTCTGTTTCAAAATATCCCAAAGAATTCAGATCCCATTTGAGTAGGACAGGAATAGATACATCTTTCATATCTTTATTATAAATATTAGTGCAACCAAATTCTAAGCTTTCCTGGGATACTATAACACAAAATGGCTTGTTTCTGGGATATTCCCACTATTGACAGGTCCAGGTTTGCTTTATCAGATCATTTACTCTGTAGCTTTCCAACTCAATGCTTTATTTTTTACAATTCTCTTCAATATTGTATGTTCAGTCTTTCAAAAAAAAAAAGTTATTTTCCACAAAAAAGCTGATTCAAAAAGACACCTGCACCCCCATGTTTACTGCTACTTTATTTATAATAAGAAAGACATGGAATCAACCCAAATGTTCAAAATTAGATGACTGGGTTAAAAAGATGTGATTACTCAGCAATCAAAAAAATAAACTCATGCCTTTTGCAGCAACATGGATGGAGCTGGAAGGGATCATGTTTAGTGAAATAAGCTAAAAAGAAAAAGAAAAAATACTGGATGGTTTCACTTGTTGCAGGAGCATAAAGGACCGGGGTGGGGGGAAATAATAATAATGAACAACTATATACCAGAGACATTTTATGGGGGTGGAGTGGAGAATGGAATAAAAAATGGGGGTCAAAAAATGTGCAAAATGATGTAAAAATAAACTTTTGTAATAATTAAAAAAAAATGGGGGTCAGAGGAAGTGCAAAGGACTATGGTGATGGCACACAGGTGAATTGTAATCCCATAGGGATTACAACTAAGATAGAAAAATGCACAAAATGATGTAAAAATAAACAATTATATTAAAATTAAAAAAGGCATTCTGGCATTTTAGAAAGTTTTAGGTGAAAGTATGTGTTCAATATGCCATCATTAACTAAAGACTCCTAAATATATGTGCAGTGAATTCAAATAACTCTTAAGTTTCTTAGCTTGTAGAGAAAATTTAAGCAAGGATATAGCTGTAAGGAAGAGAAATGAAAGAAATAAAAATCATCCTATAGTTCAAGAAAAAATTCATTATGTGCAAAACAGCCTAACAACTGGATTATTCTCTTCCATCCTTCTTTAATCTGAGGGCTTTTGCAGCATAGTCCTTTGTGATTAAGCAAGGAACACAGTAGATAGGAAACAGGGGAGGGAGGTATTGGTGAGGAAGACAAACACACCTTCTCAAAAGAAACATTTAGTCATTGTAGGATATGTGGACAAAGGAACAATTTCTATAGTGGAGTAATTTAAAGTAGAAATCATTTTCTTACCTAAATGATCTGCTCCTCTGAAGAGTTCAGGTGATGGGAAGCTACTTAACCTTTCTTCAGAACTCCTATATTCTGTGTAAGAGTCTGTGACTGAACAACTCAGAACATGCTGCCAACTTAATCCTGTAGTATAAACAAGAAAACAAAAAAAGGTAAAAATTTCAATAGAAAACAATCAAAGCCCTAAAAGTTTTAATTTTTAGAAATTTACATGCAGTTGTATAATATAATAAGAAAGTATTATATAGATATAGGATATATCTATATAATAGATCTATAGATCTATAGGTAGTTGTTAGGCAGTTTTGCACATAATGAATTTTTTCTTGAACTATAGGCTGATTTTCATTTCTTTTATTTCTCTTCCTCTCAGCTATGTCCTTGCTTAAATTTTCTCTACAAGCTAAGAAACTAAGAGTTGTTTGAATTCACTGCACATATATTTAGGAGTCTTTAGTTAATGATGGCATATTGAACACATACTTTTACCTAAAACTTTCTCTTCCTTTCAGCTATGTCCTTGCTTAAATTTTCTCTACAAGCTAAGAAACTAAGAGTTGTTTGAATTCACTGCACATATATTTAGGAGTTTTTAGTTAATGATGGCATATTGAACACATTCACCTAAAACTTTCTAAAAAACTGTTTCCACATACAACTGAAAGGCAAACTATTGTACACCACTTATTTCAAGCTTAGAAAATAAATGATTTTGATAATGATAAATGAATTATAATATTTTCCCAATTTTTTCAAAGTTTTACAACTTACTCCTCTACTCTTGATGCAAAACATAACTTGTGATTCTTGACACCAAAACATAATTACATATAGTAAATTACATATAGTAAATTACAAATATCTCTTTATATCCTATATCTATATATTTGCAAACTACTAATGAAAAGCTAACTATCTGAGGAAAGGGTGATTTTAGTTATTCCAACTGAAACACAAAGTTTCTAAATACAGACAAAGTAACTAAAGGAACTGAACAGATAACCCAGAAATAAGTTCACACATGTATTTTGCCCAAGATGCTAAGTCTATTTAGTGAAGAAAGTATAAATTATTTGTGTTGGGAAAACTGTAAATCCATATGCAAAAGCAAAACAAAACAGAAAACTTGCATTCATACTTTCCACATATAAAAAATTAACTGAATATCACAAATCTAAATGTAAATCCTAAACTACAAACCTAAGGGGAAATAAGAGGGAAAGTTTCATGACAAAGAGTTAGTCAAAGATTTTTTGATACACAGTATAAAAGATGATTCATAGGACAGTAGCAATGATAAACTGGACTTTAGAAAACTTTAAAACCTTCTTTTCAAAAGAGACTTAAGGTGAAACATAAGCTACACACTGAGAAGAAATATTTTCAAATGAATTGCAACCCAAAATGGAAAGAATTTTGAAAAGTTAAGAGTAAGAAATAAACATCTAAACTTGGAAATTTTAAAGACATCACCAGAAGAGTGGACTAGAAAGAAATTTACAATAAATGATGTCCTGTCCTTTTTACCTGTTTAATTTTTAATTCTAACCTTTTAAAATCAGTTTGGAAGTGTTTCTTTCTCTTCATTAAAAAAAAAAAAAAAAAAGGGGGCACTTCCTGCTGGCACAACAGGTTAGGATGCAGCACTGCAAGCTGGCCGCAGTCGCTTTAGTTCAAGTTCCATCCGCAGCCCTGGAAGGGAGCCACTTGGCTCCGCAGACCTCTACTGACCCGCCCGCTGCTCTCCTCAGCAGTGTACTTCGTCAGTTGGCCTGTTCTGCTCCCCACTCAGTCTCTGGTGAATCCTCTCACCGTCCCTGCATCTCTGGCCTGTACCCCAGTTCTGTATGCACAAATAAATAAATCTTTAAAAAAAATAAAGAAAGAAAGAAAAAGAATTGTCTTAAAAAAAAGAGTTTAGAAGGACTGGTACAGTTCTAAACGTTAAGGGAAACCGGAAAGTTGAGTAAGAAAAAGGAAAACATACACAACTTTAGTCAGTCAGCATTCATTAAACAATTCTAATGTCAAAATAGATATCAATACCAATAAAATTTCACTGGGTTTAGAGGTAAGGGATGAAAACTTGTTTGCTCCAGCTCTGGATCTGACTCACATCTATTTTTGCCTATTCAATATCCTCCTCTCTTTCCTTCATTAATACTTTTTGAAAAAGTATTGCTATGAGAAATCTCAGCTTACTCAAATGTGGATTACTTGCTGCACAACTTTCTTCCTGAGATTCTGTCTTTTCTTAGCAATGATGGCAAGTTCAAAGCATGCATGGGAAGACTCAAATCATTCTCTGCTCACTCAAGTCATTTTCAGTCCTACATGGGAGCCACCCCACTCTCCAGAAACCTCCCTATATGTAAACATATCATTCTGATATGTGAGGGAATTGTCTTAAAATATGAATCAAATTTTTGGTGGGTACCAATAAAATCAGTCTTCTGTCAAAATCAGTTCTCTTCAGAATTTGAAATGCATTTTCCCACCACACTCTAGTTTCAGTAGTTTACTCTTAAGAAGTTAACTCCATTCATATCTTTGATTGTTTAACTGCAATCAAGTATTTTTCTCCCGAAGATGAAGTATTTCTCTTTTTATTCTGCAGATTTTAAAATTATACAATGCCTTAGTGTGGGTGTTTTTTACATTCACTGAGATTGGAAATGGCTGTACTCTTTCAATATGTATACTCATGGCTATAAACCATGAACCAACACAAATGCAATGAAAATGTGTTTCTAGTTTTCTGTTTTAATGTCTGAAAGTAGTATTTTTCAGATGTTACAAGCTCTGAACAAAGTGGGTTTAGAGGGAATGTATTTCAACATAATAAAAGCTGTAAATGACAAGCACACAGCCAACATGGTATTCAATATGAAGAGCTGATTAATCTTTCCACTAAGATCAGGAATAAGACAGGGGTGCCCACTCTTGCTTCAGTTATTCAACATAATATTGGAAATCATAGCTAAAGAAATTAGGCAGAAAAAAAATAAAGAAGTAAAAGGCATACAAAGTAGAAAGGAAATGAGCAGATTTAAACTATCAAAACTAAGTCATTGATGGAAGAAATTAAAGACACACAAAGAAATGACACACATTTCTATAAACAGCCTTCCCTAGCCATCACCTATCTGACATTGCTTCTTGGGCATGTTAAAGGCACCCATAACTTACTATATTAAAACTCGAATTTATGATTTTTCCCTCAAACTAGATTTTCTTCCAGTTAATGGCAAGACCTTGTATCCAGTTATATCAGCCAGAAGCAAGTGTCATCTCTGATGCCTCCAAGTCCTTCACTCTTTATTTGCCAAATCCTGTCAATTTCATGGCCTAAAACAGCCATCAGATATGCCCACTTCTTTCCATTTCTAATGGAAAGTATAAGATGCCTTTTTTCTCCCTTAATAAACAGTAGTCTCTTAAGAGGTCTACTGTCCCCACTGCTGTTTCTATACTATAGCTAAAGTGGCATCAATATTATTTAAAAGACTTCAGTGATGCTACAACTTTCACTTCTTCTCACATATCCTCTTGTCTTTACTGCATGATGGCCTTCTTTCAGTTCACTTTCTTCAGTTCATTTGAACACATAATGCTCAGTCCCAAGTTAGGGTCTTTGCACATGCTGTTCCCTCTGCCTAGATTGCTCTTTACTTGTCTCTTATGCATAGAAGTTTCTACTCTTCTTCATATGTCCATTAAATTGCTATTCTCTCCAAGCAAATGGAATTAGTTGCACTGAAGTTAAAAACTGGAAACATTAGTGAGCAGATCTGATATCTTTCTACTATGAATTTAGATAACTTCTTTAAACATTAACACAGTTTAAGTGTGATTATTATACTAAAGCAGGATTATTGTATATTACATACAAAGTTTATTGTGCTTCCTTAGGAGATTATAGTCTTTTTAAAAAATCTTTCTCTTCAATACTTAACACAAATGTGATTTCACATTTAGTATTATATATGCATTTGAGAGCTAGTGATGAAGCCAGAGCAGAAAGGCACAAATGTTCACCTAGGACTAGAAGAAAGGCACATTCTTCCACTAAAATTGGAATATGGGGCCCTTCCTGGTGATGCAGCGGGCTAAAGCACAGCACTGCGAAGCTATCAGCAGCTTCAGTGCGATTTTGATCCCCACACCGTAGGTGATCAACATGGCTCAGATCTCTCCTGTCTCACCTGCTGCTCCCCTCAGCAGTGTACATTGCCAATTTGCCTGTAACTGCTCCCCACTCAGATTCTGGTGAATCCTCTCACCACCCCTGCACCTCTGGCCTGTACCCCATATCTGTATGCTTAAATAAATAAATCTTTTAAAAAACTTTAAAAAAATTGGAATATGGCACTAAGATATATATATATATATATACTTTGTAAGAAAGACCCAAGTTCACATCTGACAGTCTTACCTGATACTAGTTCACTATTTGATGAACTACTGTTAACCTGCAGGTTATCTGTCACTGACTCCTACATGAAATAAGAATTAAAAATACAGCACAAATTATGAGGTGTAATATTTCAATATTATAACATTGATTTGGTTATTTTGAAACTGAATATTGACTATGTAAATTAGTTCATTTATATATATTTTTTCAGCTTACTGATGACAGATATAATTATAGTTAATATTAAATCTAAATATAAACATTGAAATATAATATTGTGAACATACGAAGGGAGTCAATATAACACACTTGTCAACTAATGTGGGATAAACCGGAAACCAGAAGATAATCGTTAATCTTTTTCCGATTTTCTAGGGAGGGAGAGTTTTTTTTCTTCTAAATATAAAAGCAAAATATATAAATTTAAAAATTGATAAGTAAATCTAAAATACTAGAAATTAAATTAAAAGAAAACATGGAAAAATCTTGTGTGTGTAAAAGCAAAACTATCATTGAAAATCAATGAAAAATCATTTCACAAACACAAATTAAATGAGGGAAAAATAAACAATAGTATACATGTAAATGGAAAGTAAAAAAATGCTATGTTTCATCTATCACATACATTTATTTTTTAAGCTTGGAAGATGGTGCGAACTTGTCAACAAAAGTAAAAAATTTAAATCTGTTATGACCCTTGACACACTACAAAATATTAACCTTATGATAAAATTTGATGCACATATAAAAATTCTACAGCCAACCAAGATCTACAATAAAAAACCTATAAACAAGCTCAATTCTCCAATCACAGGAAAATAATCATTCAGATTACAGTTTATCCATCAACACCACAAAATACAATGCAGACACTAAAAATATTATTTGCAAGACTACTTAATATTAGAGGAACATGCATTAAGGTAATGTGTAAAATGAAAAACAACATTAAAAAGGAAATGAAAATCATGCAAAAATCAGAATAAATTGTTTAAACACTTTTTTTTGGCATTTAGTCTGAATCATATTGAAGGAACACTTAACAGTGCTAAAATCTGGTTGAAACTTCCCTCCCCCAAAAAACATGTTATGAGGCATATGTAAGCTAAAACACTGGAAGATGATTATCAAATTTATGTCATGTGAGTCACACCAATTTTTAAAATGTGTCTTTCTCTAAACTACAGCTGTACATCTTTAAAACACTGTACAGATTCCACAATAAGTATCAAATATGGACCAAGAACTTATATAAATATTCTAAGGGTAATAACCCTGTTTCTAGTTGTTAACAGGAATTCAAATGAGAAAATATGAAAAGACTTTAAAATCTTAAGTGTTACTGAACATAAGGAGTGACAAAGAAACATTTTTATCTCTTACACAGAAATTTAGTCATTAACAGACTTTTGTTTTTTTGGTCAAGAAAATAAAAAAAAATGAAAATGCACATCTAGGAACCTACCACAATCAGAAATTCAAGGCCCTACCTAAAAGCACATCATCAGCGTTTGCAAAAAATACTAGCAGGTTGTGTGTAATGTCTACTGACCAAAGCCCCTGATGTACTTTCATCTGCAGGGAGGCCAGCTATCACCAGTCCCTGCTAAGTATTCCCAAAGATCATAGAAGAATCATACATACAATCAATGGAGCGATGTTCCCGGCCTGAGTCTCTTCACTCGTGCTATTTTCTTGCAGGCTTTTCTCTCCTGAGACTCTTAATTGAGTGCTAACAAACAAACAACACAATGAGTTTACACTGTCTAGATTGCCTCTCACCTTTATGTTCACCCTGTTCTGAATAGGAAAGGCTGTTGGGGAAATTTTTTTAGAAAGTGAGGGCCAGAGTGGGTATTGATACTCAGTGCTCTGGATGATTTCAAAGAGGTTTTACCACACTTGTTTTTATGTAACTTGGCGAGATTTCCTTCTTTTTTAAAAAAAATTTAAAAAAAGATTTATTTACTTATGCATACAGAACTGGGGTACAGGCCAGAGGTGCAGGGGTGGTGAGAGGATTCACCAGAGACAGAGCGGGGAGCAGAACAGGTGCACTGATGAAGTACACTGCTGAGGGGAGCAGTGGGGGGGTCAGGAGAGGTCTGCCGTGTCATGTGGGCCACCTCTGGGGTGGGGATTGAACTCATGTTGGGGCCTCTTTAGCTTCTTAGTGCTGTGCCTTACTTAACCTGTTGTGCCACCAGGGAGGGCCCTCCTTTTTTTTTTTTTTTTTAAATTTTTTAAGTCAAATTTCTGTGTCGATGTTGTAAAAGTGAACTCAGTATTCTATTTTGTTTCTTGATTCCTACAATGGGGGGCTAATAGAAAAATAGCTCTGAAATTCTGAGGTTGCCAAAAGGCCTGGGGGTTATTACTCCAAGCTACGCACCTCAGCGGCCCAGGGCCGCCACCTCCCAGCCTGCTCTGCTCAGCCTTCTCCTCGATCCTCGCCAAGTCGTGCACTTTGCCACTTCCTTTCAGGCCTGAAAGAGGGCGACTCCTGTCAGGGTGAAGGCCGTGGGAGGCCGCCCATGGGCTTTGGGGTCCCTGGCTCCGAGGCCCCGCCACTCCCACCCTCCTCCCTCGACCGGTCCTTCCCAGATGCCGCCCCATAGACCAGCCAGGCTGGGCTTACAATGGGCAGGGAGTCTTCGGCCAGGCCCCGAGGGGACCTCCACCTTCGCAGGAGCGCCTAAGCCTGGCGTCGGGGTTAGGTTAAGCCTTTCGCAAGCCCGCTTCTTGCGGGTATACACCCGTGGCCACAGCGCCATCCCACCCAGGGCCGAGGCGCCTCGAGGCCCTCGACGGCCTGTCTCGTTGTAGCCTTCCTAAGGAACAGCGCTACAGTCGGAGGGAGGCAGCGTCCAGGACGGCCTGCAGGAGGTATAAAAGGAAGGTGAGAGAATCTGGGGTGCTCCCTCCCGACTGGGTGCTCGACTAAAGCCGTCAGTGGAGCTCCCGCGCTTTTATTGCTGCCAAGCTGCACTGCGCAACGGCTTCTGGGAAGACGCGGTGAGGTATGGCGGCCCCGCCCACCAGGAAGCGCCCCCGGCTGGCTGATAATAGCTAATGCGCTGTAAGCCTGCAGGGCGCCTAGCAGGGGCAGCTCTCCACAGTGTGAGGAGAAACCTTACAGAACCTTCTCATTCAGGGACGCCTGTGCTTTCGAGTTCCTCTTTAGCCGGATGGACCCAACATGTGCTAGCCACGCCACCACTGCTCTTACCAGCTCTGCTATAGGGCCTTTCTTGGTAATGGAGTTTTAGCAATCTGAGCACAAGGAGTCCAACAGGTAAGCCCGACTCTGCAGGAAGGGCAAAGATAAACATGAAAGCGACAGTAAGCATGCACCCAGAAACCAGCTGACCTTGGGGCTGCCAATTTGGGGGTAGGGTGGGAGGGAAGGTGTATCTGGAATCCAACCAGTCTTGGGTTCCAGGAAGTTTCTTCTCAAGGATAGACACCATCCCTTAGCTTCCTTCTTCTCCCTCAGGGGCCACCTCCTGGACTTCTTGGCAGCCTGGGTAGAGACTTCCATAGTAGCACACCCTTATGTTATAGGGCAGGGAGAGGGGGCACCCCTGAACCCCCAAACCTGCCTGCTCTAAATAGCTTCTGCCACCCACCGCATCAAAACAAGACATAAGAGCTGTAATGAAAAGGAACTTTAATACAGTGAGTGTACAATATGGAAGACAGAGAATATAATTTCTAAATCAAACACCTGAAGTTACCCATCGCCTCCTGGGCAAAAGTCAACCCAAAAGGGATTGGTCTTAGGCTGAGTTCTGTCCAACTGGAAGGATACAGAAATGACCTCCCTCTCTCTATATACCCAGGTTGGATTATCTGGCTGCATGTGATAAACATTGTGCACATAAGAATAAGCATTTTATTTTTAAACAATTATATTTCACAACCATTTGAAGAGTTTATAGAAACTCAAGCCTTTCTGTGAAACTCCAGTATTTTGTTGTGATAAAAGTTATATCAATATACTATGTATTTTATTCACTCATATATATTTTAGCCTGCTTTTAGAAATGCATAACAATTGATATGTGATTATTATGAATTAAAACAGTTTTGTAAAGAACAGAAGGTTCAAATATAGTGTTTACAACCACTGAATTGATACTTACTCAGCACCTTACTCTCTGTTAAGCATTGTGGTAGGTCCTGGGGATACAAAGGTAAATTATAAAAAACCCTTAAATCAAGGATCTCACAGTTTTGCTGCACTATAAAGCAGTTTTTATATTACAACATGCTTTCTTTCATCACATCCATGATATGCTGACAGTCTGTAGTTCACAAGTCAGTTCTCCAGTTTTCCTTTGGAGAGAAGAGGATATAGTGAAAAAACTTAAAATTCTTAAATGACCTTTGTAAAGGCCTGGGTCCTGGGATGCTCTATGTCTACTAGTGGAAGAAGCTTTGGGGGTGAGTGGGCAGGGGAACAGCTTAAAGCAAAAACCACTGTAATCTTCATTGACCTTATTCCCTAGAATTCTGTCTTACTATAGTGAATTACATTCATTGAAATTCTATAAAGGATTTATACAAGTTAATGCATAGGGTTTCAAACTGGAAATAACCTTTGGCATGGTATTTTTGAACCACAGGTGTCCTTAGAGACCACAACATTAAGGAGGCTCATTATGACAGGTGGTTCACTTAAGTGGCATAGGTCTCCTGGCATTTGGCCAGTGTGCTTGTCATGCTCCCATCCCTCCCAACACATAGCATGGGAATGGTTAGGCAAGCATGAAAAGGAGCTTGAAGCCCTTGAGTAGTAAGGGGAGAATAAGGGACTAAAGACTGCTGTGTTCTTTTTAAAATATTCAGTTAGGCCTTTCCTGGTGGTGTGAGTTAAAGCACAGCACTATGAAGCTAACTGCAGCCACTGCAGCACAAGTTCAATCCCCCGCTAGGAGCTGACCCCCATGGCACAGCAGACCTCTGCTGTCTCATGCCTGCTGCTCCCCACAGCAGTCAACTTTGTCAACTGCCTGTTCTGCTCCCCACTCTGTCTCTGGTGAATCCTCTCACCACCCCTGCACGTCCAGCCTGTACCCTAGTTCTGTATGCATAGATAAATCTTTGTAAAATAAAGGTTAAAAAAAAAAAGATGGGTATATGTATTGCATGAAGGTACAGAAAAGCACAATACTTTTAGAGCAATATAAAAAGTAGTTGGTGTGACTGGAGCCAGGGCTTTATTGGGGAATGGCAAGAGAAGAGATGCTAGGCTTTGTGTGTTAAACCAGTGAAATTGAACTTTGTCCTGAAAACTATGGAAAGTCGTCAAAGGAATATTAATCAAGGGGTAGCATGACCAGATTTTCAATTTAGAAAGATCTCCCTGACTCAGTCTGGATAGTGAAATTTGAGGAAGCTGTGGTCAAAATAGGAAGACTAAATACTGAAACTCTGTAATACTTGAGAAAAGGATGGATGAGAGTGGCCCCTGCTACACTAATAGCTTCAAGAATAGAGTGGATGATAGCAAATATACGGAGAAGGCAGAATTTGAACAGCTTCGACATAGTAGAATGCACCATTCTTAAAAAGTGTGCCAATTAACTGTGTATAGGTTAAAAACATTATGGAAATTCTTTTTAAGGGCTATCATGATAGAAAATTTGAATACAGTTACTTGTGTTTGTTTGAAAGCATAAAATGATTTAAATTCAGCACACATTTGAATACAGTTACTTGTTTGTTTAAAAGCATAGAATGATTTAAATTCAGGCCAACGAGAAAGTCTCTGGGGACACCACAAGTCTGGAGTTTGGGGATCTTACAGAGGATGTAGAATATGCTGACAAGTGATATGTTTACTGTAGCACTAGATTATTACCACATTTCTAACATCAGGATTACATTATATAAATAGTAACTATATGCAACTTTGAGAAACAAAAAATCTTTATTTTTTACAAAAGTTTTCATAAATGCATCTTATATTTGATGTGCATGCTATTATAACAAAGCAACTAAAAATAGAATCACAGTTAAGATAATTTTATGCATATTTAAAAAGTAATATTTTAATCTCTTCAACTTTTAAAAATTGAAAGTAAGCATCTCTTCAAAAAATATCTATTTTCCCCATGCAATTGTTGCAGTAATTTAACAAGGAAAATTAAAATTACCAGTCAAATGAATGTGTAAAAGCCTTTGTCACCTCATGAAAATCTTTTCAGTTTGGAACCATGTTCAGAAATGTCTGTTCAGAAATGTCTGTATGCCAGGTGATTTACCTACTGGCGCTGGGTCAGTGTTCTAACTGAAGAGTTTCTCACTTGGGGTATTGTTCTTACTTGAATGCTAATCCTGTTCTTACTGCAGTTATTTGTCGATTCACAGAAAGCAAAAGAGAGAAAATTCAGACTGCTGGAATTGTTTTTTTCCTGTTTACGTAAATGCTTCCTTAAATAGAAATAGGCAAGAAACACAGCAATTTAGACCAATGTATAGCGTGTCAGTTTTATATCATTATTCATTTTTCCTGAGATATCAAGTTTGTAAATAGTCTGTTTTCATGCAAACAATACATTTTCCCATTCTTCTTTACATTCATTTCATAGTGTTTTAAATTCTAAATAACTGTATCACATTTGTGCTTTACACACTTGGAAAATAAAGAATAACTCATTTTCTTTTCTGGATAAAAAGAAAAGAATTGCTGGGTTTTTTAATGGGCAATATAATCAACAATCAAATAGAGTTGCTAAAACATTATTCTGCTATTAAAATCACAATGGAAAGTTCTATTTTTTCTCATGCTTGTAATTTTTATCTAAATTTAGAAAGGTTGACTTGCTCATGTAAAGGAAACATTGCATTTCTGTCTATTCCTTGAATGTCTGTAAGTTGTTAAACATGTGAAGCTAAGCCTACAATCACACCTGACCTGATTTCAGAGGTCAGACTTTCTCTCTCACCTGGAAAGGAATCACAATCCAATATACGTGTTATTTCTGACAAAAGGAAAAAATTTGGTGTATATTCCATTTTATACTATACACGAGATTAGATTGTAAAATATAAGAATTACTAGCACTTTTGAATGAGAAACAGATGAAAGGCCAAACAAGATTATGTTTATGCTTATGGAACTGATCTCCATTATGGCTCTAGACTTAAATGGGATCTGATATTCACTATGAATGTGAACATCTTAAGTGCATAGCCTTTTTCTATATTGGTTAAAGAGAAATATAGACTTTTCCTTCTTAGTATAAAGTTAGACAAGAAGGATTTTTACATTAACACACTATTTCACTTCTCCCTTTATTAAAAAAGTTCAGTGGAGTTAAACAGAAGAATAGATAAATGTACATGCAACATATTTAGGGCACATTGTTTTTCTCAGCATATCTTCAGTAAACTACTAGCCCAGATGTGATGATTTTCACATAGGTCAGGACAGCTAGTAGAAACGCAAGGTCTTTAAAGTGAGAAAAAGAATTTTAGGTTGTTCATAATCATATCTAACTATGATGATGTGTACATAGAACAAAATTTTGTTTAAAAGTACTTACTAATATTACATTGTTCGAAATTCATTTGGAAACAAAGCCAACAATGAAATTTTAGTTGAATGAAAGGACAATGGGAAACAGCTTTGTTTTTTTGCTATGTGAAGCGATCTGTTTTTAAAATAGTGTGAATATCCAACATAGGTAATGATTTTTCCATTTTTATTAGTCAAAAATATACTGAAGTATAAAAATGGGATACATAAAAATTAATTTTATGTAGATATGGCCTTGGAAATTTTTTATATTAAAAAATTAATGTGCATAGAACTATACAGCTCATTTTCTAAAAGTCACATTTACAGGTGGGTCTGCAGAAAGAATATTCTAAAAGAAAATGTAAAAGATTGGTTAAATACATTAAAAACTGTGTCCCACTGCCAAGACTGAAATATAAGTGATACTCTCCAACGTAGATCGTCCACTAAGCCCGTGTGGTTGTGCAGCTTTTAACCACTAGCAATTGTTTGCAGCTTGGATTTGCTCGAGGGTACTGAACTGTCTAACATTGCCCCAATTTTGTTTTCAGAATCTTTCTCTACAGAAGAAAATGCTTTGCTAGGGGCAGTTCCTCCTTGAGATGCAATCTGTAGCTTGGAATTTAATTGCTGGGCTTTACTTATATGAACTGCTGGCACCCATGTACAAAAAGGTATATAAGTACATAATGTCAGGAAGGAAGTCTTCATGGGTAAGCTCAGAAATCTTTAACGGTTGTATGAATGGAATTATGCCCTACGATAATATTTACTTATAATAAGCTTACAAAATATCTTCGGGGATTTTGAAGAGGTTCTTCAAAATTATGTTGCTGAAAATTATTTGGAAATAACATCTTTTCTTTCCCACATCCTACCTTGATAATTTTGCTGAAATAAAATGGTTCTGAACTATAACCATATGGGTGTCCCAAACCTGGTGTGGACATACTGACAATGGAAGAATGGAGAAAGCCAACAAGGAATTTTAGGTATATTAATTTGATCCAAATGAGAAATAATTCTGGGTTTCTTCTCTCAGGTCTTTCTCAAAGGTCCATTCATTGTAGAGTCAACAGGCATCCTTTTTAGAATTAATTGTGGTTACAAGTCCATAAATATACAGATACTATCCTTGAAATACATTACATTTTATTCTATAGGTAGTTCCTGAATATCTCAATGAGATTGATAAATGATAAAATGTGTTGAAAGATATTTGTAAAATGTCACATAAAATTTGTTTTAAGAACATCTAAGTCTTTCATGGGTGAAAGTAAAAATTAAAGAAAAAATTTTTACATTGCTAAGGATTTACTGTTTAATGATTCTGAAGTTATACAGAAGGTGTGTTATGTTTCATTTTAGCATGATTTTGTAGACCTAATTTTAATTTTTTAAGTTTAATTTAATTGTGACTTTGACAGTTATTGAATGAGGTAGTCCACATTGCCTAGATAGTTGCTGTATCTGGTTTCTATTCCACAAATAATTAAGTACAGTATATCAGTTATATTTTTTCTTCATGTTTAATAGTTCTGTGAACATTGAGAATATATTACTTTTAGTGGTACACAGTTCTTGAGAAAAGTCTTGATTTTTACATTGCCATTTGCGATATTTTTAGCAGCTCACTACAATATCATTTTAATAAAAATAAAGTATACTCAGTGATGATAGAGAAAATATTGTTAAAGACCTCTTGGGACAGAAAAAGGCTCAGTCATAAGGTCACGTGCTTATTCATTTTCATCTGCGTCATTCTGAGTCATTACTTTCAAGAATAACTATAATATTGCTACACAGTCCATTACACTGAGAAGAACTTCCCTTGAACTTCACATGGAGATTGAGTAAAGCTCTTCTATTTGTTTTTTGAAGTACTCTCTCAGCTCAGGTCTCTTAGCCTTTAGTGTTGGTGTCAGCAAGCCATTTTGAACTGAGAACATGTCAGAGTGGATATGAATGGCTTTAACCTAAAAACCAAATGCAGAATACATCTTTATCAGGAATATAACACAGTATTAATAGCATACACGATAAAAGTAAACAGGCATATGGGAGCAGATATTTCTATAAAAACACTGCCTATTTAAGATCAAAATATGCTAATAACGTTTTAGCCTATTTGACATGAAAGGAAGTTATCTTTTCCCCTTTCACTCCTTTGTATAAGTCATCAACAGGAATGCATTGGTGGCTTTCCAGGGAGTGCGGATACAGAGGATTCATGAGTGCCCCTTCCGTCAGGGAGCGCACATTAGCTTCCATTAGAGCAGACACAATGGGCAACTATTAGACTCTGTATGAACAGGGTGAAGGGCACTGAACTCAGTTCTGGTGTGAGGAGCAGTCAGGGGAGACTTCTCGAAGCAGCTGATTGTTAAGGAATGAGTAAGAGTCAACAAAGAGAGAGGTGGGTAGAGAAGGAAATTCTAAGCAAAGGCAGCTCCAGGAAGAAAGCCATGGGCATGAGAGTGGCGAAGTGTGACAAAGGAAATCTCAGTGGCTTCTTGTTTTAGTTAGCAGGGCAGGGAGATATAACTGAAGTGGTAGATGAGACAGTGTATGGAGGAATTCAAACCCGATGCTGGAAGACAATGGAAAGGCACTGGAGGTTTTTAATACAGGGTAGTGGGGGTGTGACTGAATACATATTTTGAAAAGATAAGGCTAAGAGAAATGCAAAAATTGTTTTAAGGAAAATTAGGAATGGAAGCAAGAATGAAAGAATGAGTATTTACATTGCCTGCTTCCATACGGCTGATACCAGTCCTGTTTATACAGTCTCAGGCAAGTCTAAGTGGATGTCCAGGGAGACAGGCACACTTTAGGCCTGTTCAGTTTCCTCCCATGGAGGCTCCAGCTGAAAGAGCACTGTCAGTTCTATGAGAATTTTATGCTGTCAGCTTCAGCTGACACTCTCGACAGGAAATTGCATCCTGATTGACAACTTGGTCTAAATTCAAGGACTTTGTTAAGATAATAAACCCATATCACTAAATCATTAAGGTGATGAAATGCTGTAAGATAGACTTTTAAAAGTTCATTCAAAATACATGTGTGGAATATGCATATGCATTCACTTGTTGTTTTGTGCAGTTGTTATTTATTGAGCAACTACTGGTTCAGGCACCAGGGAGAGATATAAAGCAGAACAAGGTAATGTCCCATGGAACTTACAACCTAATGTGAGATGCTTCAGTATGATGCTGATACTATGGGGATAAACACTGGCAGAGAGTCAGGTGCTTTCCCAATACCCTTCCCTGCCTTTCCATTCTAATAGAATAGTTTGGGTAAAAACAGTCTATGTCAGTCAAAACAATCTTGTTTCTTATTTCACAGTCGGTCTTGCAGCTAGGGATTGACCATGACATCCATTTTTGGCTAGAGAGAAGGGACAGTGTTCACTTCTCTAATAAAAGGTTGAGACATTCCACTTTTTAGTGAAAACTCTCCTTTCTCCTTTGAATATGGGCAATGCCTAAAACTATCATAGCTACCTTGTCACCAAGAGGTGTTAAAAAAATATACTAAAAGTAGAGCATGGAACGATAAGTAGAAGTCTTTGAGGACCTGTACCTGCCTTCAACTGCCTGTCTTTGGACTTCATGGGGTGAAAATAAAACACATTCCATGTCTTTAAAACACTGTAGATTAGGTTTTCCATTAGAGCTAAATGTATTTATGCTTATACCACAAACCCCAGCTTTGGACAGGATTCATTGAAAAAGGAGGCACAAGTTGAATTCTGAAGGTTAAGGATGCCTCTGCTATTTGGCCCTAGTAAGGGGGAGGGGGAGGGGTTATTAAATAGTCTGAGGATAGGAGGTTATCAAGGCAGAGACAACATGTGCTGAAGCACATTTGGGGCATTATAGTGTGGGAGAAGCATATTTAAACAGACTTTGGACTAGAAAGGATCAGTGTCGAGGTGAGGAGTACAGACATGATTCTTTCATATCAGTTGTTAAATAGTCAGAGACAGAATAGCCCTTTGGAAAGATTACTTTATTCAGAATGAACAGGAGAGAGGTAAGATTGAGAGTTGGAAGACCTGTCAAGATCACCTGTGGTGATTCAAGCTACAAAGTTGACAGCAAAGACAGAAATCAATTTTGGGAGCAGAATGGATTTATAATTGGCTTGGTTAAGTGGTAAAGAAATAAATAATAAAATTGCTCTAGGTTTCTGCTTGAGCAGAAAAACTGGAAAAAAGCAGAAAGATTTTTTGCAGGCAGAGGATCAAGTATTCATGTTAAGCTGGAAATGCTTCTGAAACCTCTTCCCCAAGTATTGTTTGCACATTAGCTATATTAGCATGTGTTAGCTAGTACATAATGTACCAGCATTAGCATCAGATATTAGGTGTTTTTTTTTAACCAAATTAAAATATAGAGCAAAAGAAGCGTCTTTATTCTTGCTTTATGCCTAACACACCATGAAACTTGTTTTCTCAATTTAATAAGCAAACTTTTGGTTGAGGAAAGAAGGAAGGAGATGATTAATGTTAGTTAACTATTAGCACTGAAAAGTGATTCTGATTTTTTAAATTTAGAAATATGGTAACATCTAAGTACTTATTTGAATACTATATAACACACACACACACACAAAAGCATTAATGTATGCCAACTCATTAAAAAAAGAACTTCTTGAAGAAACAGTAGTTGAAGTTTTCCAATGATAATACTCAATGCAACATGTATTACTTGTACGTAATAAACACAGTGAAAAATTTAAGAGAGTAAAATACTGTAATTAGGGAAATGCTTGCTAATTTCAACCAATTCATATCTGATTTTAACAAAAATTAGTTAGGTAAGCATTTTAATGTCAGGAAATACAGTGATTCTGGTAAGGGTTTTAACTAAACAGAATTTGAAAAAACTATCAGTGTCAAAGTCCACTTTGTATTGCCTATGCAAACTAGTAAGGCATATAAATATCAAAAATGGTTAAATTATAATTAAGCATGCACATATACATTCCAGCTAACTACATACTTTTATTATTAATACAGCTATGTAAATTTTGAGGTAATGCCAATTTACATTATTGTAATTTATATTATTTCCAGTGCTTTCTATCTATTCATTAAAAGATATCTTTCAAAGATCTCCATAAATTAATAATGCTTGGCCTAATTCTAGGCACTGTCTGCTTCTGAGTATTACATTATATTAGCTATTTTTTCCCAATTCAAAGTTTAATGCGGATCAACCCAGCCTACTAAGTTAGAAGCCCTAATACTTTTAGTGAATTACTTAAACCTTAGATTTATATATCTTTTTATGTTTAAAAACTTTGTGTTAAACCTTAATCAATCATTCATTTTTGAGGAAAAGAGAGAAGAACAAGCTGACAACAGATTTTGGATTCACTCATAATTATGTTGTGTTCTGGGACGCATGCTCCTCAGGCATGGGGTTTAGTTTTTGCTCTGTGGTCAACTGAGGGCACACACAGGCAGTTTGCAGGGTTGGGGATGGGTGTTGTGGAAGGGTAGAACACTACCTGCCAACAAAGAGGAGAATGAGAACAGAGAAAATGAAGAGATGACAGCCTTGGCAATAAAACTCGGGCATTTGGGATGCCACATGACTTCTCTGTACTTGAGGTTACCATGGCAAGAGCAGGTTATTAGAGCAGAAATGCTCTTAAGGCACATGGAAAGGCAAGACTATGCCTCCTCTCTGTTAAATCTTGAACTAGAGTAATAGTTAAAACCGAAACTAAAAATCTCTTTCAAGTAGAATCTGCAGCGTTGGTAGTCTTTTTCTATGAACAGGAACCTAGATGTTTCTCACATGCCCTGGGTGAGGTCACAAGTCCCTACCAGCAGGGGGCGCGCAGGCCTTGGTAGTGCGCAAGATGTCCCCTGGAATGAAGTTGGCTTACAACAGCGTCCTTAGAGCTAACCATTGAGACCAACACATAGGCTCAGACCCACCAGGTATGGCCCCCACTGCACATGACCACATACGACCCGGTCACACAGCTCTCCATTAAGGAAAAGCAATGACGGTAGTTCTAGCAAACTCTGAAATGTAAATATTATGCCAGAAGTGACTTTTATTAAAAAAGAAAAAAATGATAAATATAACTTGCCTGAACATATTGAATTTCATAATTTTTTAAAATAAAGACTGATTTACGCAGACCTTATTTACCCTTAAACAGGTTGACAGATAAGGGTAAAGTCATCTTTTTCAAAGGAACACTGGAAAGATCTATTTCAAAAGAAAAACACTTCTCTCAGCCCCTGAAACTACTTTTTAATTTCCAGTTTAAAACTTAAACAAGCAAGGACCTCCCTGGTGGCGCAGCGGGTTAAAGCACTGCACTGAGAAGCTAAAGCCACTTCCGCATGAGTTCGATTCCCGCCTGCCCGAGAGGTGAACACAAGGCGAGGCAGACCTCTCCTGACACGCCTGCTGCTCCCCTCAGCAGTGTACTTCGTCGATCTGCCTGTCCTGCTCCCCACTCTGTCTCTGGCGAAGCCTCTCACCGCCCCTGAGCCTCTGGCCTATACCCCAGTTCTGTATGTACAAATAAACAAATCTTTAAAAAAAAAAAACAAAAAAACTTAGGCAAGCAAAGTCTTGATCAATGCAAAACTTTTTAAATTGAAAATTACTGTTGCAGTTTATGTTTAAAAATGTTTTCAGGTTATCATCAAAATGAACACAAAATCAAAAATTCTTATAAACCTTGCAGATCTCTAAGGGAATCCAGTTGGAAAAACAAAATTTTATGAAAGACAATTAAATAGAAGGGAATTTTTAAAATTAGTATATTAAAATTTTTCTGTTGGGGAAATTCTAAACATTTTTACTAAAAAGTATCAATATAATCCTATGTATAAGAAGGACCAAATATACTTATGAATTTAGTTACAGTGGAAACCCCAATCCTGCAAAAACAAAAATTTTAGAGGACTTCCCTGACTCTCCCAACACATTCTTTGCTTCTTCCTCTTTGCAGAAGGCACAATGGGCTGACACATCAATGGCCTAAGGGAGTCCAGTCCTTCCACTATCCTAGCACGCAAGTATGATAACCTTGTCCAGCCAACACAGTCTCCATAAAAATAAAAATAAGACAGGACTCAAGTATTGCTGGCAGCTTAGAGACAGACCACATAGACATGATTTACTAGTGACAGCTAGGATAATGTTTCAGCTTTTGAGCATTTGTGGTGATGAGAAGGACAGCCTCACTCAACATACGACCTATTTTAGTTCAAGATGAAGGCTGGTATGCAGCAGGCTTTCAGGGGTCCACTGGTACACAGGCTGCCTGCAGGCCATGGCAGGATGGGTAGGGAATGTAGGTCAGAGCTATCAGGGCTTAATTTAATTTCCATCACTGCATAAAGGACCATAACAAGTATGGAGAAAAGTAATAGTTACCTGTTCAAAAGAATGGAGTCCACTTTCTTTTCCTAACCTCACCATATCTTCCAAAATGATTTTCTTCAGCTCCTGAATTGAACCATATACATAAAATTACAAGAAAACAACAAACAAACAAACAACACATTTCAAAGTGGAGGCAGAGAAAAACATTGCATTTTGAGTAAAGTACAACTGGTGATTATGCCAACAGGTTCTACCCTGCGCCCCCTCCCCACCGAAGTTGAAACTCTGGGACAGCACACCAGTCACTGCCTCTCATCAGGCAAGTAAGGCCAGGCATGACCAAATGCACTTGCATTTTTAAAAAGTGGTGCTCTGGTCAGTGTGATGACTCTGGCCCTCCGTGACTCCAGGAAGGCTCAGAACCCAGTGGGAGAGCTTGAGTCCATACTGGGGAGAAGAGAAGGTCCACGTGACTGGAGAGGGCTGATACTGTGCCAGACAATGGCTATGCTCCTCCACAGTACTCTATGCATGCCAAGGGAATGTTTCTGGAAGCTGTAGTAGCTAATGCTTAAGCAGGAAGAACTGTTACTCTTTCAATTCCATGACTTTCTCAAAGCCCAGTAAAAGCAAAAGCTACTTTACATTTTGAAAAGAGTTTACATTTTGGTCAGTAGGTGAAAAGCCTAACTAAGCTCATCTAGATTGCTGCTAACCTGCTGAATGACCTTGGACTAGTCACCTCCCTCTCAGAATTCTCCTCCAAACTTTAAAACAATGGGGCAAGTTTTTGCTGATGTCTCCTGGCTCTAAAATTCAATGATTTGTCAAATTTAAAGTAGTACCAGTTCCTTCAATAACTCCAAAAAGCAAAACCTCAAGTTGAGGATTCCACCATTCACAAAATAATGTTAGCAATTCCCCTGCATGTCCAAATTTCATGGGCATACTGCTTTTCCGCCCTCAAATTATACAGTAGCATAAAAATTCCAACAGCCTTTTAGGAAATAGCCCCAAAGTACCGACCTTACTTGTGCAGAGTTCTGCATATACCCCTTCAATTCCTCTCTTCTGGGCCCAGCTGGGCATGACTTCAGGGTCAGGCACAACAATGCCCACTAAAAAGGCCTAGAAAATTCACCAAAGGAAAACACGGTCATGACAAAAGCTTTCAAAGTGGTTATTTGTGATACATTATTAAAAATAATTTCTTGGGGCCCTCCCTGGTGGTGCAACGGGTTAGGGTGCAGCACTGCAAGCTAGTCATAGTTGCTTCAATGTGAGTTCGATCCCTGGCCCCAAGGTGATCCACATGGTGCAGCAGGCCTCTCCTGTCTTGCCTGTTGCTCCCCTCAGCAGTGTACTTCAACAATCTGCCTGTTCTGCTCCCCACTCTGTCTCTAGTGAATCCTCTCACCGCCCCTACACCTCTGGCTTGTACCCCAGTTCTGTATGCATAAATAAATAAATCTAAAAAATTTTTTTCTTGGTATTCTCAGACTCCACTCTTCTAAAAATAAGAATATGCTTCAGTTATGAAACATTTCCACCAATATATTTCACAATCTTGACTGTTTTATTCTCTAACCTATTGCTCTAAATTGGCAAGAAAAACAAAAGGTAAAAGTTTAAATACAATCAGTAAAGTTAGTCCTATATGTATCTCTTATTCTCATGCGAATCCTAAATGAACAGTTTTGGATGCCAATCAAACAAATCCCTGAAGCAAAATATGTTTTTCAAAATTTCCAGACCATTAAGAAATTGTTTTATTAATAGGATTTTCATTCACGAAGATTTAAGTTTTAATTTCATTCATCCATTTTAATCTTTTGTCACACTTTCTTTAAAATCTTTAACAAGGGCCCTCCCAGTTGCTTCAGTTCCAGTTTGATCCCTGGCCCCCTGAGGTGATCTACATAGTGTGGCAGACCTCTCCTCTCTGCTCCCTTGCCCGCTGCTCCCCTCAGCAGTGTACTTCGTTAATCTGCCTGTTCTACTCCCCCCCCCCCCCGGTGAATCCTCTCGCCCCCCCCCCGTCTCTGGCCTGTACCCCAGTTCGGTATGCATCAATAAATAAATCTTAAAAAAAATCTTTAACAATATCTGGTTAAACCTAGTGGCAACATAGAAATTATTCATAGTGATATTTCTGACTTCAAAGCTAAAATACATTGAAAGCAGACTGTAACTCCTCTCCATATAATTTAATCCTAATTATATACCTTCAGTATCATTATTTGCAAAACTCTAATTAGCTATAAAGTTCATTTAGATATTTCAAAACAGCAAATATCCTGTATCTTGCTTTAGCACCTTACCTCAAAATTTCCCTTTGAAGTAAGTAGAGCACACATTTAAAGTAGTGGGAATGTCTATTGCTATTATCTCAAGAACTTAATCACCTCAGAGCCATTTACTAAAATATAAACAGTCGAGATTTCATCTTTTAAAAGGGATTTTTTTCTCATGATCTAATAATATACATTGGAGAATACTAGCTGATTGGAATCAACTGCTAAAAAGTTTACCACTTTAATCAAATATCAAATACATAGGAAATTGTTCCAAGGTAACTCTAGATTTTTCAGAGTGGGAGAGCTGAGGCAGAGGGGACTTACCTTCAAGCTGTCCCCGTGGACATAGACTTGTGCCACTGGATCACTTCGAATGTAGATGTTCTCAATCTTCTCAGGTGCAACATATTCTCCCTGAGCAAGTTTAAATATGTGCTTTTTCCGATCAATAATTTTAAGAGTTCCTGCCTGTGGAGTTGGACAAATAGCTTCATAAACAGATGGCATTCCTGAACCTGAACCCCTCATTCTTGGTGCCACAGCCCCTTACCCCTGCCCTGGCTCATCCTGAAAACCCTTCTAGATCTGCTTCTCTATATATCTGTTCTGCTGGTGCTACTGTACAACTGGAGAGAACCACTGCACACGGCTGGCTGATGGTTCCCAAGTTCTCCTGAGCCCTGAGTGCCCACTTCTGTTCTCATCAGCTTTGCTGTTCACATGAACCCTTCCAACCCCAGGCACCCTTGTGCCAGGAAATAGATTTCATCAGGACTCACCTCTCAGCTATGCCCTTGCTCCAGCTGTCCCCCTTTTCACCAGCATGACAGATTCACTCCTTTAAACCAGGCCTAGGCTTCTCGCCCAGCACTGCCTCCACTCCCCAAGAGCAGCCTCTTCATTCCCCAGGTACACAGCACAGTGTCTGGCCCCAAGGCCCAAGCGCGCCTACCTGATGAGCCAGTTAGCATTAGGGGTCCTCATCTTTCCAGGCCTTTGCAGCAGACAGATCACCCCTTCAGCAGTAAATACATCTGCCTCTGGCCTGCAGGACCCCATTCACCTCCCTGACTCTCCTGGACCTTTTTTGAGTTTCTAAGGTGATTAGGTGGGTCTCTACCCTCTGGATCATCCTTTGAATACTGCATCATCTCCACTGACATCTCTTCATTGGCTTAACCTTTTAAAACTTGACTTAACTAATATTATTTCAAAATACTTTAAAAAATTGACTCCCACAGATTGCTCACTACTGTCTTGTGCTTTGAGTTTAAGCAAAATACTAGGTGCTTTACAGGAATTAGTTTTTACTCGCTGCTCACAACGCCCTCCAAGGTGGGTGATTTTATCTGACTTACCAAGAATCACTAGTAGATCCAAGCTTTTGGGGGTAGGGAGCTTCAAGTTGTTTTTTTTTTTTTTTTAAATGTTGAAGGCTCACTTCAAAAAAATTAATATAAAAGGAAGTGCAGTGCCTTGGAAGGGACCTATGCAAGCGAAGGCCCCCAAGCATAAATTTCGTTAGCTAATGGAGAAATTCACCCTCTGTTGACACCCAGGGCCCCTGCTGCAGCTTCGGCCTCCCTCCTCCACACCTGTGGCCCCCACCTGGATTTGCCTGCCTCACACCTGAAGCATCTCTCTACTCAACACATGCTGTTGCTCCTGCCCTGACTGTCCTTCCCATTGTCTCCTCTCTCCTTGGAACATGCCTCATAATCCGAGATGCGGATCCCGTAGCACCCTGTCCTCCTCCCCTGCCACTCCCTAGGGAGCGTGGTCTTCAGTTCATGTTGAGCATTACAATACAGCTGCATCTCCCTCCAACCCCTGGCAGAGTCCCTGACCCAGGCATGTGCCAGGGGTATATCTGTCTGCTGTACAAATAAAGAGTTTCTCAAAGGAAAGCACACATATCCCAGCAGGAGCAAAACAGGCCAAGAGAACTCCTAGAAGGCTCAACATTATTCACATACCTGATAAACTCAACATCTCAGAGCATCCAACCAGAACTATAGCAACTTCCCAGAGTTTCCTGGGTGGCTGCATCAGGCAGGGATTCTCTGTTTCAGTGACAGAGGCTTTATCTGGTCATAGCTTTCATTTAAGCAGCTTTGGAGTGAAAGGCATTTTGCCCAGTGTTTTACAGGTATCGTTTCCTTTATTCCTGACAACAGTAACCATAGTGGCAAGCAATGCTATTATTCCTGTTTCACAAGTAACAGAATGCAGTATAATAAAAGGTTTAGACTAAGAGTTGGGGGTCATAGCCAAAGAAAATCATGTAGCCTTGCTCTCAGTCTACAAATGAGCCAATGCGGAGCCCCTGTGAGGGACAGGCCTTGCTCAAGATCCCAAGAGTAACTTCTGGAAGAGTCAAAAGAACCTGGCCAGGCCCCTGCCCAGCTCCAAGCTTTACCCTCTGCTCATGACCACCTCTCAGCTCAAAGTTCCAGAGAAAAGAAGTGCCAGAGCCTTTTTCAGATTCCTTAGAGTTATGGACACCCCCTGCTCCCTGCACTCCACCCGCTGGATTCCACAGCACTGTCAGATTCTCTTCATTGAAACCATTAGGATTAGGGAATGAGTCTCAAATTCCAGCTCTACCCTCCCACAAAGATCCCTATAACTTTCATCAGGAGGATGGAGAAGGAAGCTTGATGAGGGCAAGGTAAGGAAGAACTTCCCAATCCTTAAAGAGGTGTTCCTGAATGATAATCAGAGTATATGGAGAAAGCCCCATCTCCGGAGTGAATCAGAATACACACCTTCCCATCACCAAAATGCTCAGCGTTCTGTTGTCCCAAACATACGCACCGGCAACCATTTCCCAATGTCTCCAGTGTGAAGCCAGCCGTCGCTGTCCAGGGCCTCTTTTGTCCTGTCAGGATCTTTCAAGTAACCTTTGAAAACATTTGGTCCTCTCACACATATCTGTAGGGACAAACACCTAGTTTCTCTCAGCCCACAGTGTAAGTAATGCTAATGTGAGGCTGTCAAGAGGCATGAACAGAATATTCCTTAGGAAAACCATTGTGGAAATTGCAGTTAGGGCAAAAGAGGACAGGAACAACCCCTGCTTTCAGAACTGTCTCCTGTCCTCTCCCCAGCAGTGTCTCTTCCATCTTTCCTCCATGCCCTGGCCACTCCTGGCCTCCCTCTGTCTTCTCTTCCTCTTCAGGAATTCCTCAGCCTCCCACTTGATGAGGTCTCATCAGAAGCTGATGGCTGGCTGACTATGCCAGAGATGCTCGACCATCTTCATGACCAGTCAGTTTTCCCACTCACTCTCAGGGAATGAACAAGCTCCATGTATCTCAGCTGTCCTATTTGTAGGTTATGTTTCTGCTGGGACAGACACACAGCAGAATGCCATGCCAACTAGGACCCAAAAAAAAGATTATTAAATAGGTTGGGAATTCCAAATCTTAATTTAGACCTAACTGCACTGGGGGTTGCCTGATCCACAGACAGGAAAGGAACAGCTGAATTCAGTTGTATCATATTTATCAGGATTTTACACATTGGGTGAAAAGAGGATACTTCAATTTCCATCTATTTTAACTTACTACATGTAACTTACTACACCAACGGGTATGAGTAAAATGCTTCAGTTTACCTCTCCCTCTCCTTTGTGTGTCCAATAGTTCAGTTCCTCGACATCAACCAGCTTGATATGATTACAGGGCAAGGGTGCCCCTACGTGCCCTAGAACACCAGACCAATAGAGCACATGTCAATTTTCAGACCAATTTCAGCACTGAGAAGGGCTTTTGCTGTACCCCCCTGACCTGAGGGTTCAAAGTGGGGAATTATGGGTGGAAAGCTGTTAGATGGGTATTCGTCATGGGTAAGTGCTAATCACAGGTGGCAAAACAAAGTTCCAGAGAAAGGAGATGCCAGCCTCTACTGGGTCTTTATTTTATTCTTAAAAAGTGGGCAGGCATACCTGTCTTGGCACCAACATATATAGCTTATGAGGGCTCACACCAACACCAAACATACACTTAGGATTCTTTTCTACAATAATGCCACTCCACTATTAAGACATGTTGGGTTGGGGTTATAAACTAAAGCCATCTTTCCCGCCAGTCACCATACTGTTGATTCATGCACATAATGATCATCTAGAAATCATATTATAAGTCTAGACTAAGTCTGGGATGAGAGATGAAATTTTCCACTGCTTACAGGTGCCCAAGTAAGGCTGAAGTTTCTGGCTCACACACTTTGGGAAACAAATGGATAGAGAACAAGGATGAGGAAAATCATGCCTGAAAAATAAGGCCTCAAATTTTCTTGGTTTAAAAACTTCAACCACAAAATGACGTCTACGTTTTCTAGTGATTACTAAATAATTCAGTGGCAAGGTGGAGGATTTTTAGGCAGGTGCTGGCCAAGGTCCTGAAAGATGTGAGTCATATGGATGAAGAATGAACTGCTGACACTTTTAGGTAAGGAAGCTGCCAAATCTTTCACAGTTGTGCCAATGTATGCATTTCTCATATTCCATAGCCTTTGAAAATTTTTATGGTAAGGGTGAAAAAAATATAAAACCTCAAAAGTCTTACATAGGAAGATGGAAATAATGACACAAAAGGGGAAACAGTGGCCAAAGGAAGAGGATAGATGTATGAGAACAATCAGGAAATGTGGTGGCAGCAATAAGAAAAAAGTCAGTGAATCCCAGTAACTCAGAGACAGCTCTTATACTAGGTGTTCTAGTGGTACAGAGGTCGAGGTATTTAAGCGGACTTTTAAGAGTTAAAATGTGAAAGAAAAAGCTTCAATTATGCGACTTGGCCAAATGTGATTTCAATTCAGAACCCCTTATCATGTTTCTGCTGACTCTGTAAAGTGCTCTGGAAATAGTATCGCATTACTGAGCGTATTTCTTTTTTGTGCACATCTCCAAAGTTTTCTAATGTGCACTTGGTCAAAACTTAGGCATAAAGAGTGACTGTAGGCACGGGACTATAGTGGTGGCACAGGGGTGATTTGGTGATGGGAAACCCATGGGGATTACAATTGAGATGAAAAAAAAAATGTGAAAAATGATGTAAAAATAAACTTTTTAATAAAAAATAAATAAATAAATAAATAAAAAGTAGCTAACCAAAAAAAAAAAAAAAAAAGGGCAAGAGAGAAGATGTTCTTAATACTTATTATTTTCCTCATTTTAAAACAGCCTTAAATAAATTCTTAAATATTAAAAAAAAAAAAAAAGAGTGACTGTAGGTGCAGAGGAAGATGGTATCTTGAAGGATTCTTTTGTTGAGTCATTTTCACATTGTTCTAGTGTCTATACTAATTTGAGCTAACTACTGCTTCCTCCTTGTCCTAAAAAGTGAGTCCCTTCAGAATGAGGATATGGCTATGGGCTCCTTCTTCCTCAGGCTGGTGCTGCTTTCTAGACATTATTGTTGCAGCAAACTCTAATTCCTGAAGGATCTCTAAAATGACCCTGTAAGAAATAGTGCTCTCTCCTCTACACACTTACTTCTACTTCCTAAAACAGCTAAACAACAACTTACTTCCTTCATTCTAAAGTGACTATAAGCAAAAGTAGTATTTTTAATGTATTAAATTCAATATATTAATATTTACTGATTTTCCATCTACTTTCTGATCTATTATTTTTACATGATTTTTATTAACCTATAAAAGAAGTGGGGAAATGAAAAAATATACAACAAGGAAAATAACAGTTCCGTAATGCTACAACCTATACATATCTAAAATCAGTGTTTTTCTTCTATTTCTTTCTTTGTGAGCACCCATGTAAATACACTTTTGGTGACCAAGTTGTAGAGCCTGCCACTTTCACTCAGCAGTGCCCTGTGACCCATTCTCTCATCTTCAACCATTCCTACCTGAGGTCCAGTCCCCGGGTGTGGTGAAGGTACATCCTGCCGTGCACTCAGTTTGGCCATAACCTTCATAAACCTTCAAGCAAAACATGAGAACCATACTGTAGGCACACCCTCCTGCAGCTGATGGGCTGCCCTTTGCAACCAGCCATCGCCCACTGAGTATGGGGCTGCACCATGCTGGGGGAGAAGGGGCTCTGGACAACTTCAGGTGAAGCTGAACACAGGCAACTACTTTGCTACTTTTACCACACACACATAGTAGAGAAGGGTACGTGGTTTGGGGGTAAAGATTTCTAACCTACTTTTAAACAGTGACACTGATATTTTTCATTTGGAAAGTATGTATTAAAGGCAAGCACTTTTAAGAGCCACTATGTTTTATTTTGTGTCTGTGAGAGACTCCCCTCTAGAACCCCAGGTGATTGCTGCAATAAACTAGATGGTATAGTCTGCCTTGGGGAGTGTACAGGCCATGTTGGTGTAGAACAGGAAGACAGTATATGAAGACTGTGGCACCTAATGTATAAAAATGCAAGCATGTCCATTCATGAATAGATGTGCCTAGTTTACTTAAAACTTATCAGTCACAACAATGTTATCATATCCCTTGTATGCAGGAGCTTATATTAATTAAGTGGATAAGTGAAGGAATCATTTCCTTCATTTTTAAGAGATGATAAAACCCACTGAATCAAAAACCAAACATAAATGGACCTTCATCCCCCCACTCCCTGTACCCCTTTTCTGGGTTGGGAGATATTTTGCAAGCTGAGAAATACAGACAGTATATGCTGATTCATATATAGCTTATTGGGTCCCTTGTCCCAGTGGATACATCTGGGCTTTCCTGAATATTACAAGGCTACCTGGCTTTCCCTGCTCTGGATATTTTTTATCCTCAGAGAAGGAAGCTTTTATCTCATTAAAATCTTGCTCCCGTAATCTTTCTCTGCACAGTAAAGGGTATCCTGCATTTAACACACATCTCATTGCCCCCAGGGAAGGCCACCTAATGGCAATACCTGGCACCCCAATGCTGCCCGCAGGAATCCCAGGACTGTGGGTGATGCAGGGGCTGCTCCAGTAACAATCATCCGCACACACCCACCAAGACTGGCCTGTGGCAAAAAAGAAGAAACTGTCAGGAGCTGTGCTCAGGTGTCTACCCCATTTGTGCCTCATTCAATATTTGGACCCTATAGGACTCTAGAATAGAAAGGAGGCCTGAGGCTGAACAATGCATGAGTTGAAAAGATCCTTCTCCTTTCAAATGAATAAATCAGTTTTGTAATTCAACCCACAGTATGGCCAAATCTTTTATACCTTTTGAGATAAGTGCCATTAATCAGTGCAATATTCCATAATGTTGAGTTTATCTTCCTTAAAATATTCAACTGTTCCCTCAGTCTCCCATCGTTTGCTAGCATCCAAAACAATTACTTAGGACAATTTCTTCCCACTTCCATTTTAATGGCATGACTCTTTTCCCTTTAATAAATCAATACCATGCTCTATTTACAATGCACTGCAGAGGACAAAGAATTCTTTAAAGACTTTGTTTCTGTAAGTTGATCCAAGACAGTTTAAATATTAATTTCATAGCTGAAAATAGAGTAGTAAGAAAAAACAAGTAATGCTACTAATTAACTACAAATTGCTTGAGTAAGGCTAAAATCTTTAGTGGGTTAAAGCAATGATTTATGATGGGCCTGGTTTGGAAAAGGTAAAAGGAAACAGGAAAGGAAGTCTCTTGGGTGTCTCGTTGGTGGCATGGGTTAAGTCTCAAGCTATCGCAGCCACTGCGGCATGAGTTCCTGACAGAAAGGTGACCCACACGGTGCAGCAGACCTCTCCTTTCTTGCCCACTGCTCTCCTCAGCAGTGTTATTTCAGTAGATCTGCCTGTTTTGTTCCCCACTCTGTTTTTGGTGAATCCTCTCACGCTCTGCACCTCAGGTCTATACCCCAGTTCTTGTATGCATCAATAAGAATAAATCTTTAGAAAAGAAAGACAGATGCTTGGTCATCTAGCTAGAACCTAGTGTCGATGGAAAGCATCCATGGCTAGGGCTACAGGGTGGGGCAAGGGAACCTCCCGCCCCAAGAAGATCCCTGATGCATCTGTCTACCCATAGCAAAGCTGACACAGTATCTTGGAAGGTTGGGGGACCTGCTTTCCAGGAGTACCTCTTTCTGGTTGTTTTTGGCAACAATACCACATCTTCAAAGAATAAAAAATGAGCCCTTTAGAATTTCAATGGTGGTTTTAGCTTTGATTTCATGAGCAAATGAGGTATTTTATTTTATTTTACTTTTTAAAGATTTATTGATTTATGGATACACGGCTGGGGGACTATGCCAGAGGCTCAGGGGTGGCGAGCGGCTTCACCAGAGACAGAGTGGGGAGCAGAACAGGCAGATCGAGGAAGTACACTGCTGAGGGGAGCAGCAGGTAAGACAGGAGAGGTCTGCCGCACCATGCAGGTCACCACCGTGCAGATCCCTGGTCCGGAGCCAGGGATCGAACCCTCACTGAAGTGGCTGGGGCTAGCTTGCAGTGCTGTGCCCTAACCTGTTGCATCATCAGGAAGGGCCACAAATGAGGTCTTTTATAAGACTACAGGCCACTGGGTTGAAATCTAATTCTTCTGAAAGGTGATCCACCAGACATTTTATGGCTCTAAAATCAGTCGTTCATTTTTCTTACCTGAATCTTATTAAAGAAGAGTTCATCCCAGATGCTATCATTCCTGACAATTCCACTCCGGACCTCCGCCTGTTTACGCCTCGCTGCAAATTCCAGGAGCCAGCGCTTTAATGGCGTGTCTGCCTGGCTGAAGATCTGAAGAACATAAATTGGGTCTGCATGTTCTATGGTGCAACCCCCACACCCAGGAAGAGGCCCAGACTGTCCAGCAGAGAAGCGAAGCCATGCTCCCTTCACCCCTGCCAGAGATGAATGCTTATCTCCACAGGATAACATTAACAAAGTTCAGATAGATACATCGTAGGACTAGAAATTATAGGAAAAAATATCTTGCTAACCAGGGTATTGGTTAATAGGAAGAAAAGAGGTGAAGGAAAGGCGAGAGCTAGGAATTCAAGAAGCAACTTCCAGAACCTGGGCCTGGAAGCATAGAAAACCTGCCTGGCCTTCAGATTCTTCCGTACAAGCAGGTAAGACAGGCAGCCCCCCAGCCCTGCCAGACACCCTCAGATAAGGGCCGACCTTATCATACATCCTGTTCAGCAGTCTTGGGACCACCGGGAAAATGGTGGGGCACAGAGCCTTCATGTCATCTGAGAGGAGGCGAATATCTCCTTGGAAGAAGCCGACACGGCCTCCATGGCAGTAGACGACAGACTGTAGGGAGAGGACAGGAAAAAAAAAAAGTCTCTCAGAGAGGAACCCTTAGCTAGAGCTATCCAAACTGCCAAACTGCTACCCATGACCCTGTAACCCAGCTTTGGCTGCTGCCATGAGCCACTGAAGTGACTCCCCACATATACACATCCCCTCCCACCTCACCACCTTCCCACTAAGTCTCATTCAGGTATGGGGAGAAGAAATAAGGGATGGACTAGAATCCTGAGCCTTTGGGAGATACCCTGGCAGACCGGCCAGTCTCACTGGTACCTGTCCCTCTTGTTCACTCCCATGGTGGGAGAACAGGAATTTGGTCTTGGGCGTCTGAGCTGCACTAACCCATATCACTGGGTCTGGTCTCAGTGTTAGAGAGTGGAAATTTCCCGTAAAGACTCCTCAGCAACTCTGGAAGTGTGTAGTGCCCATGAGTAAAGAGATCCTGCAAGTGTTGTCTGGTGGGAGGCCAGAGGGGAGCCTGGACAGTTCTCAGTGAGACTAGGGGTACTCTATATGCTTCTTTATTTAATGCTTACAGCAACCTTGCAAGGGAGACAGTTTTTCCTTGTCTCCATTATACAAGTGAGGAAAACAAAGCCTAGAGAAGTAAAAGGACTTGCCCAGAGTCACAAAATTATTTCACAGTACTAAACCTGGCATTGTAATCCAGGTTTAGTAAGCATGCCCTATTATACCAGCTCTCCACCCCCACCCTCATCACAAAGCAAAGTGAGAGCCGCTTAGAAGACACAGTTTGTTTAAGTCCTGGCCCCTTGAGTGACAGATATGTGGAGGATTCTTTGTTTCCCACAACCTCATATTCTACCTCCCCATTCTCTCAGGCCTCAAGGCCTGCCTCAGGATCACTCCTCCAGTCCCATCTACAGCCTAAGGTGCCATGAGTGTGATTCTCTAACTTTACTGCCTTGTTTTCTTCTTAGGAGTTTACAAAATATAGTATATATGTGTTTGGTCTGTAAATGAGCCACACCGTGCAAAGGGTGAATGGTAGAACCCATCTGCAAAGCTGCAATGCAATCTGAGGTGAGGCCATCAGCTGGGGTCTTCCCCAGAGCAGTGCTCCCAGGAGGGACAGGTGGGATGGCTGAGGTCCTCTGATCCCTCTGACCCTTAGGTACCTTCCAAGGACAGGGCAATGTAGTTCTACTTCAAGCTACAGTGACAAGTGACATTTTGCTAGGGTTCTGGGTACAGATTGTGCCTCCCTGAAGCCAGGGCCTTACCTGCACCATTCGCTCAAACATGTGTGCTAAAGGCAAATAGGAAATGTGCACATCCGCACAAGTGGGAGCCCACTGACTCTGTAAAAAAACAGAAGGAGCCCAGGCAAGGCCCGGTCAGTCAGGTGGGCGTCTTACCTGGATTACTCTCTCAAACATGTGAGCCAGAGGCAGGAAGGAGATGAGCACATCGTCCTGTCTCGGAAAGATCACTTTCTGCAGGTGACGGGCATGGGAGACAGAAAGGAAAGAAACACTGACAGGAAGACGACAAGAGAGTCATAAAACAATAAAGAGAAAATGGTCCTAGAGGGGCAAACGGGAGAGGGGGAGGGGAGTGGGGGAGGGGGTGGGACAGAGAGAGAGTTAAGATGAGAGAGAAAAAAGGTGAGAGAGAGAAGGAAGAAGATGAAAGGTGCAGAAAGAAGAGACAGAGAGACAGGGCAGCATAGGAAGCGCAGTGTTAGGTCGCAGCGCCAGTGGGTCTAGGTTATCTGCAGAAGCAAAGAGCCCAATGAAGCACACATAAACCAGCAGAGCCCAGCTCCGCAGGGAAGTCTCCTCTTGGACTGACCTCACTTGTAGTCAGCTGGCGCCAGCCTGGCTCTCTACCCGCCTCCCCACAGCTGCAGGAGCTGCCCTAGGCCCAATTTCCTGGGTTTCCCCTGGCCACTGGGCAGGGATTCAGAGGGTCGCGTATTGTCAGCACTTTCTACTCCTTTCAGAGAAAGGAACCCAGAAGATCCTAAGTCTCCATCAACTATGGGGGGAGGGGGTGTAATGCACCAAACCAGGGCTCACAAGTCACGGCCTGGGAACACTGAGGGAGCGGCTCAGATGGGACTGGCCTCTGGGACAAGGGACGGCCGGGCCGTGTGTTGGACTTCCCAGCTGTCGGCCCTTTCAAAGAGGCCTTCCCTCCCCTGGGCTGGCTTGGGATGAATTTTGGCAAACTCTGAGAACAGGGGTCTAGGATCTTGACTTTCCTACCACCTCTGTCACTGTCTGCGGGACATGCTCCATGGTGTCATCCAGCATGAAGGTGGATGATTTTTCTCCACAGTGGAGGAAAAATGTAACTGACATGAAAAGGTACCTTCCTTTCTCCTTAAGGAAACTGTAGGACATTTGGATACTCACCCCTTGTGGAAAAAGGTCCTTCTTTCCTTAGCTGGTTATAAAATGCTAACATGCTTTTGTCAGGCCAAGATACCAAGCTTTTTGGATTTTACATTTACCTTTAAGTACAGCCTTATAACTTAGCAGTTGTCGTTGTTTCTCAGACTCTAGTAGTCCTTAAATACAAAATGACTGAATTAAACCCTGACCTATTCAAAAAACAAGTCAAGGAACACTTTCTAAATGAAGGCACACACAAAACCACACATTTCTCAATTTTTGATGTTAAGAATGGAAAGTAGTTTACATGTTTTTCTCTCTGGGGTGTGAATGCTTAGAAATCAACTGAATTTTTATCACGTATGGATCGTTTCAGAGGCTGGGGTTAAGACTGATCACAAAAGTGGGGCTGCCCTAATGAGAACAGACACTCCTGCCAGTGAATAGCAGCCAAGTATATAGGGAGAAAAAAAAATAAAACAAAAAACCTCTGAGACTTGAAGGTGTCCTCAAGAGACACCTGCATTACTGAATCTACTTTATTCACCTCTGTCACTTTCAGAAAGCCTGAGAAATCAGCCACCACGTTCCCATGGGTGAGCATTGCACCTTTTGGGTTCCCTGAAAAGAGAAAGCAAGAAGGTTAATTAGTTGGAAGCTCAAGAGCCACTCCTAGAGAACAGTGCTTGAGTTGGGAGTCCCAGATACCAACTGCCATCCACCGGGGCCTCAGCCAGCATCCACAGCCGCCATCAAAGTGACTGCTGCTTCAGGGCCCTTCATCCTGTAAACACTAAAAGCCCACCATCAAGTGTCCAGCAGCCTGGGATCGGAAGGTAAGGGACACAGGTGCCCAAGTGGGGTAACTTGAGGCCTGAAGGCTTGGCTACCCATCTTCTCACATACAGCCAGTGCTCAATGCTGCCCTCAGGGCCTGCCTAGTGTCCAGAATCTAGCACTTTAGGACTTGCTTGCCACACCCAGTCCCTGGAGAGCCCAGGCCATGTTGGCGATCCGGAGCACTAGGGAAGCCTCTACTGCTGCTCACTGGCAAAGATGGGGCAGTGACGCTCTTGTCTTGATAGGACCTGCTGCTCATGAGAAAGCCTGGGAGCTCTGAAGCATGACTCTGAGGTCAGAGGCCAGGTAGGGCTCCTAGAAAGGGTGACCAGCTTGATTATCATTTCATACTGGGGGGGGGGGCATGACACTGATGTAGCTGCTGGGCAGATCTGACTGGGCTCAAATCCTGCCTGGACTTTTCACTGTTTGCATAACCCTGACCAGTCATTTCCCCTCTCTCAGTCTCCTCACCTATAAGAAAGGAATACAGGTCACAGGCCTTCTGTAAAGTCTAAGGATATAATCCATGTACAAAATATGTTAAATAAGAAATTTCTACTGAGGCAGCAGATAAAATAGCTGTGAAATTCCACAAGGAGGGGCCAGACCATGCACAGAATTTATCCAGGAAATAAACCAGTATATTAATTTTGCAATGCACATGAGAAAGAGGTAATAAAACGCCGAGTACAGATTAAGAGAGTGAACAAAACTGTTCACTTAAAATGGCTAATTTCATGCTATGTAAATTTTACCTTAGTGAGACAGAGAGGGAAGGAGAGAGGGGAGAACAAAGAGAAGAGAAAAGGTAAGGAGAGGGAATACTGAAAGGAGAATTTCATTGGAGAGAGTTTCATGACACATCAAAGGGAAGGAATCCTGGAGGACCTTCTCTCCCAACATATCCCGAAACCCAAAGCTAACTCAGATCCTGAGGGAAGAGCTGACCATGTTCCCTGCAACTGGAGGAGCCAGTGAGAAAGGTGAATAAGCCCATGGCTACAAAAACAAACAAACAAATGAAAACTGTAAACCCCAGGGACTGGAGATGGAAACTCAGCCTGAATGGGTGGGGGTGGGTGATGGGTTAAAGAGGGGATTGTGCACACCAGGCAATATGCCATGGCAAAGGGATCACCCCCACACGTCGGGGGAAGTGCACAGTGCACACCAGGGCAAAAGCTGGAAGGAACAGGGAGTGAGCAGCCAAAGGAAGAGCACTACTTGCATCAAGAGAAATGAAAGCATCCTTGAAGAGCAAGTTTTAAACATTTGCCTGAAGTCATCTCCCAAAATTCACACCCACCTACTTAATCTCCCTCTCCACTTATACCTGGTGAGAGAGAGCAGAAACCTTCCCTGGCAAGCTGGGAAAGGAGAAACACCAGAGACAAAAAGAGGAAAGACAGACCATGCCTTCCCCCCAAGTCAGCAGCCAGTCCTAACTGGGAAGGGGGGGAACCTCAATGAAGCAGAGGCCCATTTTGGGACTGATGATTGTAAAGTTGAATTAAGACTATGTTTGTGACCTGCAACTACCATGGGGCTTTTGATTACCTGAGAATGACCAAAAATGGCATAAAATGCCTGCTTCTTATGGAGAGGCAGAAAAAGAACTGAGTTAGTTTGAAGGAACAGATGGAGATGAAAACAAATTGCTCTCATAATTGTATCTTATGAAGCCAGTTTGTTCAACTTGTTGGTGACCTATTTGTCAGAGACAAGAGCACCAGTAATGGCCTTATCTCTGTCTGACCAAGATGTGTGGGGGAGGAATTTTAACAAGAGCTCTGGCAAATCACAGAGAGGACACAGGTTACAGGATTTTTAAATTTACAAATAAAAAATTTACATTCTCTAGTAGAAAGCTGTTAAAATACCCTTCTTTTGATAAAAAATAAGATACATGGGCTCCATTTCACCTCTACTGATCTTTCGTCCCATCAGAAAATTTCTAACATGAAGTTCCTGAGTCCCCAAACTATTGTGAAGTATCACTTGGAAATTTTCATATGTGGATTCTCAGGCTCTGGAATTTTGTAAGGAAATCCCTGAAATACTAGACATGGAATTAGACCTGTCACAAAATATCCGTTTTTTTGGTTGTTGTCTTGTTTTTTGTTTTTAGAGCTTTAGATCTGCCAAAGTGACTGACTTGCTCATGTGTAACAGGACATCAGAGTGGATAGTCTGAGAATCTCAAGAAGAAGTTGTCTTTGTTGATGAAAAATGTCTAAAGCCTCCACTTATCTCAGGTCAAAACACACACAATAGTAGTAGTTTCTCAATCTGCTTGGATAGACAAGCCAATGCAATGAGAAGAGTTTCAGAAATAAATGTTTTCTTGTTGATTATGAACTGAATTTTACAAACTTCTAACGAGTGATAGCATTTTTTAAAAAATCCACCAAAATGGGTCCTCCCTGGTGGCACAACGGGTTATGACACAGCACTGCAAGGTGGCTGCAGCAGCTTCAGTGTGAGTTTGATCCCCACCCTGGAGGTGACCCACATGGCACGGTAGACCTCTCCTGATCTGCCTGCTGCTCCCCTCGGCAGTGTACTTCGTCCATCTGCCTGTTCTGTTTCCCACTCCATCTCTGGTGAATTCTCTCACCCTCCACACCTCTGGCCTGTACCCCAGTTCTGTATGAATAAATAAATCTTTAGAAAAAAAACCATAGAATTAACTAGGACAAAAGTTGTACATAAAAAAAAAATCTCCAGAAATACTCAACTTATGTACTCAAGTCATCTCTAGATGTCATCCAAAGGATAACAGAGAAGTGACTGCTGACCACAAATTCTGGGGGGAGACTCAAGGCCTGAGCTGGGGAATGGAGGATGGGCCACTGGAAAGGCTCTACTTGTTGGCTCTGATTCAGGACGAGTATATTCAGACCTTTGGAAGCATCGCTTATAATCATGATATGGAAAATTTTCCAAGGTGATCACATGGAGGAATAGATTAAGGTCTCCTATCTATACCTATGTGCAATCTAGGTTGAGGGATGCACATTTCCTATAGTTCTACTGCAACGTCAGTTTGAGGTGCTGCCACCCAGCATTTTGGCATATGAGACCCACTTTCCCTTTTCCACCCTCTACCCTAAAGCTGGCCACTTGCTCTCCAGCTGCAAAGAGAAAAATTACTTCTGGAAATGGCATTTCAGCTTCACCCAGTGTTGGAGGGTGGGCAACCCATGGCTGAGATCCACTGGACACTTTACTGAGTGAAGATCTGCCCAGGATGGACATTGGCTCCAAGAGACAGCAGCTGTAGGGTGAAGCTGAGCTCTAAATCTCTCTTTTAGGGGTGGGAGCTGGGACTGGAAGCCATGCTGGGCCACCTGGCTGCCTGTTCCCACTTTTACTCAGTCAAAAGAGAATTACAAAGCATATCTGTGAGAGAAACACTCTAGATGTTTTATAGTGCAGGTAATATTCGCCTCCCTGCTAACATTATTTAATTGAACCTTTCAGCGACACCATAATTTTAAAGATTCAGGCTGATAAGAATACAGCAATAACTGTAATCAAAGCCAATTATGGGATATACCCTTTAATGTGGGCACGGCACCAGGCATTTCACACATATAGTAGTAGCTCAGTTATTTATTGAAATAGCCCTATGCTGTAGGTATTAAATGCTTTTATTTAATCATCAAGTAAATTGAGGTTTAAGAGGGGATAAGAAATTCTCCTAAAGCCACACAACAGGAACCCTGTGATGTAGTTCTATGTGCAACGACAACACCAGTCAAGTGAGTATTTTCTCCGGAGACACTGTCTCAGAGTAGCCACAGCTTTGGGGTTGATGACATTTACATGCTCAGCCAAATGACTGAGGATGACTGGCTTTTCCTGGGTATCCTCAAGTTCCCCAGTCCCACTAAGAATTCCCAGCACCCTCCTGCTCAGACTCTTTGGTAGACTCCAGACATATGACTCCTGCCATCTTCCCTGTCACCCTCCTCCCAAGCAGTCATTTTCTCTCTCACTTCAGTCATTTTCTTGGGCTTCCTTTGGAGCACTTGGCTCTGACCATCCCACCGAGTCAATCTAGCTGTCTACGTTTTCTACTCTTCCATACGGAGGCCTCAGAGGCTTGAGAAGCATCACACCATGGCTGGTAAATGTTGCTCTACTCCCCATTCCTCTCAGCCTCCAGCCAGGATCCTGGCTACTACTACGCCAAGTAGCCTCTCCCCCGCCAAATCTGTTTAGCTACCCAGACTCCTCTTCCACCCCCCACACTTGTGGGGAGCATCTTGCTCCTGGTACTTGGAAGTCTCCTCTCTCCCCCACCCCAAACCTCAGAAAGCTTTGGGGGCCTCGCTCTATCAAGCAATGCCTCCCTTTTCTCTATCTCAACTGTAAGAAACACTTGGTGGCATTTCCAGGTAATCACCCCAAAAACCCTTTCTCCCACCAGCTGTCATTCTTTCACAATGATCTTGTTTTAAAATCATCTTTCTCTTGCAACATAACACACATATAAGAAAATGATCAAATAAACACTGGGCTCAACAGTGTGTTTTCAAAGTGAACTTACCTGTGCAACCAGCGCCCAGATCAAGAAACACATTGTGATACTCCATCATTACCCGGGAAGGCAGACTGCCTAGTTTGTGCTTGTAGTTTTACATACAAGGAACACTTTTTGTGCTGGGTTTCCTCCACTCCACGTTGGGTAATAACATTCTCTCATAGACACATCTTTCTCTTATTGATGGGCACTTGTTTGCTTCCAAATTTTGACTGCTACAATGCTATGATCATTTTATAGCACGCTGTCTGGTGATAGGGACAAGATCCTTAAAATAAGTGTCCACAATTGCTGAAGACATTCTCATCTTCCAATCACTCCTCAGTCAACTCTGCCTGCCCCTCACCAACCCCATCCTGAGGCTTGCCGAGAGCAATGGCAGGTTGAGGGAGGCAACCTATGGGCACACCTTCACCACCAGACAACACTGATGGGGTCTGTTCTCTAGTTTCTCTGGCTGCTCCATTCAGCCTCCATTTGGAACCCCTCCCCTATTATTTCCCTTCTGTCTTGTTCCCAGACCCTGCTCCTAGACCCCTTTCCTCACTCAACTCTCCCTTTTCAGCAACATTTGCTTTCTTGCCGGCAGCCATCCTGCCCAAGCTCTTGCCACTGACAATACCCTGGCCCGTTTCTCCTTGGGTGACTGAGCCTGCAGGACTGTGCTTAGATTTACTTCCTCTCAGCGCCCTCTCTGTCCTGCAGTTCTTATTTCTTGGTGGCCTGGTACTGTAAACATCCTAGGGAGTAGCCACATTGCATTGAGCAGCTGACAACATGAGTCATGAGCTCATGACAGCAGGGCTGTGTCTGTCTGTCCCTGCATCCTCACTCTACTACTTGTCAGTAGGTTTGATGCATAATGGGTGTTCCATAAGTGAGCTGAATGAATTTGCATAAATTAGAAAAATGGTAAAAACACAGTGTGTGTGAAGCATCTATTTTAGACTACTGCATTTTCTACTCTGGGAATGGAAGGTACCTAACTCCTAAGTGTATATCTTAAGTATCATTCATAGATCCCAATTTCCAAAACTGGTCTCATACCACTGCAAGCTTTTTTTTTTTTTTGGAGGGGGCATTCGGAACCCTGTTCAGCTAAACATACTTACCCATCCACCTTCCCAAACCCCAAGCTCATTAAAGTTCCAAAGCACTTATCTTGAGACTCTCCTGAGATGTTTCCATCACATGCAAGAAGAAACTTTCCAGAACGAGTCCACCAGAATCATGAACTAAATGTCAAATTGAGATTATATTCTTCATCTTTTCCCACTGAAAGAACCGTTGGTGAAGTTGGGAGACCCGACGCTCAGTGTGGAAGGAAAGCTGAATCCAGGACTAGGATGCTGAAGCACAGGGGGCTGATGTGTGCGGCAAGAGGCTGACCACCAGAGGCGCAACACTGGCTGGTGCTGAAGCCAGGGAAGCCAAGGGTTGGCCAGGCAGAGTGATATCCACTGAGAGGCCTACTCACTCCCAGCCTGTCTCAGCTCCAGCCACGCCTCTGGAAAGTGAGACTTGGGCTTGAAATCACCACCAGTGTCCCAGGCTTCATATTCTGCTTCTACCAGACAGAGTTTGGGCAGATGGCTCAATTTCGCTTTGATTCTGTAGTCTAAAAAAACACAGGACAAGGAGCCTCCCCTACCCTCTCCATTCAGCAACAGCATATTTCTGCGTCATGTGCTGCTTCTCCAGACTCAGGGCTAGCAGCCCATTAAGAGCTTGAGGACACTCTTGGGAGGCAAGCGTCTACAGCTAGGGGCCACAGTGGTAACCTGTGCCCCAGTCCAGAGTGGAGAGACCTGGCACTCAAAGTCCATGCTGTGAAAGTAATGACAAAAAGCAACATAAACATGAAGGGGCGTTTTGGACTCTGGGTTGGTTCTGGAGAGTGGTCAGCTCCTGGAGAGTGAGAGCCATGCTACTTCTTTTCTGACAGGTTTTAGCAGAGTGGGATGGAAGTCTTAGAATCCACTTGAGTTTTTAATAGCAAGATTACATCTCACTTCAATAAAGTCATGCTTAGCATGATCTCCCCTCAAGGCAGTCTTGCCTGCGGGGCTTGTCAAGCATCTGCCAAATTCCGGCCAAGCTGCGTTCCGTTTGTGGAAGGTGTGGGGAGCCCAGTGCCAGCATCAAGACGGGCTACTCCTTGGCCTGGAAAAACAGGGCTGGAAACTTCTTCCCATAGAGAGCCAGTGGAAGTGATTTCCCAAGTCATCCGGTGAGACGGAGCAGCAGCAGTGGTGCGAGCACAGGCTGGGAGTTAGGAGAGTAGGGCACAAGTCCTCTGCCCCCAAACAACCCCCAACTCTGCTACCTCTGACGCTGTGCTGAGAAAGTGAGGCCATGGGCAGGTGAGCAGGGCACTGCTAACTGCCTTTGGTGGTGATCCTGTGCCCCTTCTGCTCCCCCAGGAAGCCTTCCTTCCTTGACTCCTCCCACCAATGCCGATGCATGTGCACCTGTGTCAGCACCAACCAGGCACAGCGTGTCATTTCTGCTAGTCTTCTTCCTTACAATCTTGCTTCAGGTACCCAGCCCCAGTCTGCAGTCATCTGCAACGCTCTCTCACACACCATCCTATATCCTACATGGCACCTGTAACCACCTCTGCCATGGTTGAGAACATGGGGAATGTGTGGACAGAGAGGATAAGTGACTGGCTCACAGCTCCCTGGCAAGTGGTAGAAGCCCCATCAGGTTCTCAGACACCACCTGATACTCTTTCCCCAGCTGCTGACACAAAGACCAGGCAGAGACAGGAAGCAGAGGCAAGACTTGCTTCTCACAGAGGAAGGACTCCAATGAGAAAAGTCATTGTCCCCAACATGTGACCCAGCTGCCCAGCCCTTCTCTGGCCCCAGCTCCAGAAGGTGGCAATCCCCCAGCCTGGATCTCCTAGTCCGCACTGTTCATCTGCATCCAGCCAACAACGCTGCCTCATCATGGTAAGTGGAGCAGCTGGAGGGGCCGAACGTTTGGAGCCAGACATAGAACAGGGCTCAGCACATAACGCAGAGGACATTAAAGACCCCTGCAGTCACCCCACCAGACTGCCAAGGAACTGGGCACGTGGCTCTGGTTGGTGACCTGGTTGACTCCTGCTTACCTGTTGTGCCGCTTGTGAAACACACAATGGAGAGGTCACAGGGCTGCGGGGGCTGCAGAGGTAAGACGAAGTACGTGTTAAGAACACCTGGTGCCAGCCACCAGAGCTCAAGATCACTGGGGCCTCGCAGCAGTGCTCCCCTTTGTGCATGCAAGGGGGCGCTATATATGGTGTGGGTGTGTGTCAACATGTGTGTGTGCCCCTGAGTGCTGTGGTCACAAAGGTGGGCAGGAAGGGGGAAAAGAAGTTGAGGAAACCTCTGGGGGCCTGGACATCTATCTCCACCCCAGGCTCACTGTCTCCCCCACTTGAGTCTGAGCTGAGGTCTGCACTGGGTTTGGCTGCAGGGTCACATCTGGACTCTACCAGACATCTTACTTTTTAATGGTTGAGACCCAGTTCCCTCCTCCCATCACACTTCGTCCCAAATGTCTGGGGTTAGACTGCAGAACGGCTGCGTTGTTGAGCTGCCCACTGTGTCACCAAGACCTCTGCATCAGGCCCTTGCCTGGTGCATAGTCCTGGGGTCACTGGCAGGAGGCTGCCAAGTGGCTTCCCAGAGGAGGTGACATGTGAGCTGAGACCAAATTCGACTTCTCCAGATGAGGTGAGGGTAGGCATTCCAGGAGAGGCACAGGCAGAGGCATGAGAGGCCAGGGAGCACTGAGGGATCAAAGAGCCATTCCTGAAGCTTGGAGCAGAATCTGTGGGAGGTGAGCACTCACCAGGTGCTACCTGTGAAGGTGCCTGGGAAGCAGGGAGGTGACCTGTTGAGGTCTGTTTATGAGAAAGCTCACAGAGCTGGTGCGGGGTGTGGGATGGGCTGAGCTGAAGGGAGGAAGAGAAGGCTGCAAGCAAGAGGACTTGTTAGAAAGTTGAAAATCCTCACAGGGGACAGCCACCCTCAGGGTGACTTCACCCCAGGCAGCATCACTTGGGCAGTGACACTCAGAAGAGTTCACCAAGAAAGATAAACAGAGACAGCAGATGCCAATGGGCCCTGAGCATCTCTTGTGGATCTGTTGCTGCATCTATTCATCCCATCTTCTGGAAAGTTCATTCCATTGGAAGGGAAAGAATAAGACTTCCCCAAGTGAAAACTGCTGGAGAACTAAGGGTAGTCACAACTGACTGGCATTCTTTCCTCCCTTTCAAACATCTGACTCCTGCTGCAGGTTGTCTCGGAACCCTCACCTAGAGAAGTCCTGAGGTGCCCCACGTGGGCTGCTGATTCCCTGGCCTCTCTAAGGCCCAGTGCACAGTGAGAGGCTGTGTGAGGACAGGCCCTGCCTGCACACTGTCTTCCTCATCAGACATGTGCTAGCAAATAAGCTTACCACGGGAGCTTGATGATTCCGTTGGCCACACTCCTGGAAAAGGAAAACACTGTTTTTAAAAGCTCAGAAGTTCTCACCTGTCAAAAATAAGTAAGTAAATAAAGTTCACAGTATGCCTTATGCTTGCACCAGGCCCACAGCCCAGGATTCCCTGTCTAAATGTAGCCCTTGGAAGATACCACTTCAGTGACCTCTCCAGGTCTAGACAATGCCACACATTACAGACGGGGGCCTGAGGCCCAGGGAGAAGCTAGATGCTGTGTACATGCACAATGTAGGGATGGGCTGAGGTGCTCACAGTACATCTGGACACATGCTCAGGAAACTAAGTGGGTGTCCTGGGTTTCCCGAGGAGTGGTGAGAGATGGAGGGGAAAAGGAGATGAGGCCCCCAAAGCCATAGAGGGGTGCGATTAGGAAAAGACAGGAAGACAGGGGTGGTCTTGGAGGACCAGGGGCCTTAATTCAGTAGAACACAGTAATTCAGCAGGGCACAGTGGAGTCAGCTGACTGAGGTCGTGGAGGCCAGGAGGCCAGGTGTCATTCCAGCCATAAGCTGCCAGAATCCTGAAATCTCCTGGAGTCATGCACAGCCAAACTGATGCTAACTGCTGGGGGTGCAGGACACATTTATGGGGACGTCTCCAAGACTCTTAGACCTCATGTCTACAGCCCTCAGGCACAAACAGACTGAACTGGAATAAGGAGACTTAAGCTGTGTGAGTAGCTCCAGGAAAGAATGGCACTACCAACCACCTGTGGGTGCCTATGTCAGTCACTGTGCCAGTCAACTGGGCCTGTCACCTCAGGGACGCCTATGGGCATCAACTCCATCCCCCCACAATCAGCCCTTCTGAGGTCTGTTCTGTCTCAACACTGAGGGCCTGAGACAACTCTGATAGCTCAACATAGCCAGTCCAGGACATGAGAGGGGCAGGCTGCTCTGGCTCAGGGGCCAACCAGCTTTGCCCAGCAGGTAGCCTGGGTCAGACCTCACCTCCACAGCCTGCATGGACTTAATGACCACTCCACATTCCTGCCCTCTGTCCCTCAGAGCTTCCTCAAATGGGTCCATCAGGATGATCAGCTTGAGCCCCGGAGTCTCCTTCCTCTCCACGTGCTCTAGCAGAAGCACAGCCTTCTGGGGTTTATCGACGATAACGGTGCTGATGTCAGCTGTAGGGGGATGAACGGGAATCAGGCCATTCGGGCACAGGCTGTGACTGTGGGCAGCATGTGCTGGGTGACAGAGCAAGGAGCTGCATGTGCCACAGACTGTGTGTAATAAATATGTAAGACAGGTCGTGTGGGTCATGTGTTGCATATAGAGATAAGTACATGGACTTGAGATGCAGCCAAGGGAAGAAGGCCAGGAGATCTCCTGCAGTAGATTCCAGGTTCAAGCCCTCATCACCCCAGGTCTGCCTGAACTAGTTACCAACCTCCAGTATCTGCCACAAGCTGCAGTGAAACTCAGAGGGTGGCAACCCACGTGGGGGTTGGTGCAGATGTTTTCTTGGCAGCCAAGCCCTGTGGAAGGAGCCTTTAGGTGACACATAATTCAGTACAACTGGACCCAGGAAGTCAACTCAGGGGCCGAAGAGGAAGCCCCTGTGTTTTTTGAGAGGGAAAGCAAAGTGCTTTTTATTAGTGTCATTCAGCACAAAATTTTGAGCCTAAGAGCCAGGGGCTGGCTGCCAGTAGCAGGAGGGAGCAGTGGTTGGCTCACCTGTGTTGATGATGTAGCGAATAGCCCCAGGGCCCAAGGTGTCATAGAGTGGGACCACCACCATAGAGTAGGTATAGCAGGCCAGCTCTGAGATGATCCACTGTGGAGACACAAGGGTCAGTGGTGGGGGAAGCACAGAAGAGACAAAAGGGCCACACTGCCCTTTGGACATGGCAGCCAGGATGTTTGTTCTGGGTCCTGAGCCTAGAGAGTATTGTTCTAGCCCAAAGCACAAGGCAGGGGGGACCCATGAGGCTCACAACCTGTGCCTGCTTACCCACACAGCCCTCTAGGCCAGGAAATACTGGAGCTCTAGAATTTTATGTCAAGCAGTCCCAAGCCCATTTCTAGGGTTTCCCTGGGCTTCTTCCCCAGGTCTTTCTTCCCCTATGACTCAAGGAGCAGCTGTTTGTGAGGCATGAATGGAAGTTGTCTGGAGTGTCTACTTTTGGTAAGGGGCAAAGGTAAGCATGGGGAAATGGCATGGGTCAAGAATATCCCATCATTCTTCTTGTCCCAGCCCCTACAAACAGTGGGAACATAGCTAACCTATGAAACCCAATTTTCAAACCATTTTGATACTTCTAAAATCAGTCAAGGAAGATACTAACCTCTGGCCGATTTTGTGCAAAAACACCAATAAACTGATCTGTACAAGCTTTACAATTGTGTTGCAGAAGTCCAGACCCTAGGAATTCAGCCCTGTCGGCCACCTGCATACAGACATGGGGGGTAATGAGAAAAAAAAGGTGTTTTTTGGCAGGGAAGGGGGATCCCAGGTGAAATTTCTACAGGTATTACAGACCTCTTTGACTCCCTATTCAGGTGCTAGAAACTTTTATGGGCTTCCTCTGCTGACATCTCTGTGACACTGCTGTTAGGGATTTCACAGACCAGCCACAAAGGAGAAAATGATTTTCTAGAATCTAAATAAACATCTGACCAAAGAAGATGTGTACAGATGCTCACCAGGCACCTGCAAAATGCTCCACATCCCTTATCATTAGGGAATTACAAATCAAAACTACAATGAGATTTTACCTCCCATTGTTTAGAATGTCTATTATCAAAAAGTCAAGAAGTAAGTGTTGGAGTGGGTGTGGAGATAAGAGAACCCTCAAGAGTACTGACAGGAATGTAAATTGACATAGCCATTATAAAAAAAAAAAACAAACAGTATAAGCAATCCTCAAAAAATTACAAATAGGGCACCACCACTCCTGCCTACCTGTGACCATGAGGGTGTTTCCCTTCACCAACCTTCTGCCTTTGCAAAACAGCAGAGGCAGCTCTGCTCCCGTGACTGCCCAGCTCTGACGATATAGGCTTCTCTTTTAACAGACCTGCCCCTTTCAGGGACACCTGCCTGTTTGTGTCTGAGCCTTCACTCTTCTTTCCCTTTTTAGTAAAAAGCCTGCCCTTCTGGATATAAAAATGCTAAAAATAGAACCTCCACGTGATCCAGTGATTCTACCTTGGTGTAGGTACCTCAAGATTAAGAAAACACTAACTCAGAAAGATATATGGACCCCTATGTACATGGCAGCACTAATTACAATAGCCAAGATATGAAAACAGCTCAAGTACTCAATGAAGAATGAACAGATAGAGAAGATGGCTATATGCACACATATATGGCCTATCAGTCATAAAAAAAAAAAAAAAATGAGGGCCCTCCCTGGTGGTGCAATGAGTTAAAGCTCAGCACTTTGAAGCTGCCTGAAGCCACTGCAGCATGAGTTTGATCTCCACCCCACAGGTGACCCACATGGCTCAGCAGACCTCTCCTGATCCATCCACTGCTCCCCTCAGCAGTGTACTTCCTCAGTCTACCTGTTCTGCTCCCCACTCTGTCTCTGGTGAATCCTCTCACTGCCCCTGCACATATGGCCTGTACCCCAGGTCTGTACGCATAAATAAATAAATAAATAAAGATGAAATTTTGCCATTTGTGAAAATATGGATGGTTTTAAGGGGATTATGCTAAGTGAAATAAAATCAGAAGGAGAAGGACAAATAATGTAGGATTCCACATATTTGTGGAATATAAAGAAAACAGAAACAAACCTTTATATCCTGACAATAACAGAAAGGTAGGGTGGGGGAGCAAGTGGGTAGAATGGACTGACTGGTTGGTGGTAGATGGTGAATGGAGACATTTGGTGGTGGGCATGGTGTTGTAAAATAATACTTCAATTAAATATAAAACTGGAGTGGTGTATAGCACTATGAAGCTATGTGCTGCTGGCACTAGTTTGATCTCCGGCCGTGGTGCAGCAGACCTCTCCTGTCTCACCTGCTGCTCCCCTAAACAGTATTCTTTATCCAATCTGCCTTTCCCACTCCCCACTCTGTCTCTGGTGAATCCTCTCACCGGCCCTGCACCTCTGGCCTGTACCCCAGTTCTGTATGCATAAATAAATAAATCTTTAAAAAATGAAAATAAAACTAGCAAAGACACAGGTTGTGATAAAGGGGAAAAAAGACTCTCTGAGTCCCAACAAGGCACCCACAAGTCCCCCAGGTGCAGTCTGCATAGATGCACTGGGCAGGGCCTGTCCTCTGTAACTCACCTCCTGATAGGACAGCCACTGATAAGGCTGCTTGGGCTTCCTAAAGCCAAGACAGGGTCCATTCCCTGTAGAGAGAAGAGAAGGCTGTGCGAGGCAGGAGGAAATATATAGCTGTCCATCAGAGAACTGAATGGACATCCCATTCAGTGGGGTGGACAACTATGAACAAATGACCAGCTGCCCCCAGCTAACCTGTAGAAGCCCTTGAGGCCCTAACACACACGAACATGACCTCTCCCCAGGAATCAGGGGCATCCACAAGTGGGGAGTGATACAATCCTGGACACTACCATGACCTGTGCGATACAGGTCATGCAAGAAGAGCCACAGGGACCACTGGGGAGGTACCCCATACACTGGTCATGCAGACATCTCAGAGGCTCAAGTTCAGAACCAAGGCAGGCAGGGCCCTGCGGTATGAGACTCAGCAGGGACTGCTAATAGGAGATTTCGAATATGGAGTAGGAGATGGTTTAAGGTCTGGGAGGCCTAAGGACTGGAATGAATTCAGGACTGGGACAAAGTTGAGGTCAGCCCATTGGCCACATAATTTACTACTTCTCTGACTGAATGAGAAAGGTCAGAAAGGACTTGTCCTCTCTGAACTGAGCCCCTCTCACCTCGTCATCATGCCCATGATACCATACTAGTCCACACTTGCCCAGTTAGCTGCTCAACCCCTGTCCCTCCACGCCATCCCAAACCCTCTCACCTGAGATGCTAAGCCCACGGCGAAACACCTGGTACATGGTCCTGGCGTCATCATAGTAGTGGGTGAGTAGCTGAGGACCATCCCCGATCACGGATCGCCGGGCCCCGCCACTATCCTATGAGCAAAGCACAGGCCAGAGAAGCTGGGTGAGGCAGGCAGGGGTATCAGGAGAGGGCACCAGCACGCAGCAGTCTATACAGCTGGGATGTACCTCAGGCACAATGCTGGGGTGAAACACGCTTGATGTACATTCACACTAGTGGCCTAGACACTAACAACTTCTACCGCTGCACATGTTCCATGGCTTGTGCACAGTTGGCCTGTGTGCACCCACAGTCAAACAGGTTTCTGCACATAGGCTGTGTGTATACACACACACACACACACAGCACACACATACTGGGCCAGCACACACAAAATATCCAGAATGTTCAGTTACTATGTGTTATACACTCCCACATCCACTCATACAATGAATGAAATAGGGAGTACTGGCTGGAGTCAAGTACCCCCTGGCAACAGATCAACCTGTCAATGTATCTCCCATACCATCACTGCCTCTGCTACGCCCTTAGGTTAAAAACACTTGGATGTTTTGGCTGAGAAGGCTGCTATCTAACATCAGAGTGAATTAGTTTGAGGGCTAGGTTGAAGGTAAGGTACTCTCCCAGAAACATAGGTCTAAAGGGGTGTGGAGAGGCCAGGACAGTGAGTTCCTGGGCCCTCATTAGCAGGGACCCAGAGTAGAAAGGCAGCAAACACTCTCTGTACCAGGGTCTAGGGAAAAGAGCTGGATTTCTTCTCTTACATCTTTTTTTTTAACTAAACTACCCTTTTAGGCTCCCTGACTCCAGAGCTCCTTCCCAAAGTAACCCCGTCTCTTTGCTGAGCACTCTCTGGGCTGCCCAGGGCTGACCCATGGCCCATCATCTCTTGGAACATCAGATCTGAGGTAAAATGTGAGTTACAAAGCAAAGAGCCAAACTCAAAACCATAGGAAACTCCCAACTGTTTTGTAGTGTGAAATTCTGCTTTGCCAATGCTCCAGGTCCATATGAGGCATGTACAGGAAGCCAGGGCACACAGAGTTTGAACTGGTTATCACGCAGAGGGACAGAAACTACAGTGCGAGAGATCACGTGCCAGGAACAGAACAAGCTCAAGAGGTTATTTATGTCAAGGTGTGGGCACTGAGTAGGGTCTCGCAGGATGCCTAGGAGTTTGCCAGGCAGACAGAAGAGAAGGGAATGGCATTCTCACCAAATGCAAGGGGCAGGAGGCTCAAGCGCATTTTGGGAACTATAGGCCATTCATGGAGCTCACAGTGGTTAATGGTGATGATCTGAGCAGCTGCCATAAAAGCAAGGAGTCTAGACCTCAGAGTGAACAGGGAGCCAGGGGAGTATTATAAGCGGGGGTGAAGTATACGATCTGAGTTATGTCTCTCATCATGTAACATACAAAGTAAATGCTAAGACCTTCTATTATCTAGGCCCCCTAAGACTTCCAGGGGAGGCGCAGGCAAGGAATGTTCAGTCTTCCCAGCAAGGGAGGAGTTAGTTATGGCTGACACCCTGTCCTCTAAGCCATTCCCATGAGGTGATTTACTGTGGCTCCTCTATGGAGCTAGGCCCACTCCCATTCCTGACTCTATGTGCAATGCTACCTCCTGCCCAGACACCCCACTTGCCTCGGCATGCTTGCCCCATCCCCTTCTACAATACAAACTGACTCATCACTGAAAATCCAAAATAAAACCATTCTGCCTACTCTGAAGGTCCCTGTCCAGCTCATGGGGCTTTGTCCTTTCTGGTCTCTACAGGGGAGTTGTAATGGTAAACTTGCCAAAAGTGTTCTCTGAGTTACCTCAGCAAATTACAACCAGATACTCTTTTTATTACCCACTTGACAGTTCAGGAAATCAGGCTTAGAGAGTTAAGAAACTGCCGGGAACCATCCAGCCAGTAAGTACACAGCCAGTCTGCAAACCCAGGGCTACAGGCTACCAAAGGCCATGCTTATCACCACTCTGCTAACCCTTCTGTAGCCCATCTCTACTGCCCAGCCACCCTGTGTGGCCCAGCCACACAAACCACCACTTCCCAAAGCCAGTCGGTGGATTTTCACACACCTTGGAATACATCATTCCTTCTGCTGGAAAAGGGTCCTGAAGATGTGGCCCTATCTTTACTTGTGCCCTCTCCCACCAGGCAAAACTCTGCTTGCTTATGATTGCCAACACTCACCGTCAAGAGCAAAAAGCATGGTGCTGAACCATGTAGGTAGCTTCATATCATTTGAAAAGAGGGGTGGATATCTACATTTGCTCATGGACATTTGTTAATGCAGTTCTCCAGGGAGGATAACTGGGAAGCTAGGGGAAAGAGGTGGAAGCTTTTCAGTCTATGTGAGAACTGTCAATATATCATCTATTTAAAATGAATGGAACTAAAGCTTGGGGGGGTGGGGAACACATTTTTTTTAAAGGCAAAACAAATTCTGTAAGTTTAATAAATAAACCTCAAAGGCTCTTCTAGACTTAGCCTAGAATACCCATGTCCAGACTGGACACTATACCTTCTTCACCTCTATGGCTCTGTGAGTCTATGTGCTCTGGGAGGGCCAGGCCCTGAGGTGGGCTCAGCTGTGGGCCCCAGCAGCACATGGGATTGGGGACAGGGAGATGGTGGGAATTTACCTGGCAGCCCCTGGAGAAGCTGCTTCAGCCTCCTATGGAGACATCTGTGCATCCAGGCCCCCCAAGCAAGCAGCAAGCAAACTAGAGGCCTGTGCAAGGGTTCAGGCTTTGCCCAGGGTTCAGTTCGTGGGCGAGGCACAAGGAACACAAGGTAGGAGACCCTGCTCACTTGGGGTTTACTGGCTAGCTGTCAGCGGAATTGGAGACTCTCTGGGCCACCGACAGTCAAATCGGCCACAAATTTGGCTTCTATCTTCAAGATGCCTGTCCTTTGCCCGCTATTTTGCACAGCCTTACTGCTGCCACCCTGCTCACCTCCACTTCCTCTGACTGCATCAGGAGGTTGCACGGTGGTTGCAAGGCCTTTGGCCGGTGAGCGAACCAGTAGGCAAGGATGGCGGCCAGTGCACCCATACTCACGAGGGTGGTGGCTGAGAGGCTGCGGAAAAACTGACCCAAGTCACCCAGCTCAGGCAGCCGCAGTATCTTCAGGATCTCCTGTGTCTGCATCTTCTCCAAAAGTGAGAGGATAATCTCTGCAGGAAACAAGAGGTGGTGAGAGAGGAGACCTGGCTTTGACCCCACCTTACTAGGATCCTGAGTGACATAGTGACCTCAGCCAGACCCAAGCCAGATACACTGCAGAGCAGGTGAGTTGAAGTGTATATTCTCCTGGTGCTGTGCAGGTATCCAGGAAGCAGCTGTCTGGAAGGGCCTTTTAAGTGACAGGACAGAGTCAGCATTCATCCCTGGCTGTCAAACATCTGACCCATTTTTCCTGAGAACCATGCACGGAGGCCTTGGGCACTGGCTGGGCAGTTTTGCTTTCATCTTTCAGGGGTCAGGACATGCCCTGATAGGTCTGGAGTTGATGCTTCCTGAGCCCCAGGGCCTGCGCACTCTGCCTCACCTGCATGGCCTTGGCATTTTTGCTTGTCTTTGTTCCTGGGGTGTGGAGAAGACAGAAGATCAACAGGGGTACCTAGCACAATGCCCAGAATGAGTAGGGATGAAGGAATGTAGCCTTCTCCTGCTTCACCTCAGAGGTCCCAATCCTTCTGGAGACAGAGAAGAAAGACGGGGCAGAGCCCAAAGACCAGCCCTAACAGACACTTTCAGTCATCAAGACTGAACATGACATGAGGGCAATGACCTGTCCAACAAGGGTCCAGTGGGTGACATACAGCAGGATCCCTCAGGCCCAAATCCTCACCCACCATGGGCATCCTTGTAAAAAAGTAGGAGTCAAAGGCCCGCCAGGGGCGGAGGTGATGCTGGAGCCAACTTACTGAGGACCAGCAGTGCTCACAGGAACAGCACTGCTACCTGGGCCCAGACTGCTGGTCATTTCACCCCATGGTGCTGCACCTCCACAGGTTAATCACCAATGGGTATAGCTGGTGCCACTACTAACCAGCCTTGTGTTGTCCTCCTGGGGGTGCCACTGGAACCCCTGGTCCAGAGGAACCAGGGAGGTGGCAGAGGGAGCAGATTTTAAACCAGCTGGAAGGGAAAGGAACCAAGGCTCAGAGAGTAAGGGCTCAGCGAAGTGCTGTGGGTGCCAAGGGGTGACCAGCGTTTTTCGGTAACGTTGCATATGGAGAGCAGTCTGCCATGTTCACCGACTGCAGCCCAGGTGGACATAGTGGTCCTATCCAGGGGACAGACAATACCCTGGGTGGAGAGAAGGACTGTTTCCGTGAGAGACACTGGTGACTGACTGCTGCCAAGAGAGGTGCCCTGGGGCTACCATACCTTTTCATGATCTGCTAAATGAGCAGCCCTGGCAGGACAGACAAGCAGGGCTCAGAGGTCTGCTTCTGCTGGAGTGAAGAAGGTAGGCAGGTGGGACAGGATTTTATCCCCACAGGAATGTCCTTGGTGTCATTATCCAGGGGGCACCTGAGGCTAGACGTGCTTTCTGACATCCCCAGGTCTTCTGGCCCAGCAGGGGGTAGGTGGGCCCCAGGTTTCCAGGCACCATCCACTGGCACCCTCCTTCTGACCTTCCACCTTTGGAAATGGCTGTGGTCTTCCCTCTTGGTAAACAATGAGAAACTCAACAGCAGCCACTCAGCAGCCAAGGGATGTGAGCCAAACAGCAATTGCTTGACCCATGACAGAGAAGAGATCCGCTGAAATTCCAATAAATGGTATTTGTGCTAACTGTAACATCACCACCCTGGAGATGTAGTCAGAGATGTGCAAAGTCATCGCAAAGGGAGCAAATAAAATTTCTGGGTTCAAATCCCTTCACCTCTTACAAGTTACTCAAGGTTAAGCACACCCCATGCCATGTCTCTGACCTCCACTTCCCCATCTTTACAATGAATCACTCAGGCTTTTAGAATTCCTCATAGTTAGAGGCTGGGATGACAGAGATGGCTAAGGGGGTGCTTGTGAGACCAAGGGGGTTCCTCATGCCAGATTGGCCACACACTAAGATGACTGGGCCCAGGGACCATGAACACAGATGGTGTGACAGACTGTCTGAGACCTGGGAACACTCTGGGTACTCCCAAGGAAGTCAAGTAAGCGAACCCCCAGTCAGCCAGCACATTGTCACTGAGTTCTTGGGCCGGAAATCCACTTTTACTGGCAGCCTCCTCAAGCTGGACCAGTTTTGAGGTCATCCCCCGGAGCAAACTGCTCCTGGCTTATCAATCATAATAAAGTTGCACATCAGCAAAGTAGAGGCCCAAGTATAGCCCACAGTGAATTCACCAAGAAAAACCACTCTGGGGAGGACCCTTGGCAAGCAGCCAGCTGACTTCCTTGGAACATTACTTTCATAAGCTACAGACGGGAAGAACAAGCCATAGTCAGACCCCTTGGCTACATAGTTCACTGTGTAGCAGAAAACCCAGATATGCCCACCATCTCTTAGGGTCAGCTAACTGACTGACATTTGCTCTATGTGCTGAACTGACTTAATGTACTGGGAAGCCAAGGTCCAAAATGGCCCTGCCCCACTGCTAAAGCTCACTTTTACAGTCTTAGTTTTAGAAAAAATGCTGAAATGGGACCTCACTGCTATCAGTCCCAGGTCCTCAGCTAATGCTACATGGGATGATGACCAGCAGAACATGGGCATTTGCAGTAATTGCTCAAATGTTGGGGTTTTCACAGAGCACAGCCCAGAATGGTCAAGTCATCCACACAACGACCCATCGTCGACCCACCCATTCACCCACCCATATACCTACCCACCCACCCATCCCTTCCTCTAATAGATCCTGACATGGGCCATGTTCTTATATAGCCCTGAAACAAGCCAGGTGGCGGTCTGCCCTCAGACCTGTGGTGGGAGACACCAAAGGGAGAGGGCGGTGTTGTATGGTGTAGTTTCATCTTTGGTCAGATATGGAGAGTCAGAGGAGGTAGCTGACTCAGGAACAGAGGGCTTCTTGACATGGTACTGAATCTGAGTGAGGGCTAAAGAGGAAAAGGTATCCCCAATAGAGGGAAGCAAGACAAAGACAGAGAACTGAGTGTTCAGGAAACTGAGTCATGAGCCCATTAAATGTTCTATAGGGTCAGTGTCACGAGTCTGTGAGGCTGCCCTACCAGATGTCCAAACTCAGTAATCACCAAAGTAACCCAACCCCCATGAGGCGGAAGAACGGAACTTGTCTAGACCTCCTGAATTCCTGGTGCCTGGGAAGCCCTGCTGCCATGCTGAATGTGAGCCCCACACACTCACTAGAAGGTGGGCACCTCCCTCAAGAGGTCACTAGCCACTTATAGGTACACAGCAAGCAAATCGGGCAGCTGAGACTCAAGCTCCAGACTACATCCTCACAAACCACCACCTTGTGTGGGACCACCACCCCACCTCTATACCCATCCATATCCACAGTCCATGTTCTTTGCAGTGGTTGCTGAACCCACAAAAACCCAGCTAGCTCCAGACCTGCTCAGAAGAGCCCTGACACAGGCTCTAACAGGTGGGAGAGCCACAGGGAACCATCAGAGACATAAGCAGGCCAGTCACTTTCTCCTCCCCATGCACATGATACGGGGGCTCCCTCCTGGCCTCAACTCAAGAACTCGCCATGTTCTGGTAACAGGTCCTTCCCCTTCAGGTGACCCGCTCTATACACAGGAGTATGTTGGACAACGGGAAAGGACTTGGCTACCCACTTCTCCCCAGACTCCTACTTATTTGGCCAGCCCCAAAGAAGCGTCTGAGTGGCTGCAGTTCCTCTGGCCCTGGGCTGGACCTGCACTCTGTACTCCTCCCTGTCTGGGCAGCGACCAGAGGGTGTCACTCTTCTGGGCTCTCACCCCACCTCAGGCAGTCAACACTGCTTGCATTTACCCTGTGATTCCCCTCAAACCTGGGAGCCATTGTCGGGCAAAGCTGTGAATTCAGGTCCTCTGAGGACATAGGCCTCAGAGCCAGTCTGTGCCATCAAGCCCTTGGCATGGGGTAAGGCAGAGAATAGGCCTGGGAATCTGGTCTCATCTCATTATTTCACAGGTCTTGACCTCCCCTGACCTCCACGTTCTGTGTCTGTCTAGAATGGGGCTTGCTGGACCCTGAAGTTCCAGACCTGGCTGCCTCCTTCTAGGCCCCAGGAGGCTTTCCTGGTTGCAGCACTTGGGGGGGGGGGAAGGGAGGGGAGACACCCCAGGGACTTAGTCGTGCAGGTGTTGCCAAGTGAGAGGCTATGAGTGTTTGTAAATATTCACCTGGCAGGAGGATCCAGTCCTCCGCACCAACTAGCTTCCTTTCTTTTCAAGATATCCTATGTGTACTTTCTCCTCTAGTACAGATGAATTCAGCGGTGACTTCGGCTGGGGGAACTGGGACTCCCCACTTTACCATGTCCTCTACTGACTGGAGGCTCGTGGAAGGTGGGTAGTGAGAGGCACAGCTCTTGAAGCCCAGGAAAGGAGAGAAATGAGAAGAAGGGTGCTCTGGTGGAAAGCAGACTGGCCCCAAGCTGTAAGGGTGACCATCTTGGTAAAGCCCTAGAGCACAGTCCCTGTGGAGATGGGTCCATGGCCCAGCAGCAAGAGTCCCCTGCTGGTCCAGCCACCTAATCCCAGCATTACAGATGCAGACAAGTTGCTCCACGACTCTGTCATCTTGCAGCTTCACCACTTTTCTCCAGCCCCCCTCCCCCACCTCCCTGGTCTGGTCCAGACACCAGCAAATGCAGGGCAGACTCCCTCACCAGCCTCCTTACAGGTCTCCTTGATCTAAGTCATGCTTACACTGACACCAATGTTTTTTTTCCTCACTCACAGATGTGACCATATCATATCATTGCTCAAGAACTTTATTTGGCTCCTTACTACCTTAAGACAAAAGTCATCTTGCTGGCACTGAGGCCCTCCACGATCCTCAGATTTTTCCTTCCTTTACGATCGATCACTCCAACTTCCTTCTACAGGTGCATGGAGTGTAGTGAGGGCTCTGGATCTCGCTACAGTCCTCTGAGCCCTCCAGAGGTAGTGGCAAAGTACAAAGCAGGCCATAAAATCATTAAAAAACCTCCTCAGCTCCTAAAAGAGAACACTGAAAAGAAACTCATAATTTCTCCCAGCGCCCACAGTCTGTAGCAAAAAAAAAAAAAAAAAAAAAAACCTCCTAGAGGAAGGCCCAGTGGGGGCTGTGGGCCCAAATCCTAACTCAGGCACTTAAAAAAATGTTTTTGTTTGTTTCTTTATTGAGGTAACAGTAGTTTACAACACTGTGTCAATGCCAAGATTACAGCTTCTCCCCATTGCCCTTCCACCAAATGTCCACTCATCATCTACCAACAGCCAGTCTGTCCAGCTACCCATCTCCTGACCCTGCTTCCCCTCTGGTAACCACCATTCTGTTTTTCAGACTTCCTCAAACTCTTGCCAGCTGTATAGCTTTGGACAGGACCCTTCACCCCTCTCAGCCTCCTCTCAAACAAGCTCATCAACAGAGAATGCAGCGCCAGGCTCACAAGAAGAGTAACATTCAGCAGACAGTCGTTAGCAGAAGCATTTGCTCCATCTGTTTGCCAGTCAAAAGGGCTCAAAGACAACTTGCAAAAGTACATGCATTCACACCCTACCTTTCCAGCGGGCTTCTGGCACTGGGAGCGGCTGAACTGCTCCTACTAGTACCAACCTCCCTTTATATGTGTGGGGCTCAGGAAGAGAGCTTACCACATCTTGATCAAAGCACAAAAGCGGAGAAGGCCCTGCCCCAAGTCTGCCCTCCTGGGGACAGAAGATGGCAACGGCGCCTCCTCCGAGAAGGTGGCGGCTGTGTTAGCAATGGTGGCTGAGGCTCTCTCAGCAGCTGTGGAGCTGTGGGTCTGGCAGGGACCTGGGTGCAGACCGGCCCTGTTGGTGGCTGAGGCTCTCTCAGCAGCTGTGGAGCTGTGGGTCTGGCAGGGACCTGGGTGCAGACCGGCCCTGTGAGGAGCTGCTGGCCCCTCAAGGCGCCACTGCCCCCCCTCCCTGTGCACGTGGGGTGGTGCTGGCTCAGACCAGCTCAGAGGCAAGCAACCCAGCCTTAACCCACACTCTGCCAGGCTGCCTGAGCAGAGCCTCAATTCATACTCCCTGCTTCTTCCCCCAGCCCCCACCCTGCCTTCAGTCCTGGAAAGGAGTTTGCCAAATAGGTTGCTTAAGGACAAAGCCTCTTTACACATCCATCTGTGACACTGATTAGGGGCCAGGGACTGGGATTTGTAGCCAGCATGAATGGAATGGGGGGTGGGGTTGCCTGATCTTGGGTGCTGAGGGCACCATTTCAGGAAATTCTGCTTCCAGCTCCACCGGGGAACACCCTCCCTTCCCATTTTCCACAAGGCCACAGCCACCCTACCTGGAAGAGAAGGGAGCAGGCACAGTTGCAGGTAAAACATCTGCTCTGAGATGCTCTGGGGAGTGGGAACAATCTAAACCAAGAATCAGAGTCAGCAGGTAGTAGATATTGGCTAATCTCCTCCACAAGACCTGGGCAACTTACCAGCCCCTCCATCATGCCCACCACGAGAGACACTTTCTTGGCTTGCCTGGGGATCCTGGAGCCAGAATCCACACCCTGGCCTGTTGGAACCAAAGCTGAGCTCTGAACTCCCTCAGTACCTCTGGCAGACAGCCTGGGACACTGAGGTCCTGGGGACTCCTCCTGTGAGGTCTGTCTCTATGAAGTGAGGGAGGGTATGATCAGGTCTGGTCTTTTTTCACTCCTACTTCTGTGGTCAGCCTGTAGCTGGGCATACAGGAGGCACACGATGGCCACTGCAAAAGCAAAAGGAGGGACAGGACTCACCACCCCTCTGAGCTCCCTCTGAAGCGCTGCACAACCCGCCTAGCAACCCCAGAGCCCACAGGCCTGGCTGCATCTTCCCTGGGGCTACTACGGCTTGTGCAGCTCACCCCACCACCTGGGACAGGCCATGAGGAGACCTTCCTGGTTTGGCAGAACTTACCTGGATCCTGATGGGAACCCCAACCTCGGTCAATCTACTTGAAGAAAGCTTTACAATGCACAAACACATGTGGGCCCACCTTCGGTCACAAAGCCCTCTTTCTCACCCTTCTGGGTGAGACCCTTCCTTTTCTCCAAACACCTTCAGAGGTATCTTTTCATAAGATGATAATTTCCTTCCGTGATGTACAGGGCAACTTCGAGGTTAGGAACTAATAGACACAACCAAGAGCCTGGCTGGTGATGCTGCGGAGTCAGGGCATGGAGACACGGCAGCAGTTCTGCCCCAGGAAGTGTGTGTGGCCCCAGGCACCAGGTTAAGGAACCACAGATCTCACTACCACACCTGTGCGACCCTGACACAAGCACAGCAGCCCACATGTGGCCTGGTACCCACCCTGTCTACGCAGGGATTCACAAGTGCCTCTGCCGTGAGAGACGGCCTTTCTCTCAATCGTCCTCTTGGGTTTTAATTACAGCCAAAGTGCCATGGACGACTGGGGCAGAGATGGGGTGCAGGGCCTTCCCAACTCGGGAATTGCCAGGTGAGACCCACTGTGTATCCCCCATGAGAGACAGGCCCAGGATACGGGGTTGCTTGGTTACCCAGTGGCTCACCATTAAGTCTCCTGAGGAGGCTGATCGTCGCACTGAAGGTTCAGTTCAGCCTCTTGAATGTGGAAAAGCCCAACTAATGTTGGCTCTGCCTGACCACTTCACAGGGCAGCTTGTCCTGACTAGTTGAACTCGCTGTGAAAAATCTTCCCCCCATCGTGGCTGCCCCGGAGCGCAGGCAGCGGCCTCCACCGCCCCTCTGCCCCCAACCTCATGCCAGCACCTCCCAGAAATCTCACTCACCCTAATCCCTGGTCAGGGTACATGGGCTTGCATTCCTCATGATAGCACAGGAAAGCCAGGCTCAAACAACACTTTCTGGAACTTAAAAATACAAATGGCCTTGAGAACAGACAAGCAAACAGAAACACAGTGTCTTTCACAAACTGAGATAAATGTTACCCTGACCACAAATCAGGTCAGACAAAACTCGCAGAGCAAAGAGGCCCAGCAGAGGCTAAGACAATGGCAGTGGACCCTTTGGAAATCATTACAGGGTACGATGACCAGGACCGATACTGTGAATAATTCTTGGCCTTCCTTCCACAACAAGTGCTGGGACAGCGGGCAGAACCCTAGGAACTAGGGAGAGCCATGAGCACCACACAAGCAGAGGGAACCCCCTGGCCAGGCCCTACTGTGCAGGAAGCCAAATCAAGGGGCTGCAACATGATCCTTACCCCTCCCGGCCAGTCCACATTAGGACTGCCAGTGTCCTGGCCTCGGGAGCAGTGATCCATTTGCATCACTAGCCCAAACTGAGAACACACTTCAAACTCTAAGGTTCAAGCTCAATAAAGAGATCATGGGGTGCCCCTGGCAGGGCATGCTCTCAGAGCCAAGTGGCAGCTAGTGTACAGGTGGGACATGATATGACCTCCTTCAGCTACAGGAAAACTCCCCTAGTAGGGAGAGTCCTACCAAGACATGGTTGGTGTCACTGAGCTGGAGGGAACAAGAGAAGAATGCGCTCAGGAGCAGCTGGGGACACCCTGCTCAGGGAGAAATGTGCTGAACACAGAACCTCCTCCGTCAGGGAGGGGGAGCAAGCAGAGGATGGGGCAGGAGGAAAGGATCAGGGGCAGGAGGAAAGGATCAGGGGCAGGGTGTTCTGAGAAAGTCGGAGTCACAGAAGTGCGCCGGTGAGTCACCAGAAGACTTTGTAAGCTGTCAGAGCTCCTGGGAAGGAGACAGGAAGAAGCCTGTTTGTACTGCAGGGGCCTGGTTGTACTGTGGCCTAAGGCAGGCAGCTGAGGCTGGGAGGGGTAGCATTTAGCTGTTGAAGGAAGAAGGTTACAGTTAGTCCTGTACCTGTGGCCTTCCAAGCCACAGGTACAAGTTAATGGTGCCCAGCAGCTCACCCGACCTGGCACCATGAGGTTTCAGGACGCAAGTTTGGCTCCCAGACTGCCCCTGCCACGGCACACTGCTGCAAGCAGGAGTCAACATGGCTCCTATGTCCAGTCCACTCTCCCAGCTGTCATGGCACACACATGGAGGGGTGAAGTTGTGTGCCTCAAATTGCGTGGTCATGTAAACAACCAGCACACTAATAAGATTTGAAGGGGAAAGAAGAGAGTTTGCCTGTTGCTTAAGGTCAATTTTTTGGCAAAATTTAGAAACAATTTAATTTTCTGGCTTCCCCATACTTTGAAAAAGTACCTCTTGAATGCTGCAGGAAGAAACAAAACTGAATTTCACTCAGTTCAAAGGAAAGCCATGCCACTCAACAGGGCCCTGCCACTTCCTGAATCATCCTTCTGGAGGCCAGTCCTCCACAGGGTTAAGGCCAGGCCCCACAGCCCAACCCAATTCTGGGCAGGGAGCACTAAGAACTCAGGCCTCCTTTTCAAGGCCAGAATGAATGGGAACTATGCAAATGATTGCCTCCTGAGAAGCAGCAGGGAGGGCCTGCTGCTGGCAGGCCTACATCACTCCACTCTGGGTCTGTCACATGAAAGGGTTTGTACTCCTGCCTCTGGTTCCGGCACCAGGCCAGACTGGGTTTGTTCTCACTGCAAAACAAAAATCTCTTTCAGACTGAAGCAAAACGAGGCCCTGGCAGGCCCAGGAAGGCTGCTGGACCTTGTGCACTCCGACACATCGAGAGCACCCATGGCTGGGACTCTCATTAAACTGCCATCTTTCCAGAGAAGTCAGAGGCCTTTGTACCCCTGAGGAAAGCACTAAGTCAGGTCAGGGAGGACACCAAGAAATGGATTCTCATTCTCAGACTGTTGGTCATATCCATTTCAAAATGGCTGGATATTAGGAACTATGGTAAACCTTGCGCTCTTGATGGTAAATACGGAGAAAGAAATCAGAGGGAAAACATGATGGTAAACAAGATGCTGCTGCATCCTGAAAGGATATAAAAATCGAGACTGCTAGTATTCTCTGCCCACTGCCCACAGCGCTGCTGCCACAAGTGGGGTCTGAGGTGACTGAGCACAGAGTGCCCATCACTAGTTGGGGGACACTCAGGATTTGGACTCCACCTTCGGCAGAGGCACCATGACAAGGTCAGACATCAATCTTGCTCAGACTGTCAGAGGCCAAAGGCATTGCTTTTCAGATTACCATTAATGGACAGCCACACAGCAAGATCTCAAACAGACCTCTCTAGTCTCAGAGGAGATCAAAGACAAAACTACTTAGGAATTACTCTGAACTAAGGAAGGTAGGTGCATGTTCTACAGATCTCTTGCAGGCCAACCTCTCAGGCAAAGAAAGCATACACCTCTGATGACCATCCACGGCTCAGGCCCCCTTAGCGGTGGTTATGTCCGTGAGCCAAGAGGCCAGGTATGTCTCTGTGAGAGTTCCTGGAGTTGCCCCAGTGGAAGGGGAGCAGGAGAAAGGGGAGAAAGCAAGGAAAGGATACATCAGACAAGATAAGGGTACTGTCACAATCCCTGCTGTCTGACCTGAAGTAGCGTGACTAGGGATACATGTACCAAAATCTGCCACCAACCAATTTTCGGGGGGGAGGGTGGGTTGGGGAAGGAAGGTCCCCTTTCCCTTTATTACCTCAGGAGGAGCCAGGTTTGAGGGAGGAGCCTGCGGTCAGGGTGGGGCCTGAGGGTGGGAGAGTTGAAGGTGCCTTCAGGAGACTACATCCAACTCATCTTGTGAATTTACTGCCACTGTTAACACTGAAGTTCTCCAGCCACTAAGCACAGTCCTGAGGTCTGGGTGGCTTCCTGTAGCCTTGTTGTCGGGGGCATAACAGAGGATCAGGGGCACTGCCCCTTCTAAAGGGGTCACTACAGGTCTAGATTGGTCCCATCTGAGTTCCTCATCTTCATACTGGTAATTGCCTTCCTCTCACTGGCTTCTACGACCTCACCACCCAGCCTCTGGTCTCCTTCCTGTCCAATCTCACTGACTGGCTCACATCCCATCTCGCTGCCCTCTCCACCCCAGGTCTGACTACCTTTCTTTCCCCATCTCCCACTGTTCCTGTTGTGTGGCTTCCAGTTGGCTTTGCTGTCCAATCTCTGGTTGACTTCACTGTCCTCTTAGCAGCCCTTCTGTCTCCAGGGCAGGGTTTGCAGTCAGTGTCCGGAAGCTCTATAGCCAAGGTTAGGGCTGAGCTTAGTGGTGAGGAGTCCCACTGGGAAGTCTTAGCCCCAACAATAAACCACACATTGGAGGGAAAAGCAGGACTCTTTAACAGGGCCAAGTTCTGTCCCGTCCATTGGGATCCACCTCCTAGGTTGGTGGGCAAGGCTGGGGTGTGCTGAGAGTAGGGCAGGGTTCCCAGTGTTGGTTAGCAGGCTCTGACCCAGAGCTGCCCATTCAACCTGGGTCTGCCTGTCCTCTCTCTCAGCTCTCCAGTAGCCATCAATCACTAGATCTGTTCCTGGCCCCAACAAGTGCCAGCCTAGATTTGCTTATCCCAGGGTCTGAAAACTGAGATGCTAATTGTTCCCTCACTGGCACCATCGTGGTCTGGCTTTTTGCTCTAAAACCCCAGGAGATGGCTATCTCAGAATGCAGGCCTGAGTGGGCAGATGGCAAATCGGAAGCTAGTCACCTCCAACTCTGCAGACACCACCGGCTAAATGCCTGGAGCAGATGTGGGGAGAGGAAAGATATTTCCGGAAGAGCAGGTGAGCAGGAAGGAACAAGCAAGACTGGATGTGACATCCTTCAAGCTCTGAGATTATAAGTTAGGTCTCACGACAGACAGCTCAGCTTGGTTCAGAATTTGTCTAGACCCATTTCCCATTTTTCTACTTCTTTCACAGACCCCAAACCTCACACAAGTCAGGGGTTACACAAAGGAGCCACATTTGTGAATGGCCACACTGACCAGGACTCTAAAGCAGATGGTTGATGATTGGCGACCTGAGCATCCAGAAGGTCAGCCCCAAAGTAGCACCTAACCCTCAGCGCTCCCTTTCCCCACCAATGGCTGGTTTAAGGGACTCTGGACAGGCCAAGGCAGAGAATCAAGCCAGAACACCAGACCATTTAGTGAGCTGAGGACTTTTACTGGGACCTTCTTCAGCTCTGTGTGGCCAGAGCTCCCACCCTACGACTTGGGGCTCTAAGGCCACAACAGGATGTCATCACTCTCAAAGAAGACTATCTTCCACAAACCAACCCACAGCTAAGTGTTCACTTCTTCATTCTTTCAGCAAGCTCTTCTGGAACTTACTCTGTTTGTTCTAGATTCTCAGCACTAAGAGTTCTTCATTGAAGGGGTCCAGCTGCTTCTGCCACATTGACATCATCCCCAGCTAAGTGTAGAGCCTGGGCCCTAGTAGAAGCTCACCCGAGGTCTGCTGTTTACTATGGATTTGTGCTAAGAAACAGCTCGTAAAATACATCATTATCAGAGTAATCTCAGAGAATTCTTTACATCATTCATATGCAGTAAGCAATGACACAAAGTGTGTTTGGACGCTGGGTTGGGAGTATAAAGCAAAGATGTCCTGGTCCTGCATGCAAGGAGATCACAGGACAAACAGAGAGGACAAAGTCAGTAGCTGAGTAGAACCTGTGTCACCAGAGGAGGCATGTGCGTCATGGCTGCAGGAAGATTGTCCCCTTGGCCACCCACATGCCCAGTTTGGGGCATGTGCCCTTAGCACAGTCACCACACGGAGTAAGGAAGGTCCACGCTGTTGGACCTGGAGAGTCCAGCCTTGGTGACTCACTGGTCACAGTTTGTCTTTAGATTTTGTTCATTCCTATTGCCAATCTCCCCTCACTGGGATTCCTCCCTCTGCCTGGAATGATGCTTCCTGCGCTATCCCCTCTCTGCATGTCAGAATTCTGCACATCCTCTAAAGAAGACCTGTTTCAAGTTGACGTAACTCCAGCTAACATTTAATGAGTTCTTTCCTGTGTGTCAAGAGATGCTCTGGGCACTTTGTACAGTCCTCGCTTTAAACTATGTCCTATCCAAGGACTCTCCTTTGTTTATGCCCACTGATAAGCCTGTAACTTTTCCCTCTTTTTGCAAACAAGTTAGAGCTTCATGCACATTTATCCTGCTTGCTCTGTGTTTGGAACAGCCTGGATCCCATCTGGGACTGTAGTTGAGCCAAATGTGGCCTTCTGAAGGTCAACCCAGGAGTCTATAACAAGAGAAAGGAAAACAGCCAGAGAGCGGAATGGCTGGGTTCTGCTGCCCCCTGGTGTTGGTGTGCTCTCACTGGGAAGTTAAAAAAAAAAAAAAAACCAAAAAAACAATGAGGCATGTCCCCAGCTCTGCCTGATGTCCCACTCTTTATTGGAGTCATGCATTTCTTTTGGCCCCAATGCATGGCCCTAAACCTCACAATAGTTCTCCATCCTAATGGGAGCTGAGTTGAGCCAGGCTGTGCAAGTCTGTGCTTCCCCAAGACACCTACAGCCATATGTCTGCCACACCAGTCTATACTGGCAGCTGTGCTGTCCCATCATGGACAGTCCTCAGTGCCCCCAGAGTCTCAGCTATTTTCATACATAACATCACAACAGATTCCTGCAACTCTCCTTGCCTCCACTCCCTTTGCCCTGGCTCAGTCTGGCCACTACTGCTCAACTGAAACCTCCTCTGGTCCCCAAATAACTCCTCCCCAGAATCCCCTCCCATGCAGACTCCAACCTCCTCTCATACTCCAGGCTCCCTAAAACCACAGTTGTTGCTGTATACCTTTGCTGGGCTGACTGTACCTGGAGTTTACTCTCTGCCTCTACGAATGTCCCCGTATATGGCAGAGGCTTACCAGATGACACAAACAGCTGGGTATACAGACAGGCAGACAGGACCCTTCTTAAGGGCCAGGGCTACACTGACTGAGAGAAATTTTAGAAATCCATCCACTAAGAAGGGTGTCTCTTTCTACTTTGTACATGGTACACATTGCTTTCACAGTCTTCTGTACTCACAGCACGGAGATGATGTGTTTCCAGGGCCAAGAGTAGCAACAGACTTATGAGAGATCTGTTTTATTTTTCCCTTGCTAGTACACTAGTCAACAGAAATGGGATCTGGACTCTGTTGGTTCCAGAGTGGGGAACAAGACAGATGCAGCTCTCCCTCTTCAAAGGCTAAAACCACATGACTGCCACCCCCATATATGGAGTTGTTCCTCTAGGCAGCTTATCCTTCATGTCGCCCCTTAAAGACAGCAATTGTCTCTTTAGTGCAAGACTGGCTGGTAAAAAGCACATCACTTTAGTAAGAAGTATTATCACCTAGGAGTTCTCTCCTATCGCTGGCTGAGCCAAAGGGATCTGGAAGCTGTCAAGAAGCCCTGGCAAACTGTGATCTCTGTCTTAGTTTAGGAGTCCCCTTGTTTCCAGAGAAAGGCCGGAGTCTAGGCAAAGTCCCAATTGAGGTACACAGTGTCCAGATGTGTGTAAGGCTTACCATTCAATGAACCATACGCCAGCCTCAATCTCTCACTCTACACCAAGTGTGGCATCTTTGAGAAATTTAATGTTTGCATTGAGCCACTTGGCCTCTATGGAAGCAGCTTCCACCCAACACAAGGCACCCTGCTCAGGAGTCATCCTTCTTGACCATGCCAAGGCCTGTAAAATCTCTCCATGAGTCAGTTTCCTCATTTGCAGAGAGACCACTGGGAAACCCCATACTACATTGGGAAAGCAGACCAAACAAAGCAAGACAGGAGGCCAGTTTGAGTCAGTGTCTGCTGAACCCCATTTTCAGGCTAGAACATACTATGGGGGGCTTTTGCTCACGGGCTGCTGAATTATCTTGACACATGTAGCTATGCGGCCCTTGTAGCCACAGAGGAACAAGGCTCCAGAGAGTTGCCCTTGAACCCGTGGCTGTGTGAAGGTCTCCTGAGGGTAGGAGAGAAAGGTCTTGGCAAGGCTAAGACCATCAACCACTCAATCAATAAATGGGGGGGGGGGAAAATATCATCATCTTCTTGTTAACTTCTGCTCTTACCCCAACTCTAGTTCTAGCCCCAGTCTTGTGCATTGGACTAGGGGAGGTGATAAGACTCTTTCTGAGCCAAAGAAGATGAAGTCGTTCTTTTTGAAATCCTTTCCTGAAACTTGTACACAATACACAATCTTGTGTATTGTGTATCAGGCCCAGAGTGGCTCTGCACAGCCTGTCCTCAGATACAGCAGACAGAAGCAGCTTAGGGAATTGAGGGGATTAGAGAGGCCACACTCACTTTCCAGCTAAAGAGAGGTGTCCCTATAGCCTGACTCAGGGCAACTGAGGGTGGGGGAGAGAGTTGTAAAGTGATTACCTGCCCATCAACCCTCCAGGTTCAGGCTTGATTGACACCACCATCCCATTCAGTTAAAAAGCTCTGACAGAACGCCAGTTTGCAGGATATTAACCACGTGATGTTAGGCAGATCAGTTAACCTTTTGAACCCCAATATAAAAGGGGTAGGTTGATCAACCTCCCAGGGTTTGCTGTGCATATTAAATAGCACATACAAGTTTCAGGAAAGGATTTCAAAAAGAACGACTTCATCTTCTTTGGCTCAGAAAGAGCCTTATCACCTCCCTTAATGTTACTATTTGAACGCGTAACAATAAACACTAACATTCACAGAGCATAGGTTCATTTGCTCTGGGTTAGGTCTGGTGTAAGGCCAGATCAAGCACTTCACATATATTATCAGGCTGAACACCCACATGGCGCTGGGGGTGGAAAAGACTTTTTAGTGGTATATCCTAGAGGAACCCCAGATTCAGAGGGGAGTGACTAGTGCAGGCTGCAGAAAGGGTGGTTGAATAGGCCTTTGGTGAGACTCCTGATGTGGGGGAGGATGGGCGAGCTAGGCAGGGACTCAGAAGGGGTCCTCACATCTTCCTGAGAGGATGAAAGGGCACAGGGCTGTCTTTTGTGAGGTGGAGGGGTGGAGCTGGCAATAGTGGGGACACAAGCCCTAGACCTAGACCGAGTAGAGTAGCCAGATGAACGCTGCTTTACAAAATCTTGTATTTTAGCTGAAGGGTGAATGAGGGATCTTGAGACATCCCCTTCTCCCCTAACAAGGATCAGGATGCCCTAGGCCAGTCCTGGCTACAGCAGTGACTTGCTACAGAACCTGGAAGACCAACACCCTAGATTTCTGGACCTTGGCGATGGACAAGGATGCACAAGTCTGTCCCTGAACCTGGCTTTTGTGAAGGAGTAGACTCAGGGCCTACGCCTGGCAGCTGATGGTCCTGCCACAGGGGAAGGGGTTTGAAAACTGGAGGAGTGGCAAAGAGCTGGTTGTTGTGGAGCCTCAGAAAGCAAGGCCCCTCTTCTCTACAGACCCAGTTGCTTCCCAAACCTGGCCCATAGCTCACCAAAATTGAGGGGAGGGGGTTGGATTGGGCGGAACCCAGGATCCTTCATGGGACAGTTAAGCAGCCTTCGCTTCTGGACTCACTCCCACCGGAGGCAGAACCCACTGATGTCGTGGAGTTGGGGATCAAGAAGACCGGATGGAGACTTACCCGAGAACAGCCAGAGGGAGCCCCCGGAGACGAGGAAGAATGTCAGCATGTCGGTCAGCAGGGCCTGGCCACGGCCTCCCCTGCCCGCAGCCCCGCAGCCCCGCAGCCCCGCAGCCCGGCAGCTCCAGCAGTCGCCGCGCCGCCGCCGCCGGGTATTTTTAGCCCCCGCCCGCCGGCTCCGCAGCGCCCCCCCTCCCCGCGCCGCAGCGGAGTCTCGGCAGAAGGGGGAGGGCGCGGCTTGCGCCGTGCAAGGGGGGCTCCTCCAGCCAGCCCCGCAGCGGGTCCAGGTCTTCGGCACCTCAGTTCCCAGAGCCCAGTCAGAACCGCCGAGGCCCGGGGGCGGGGGAGGGGCCGGGTCGCAGCGCGGACCCTGCTCTCCGCCCCCACCCCTCAACGTCAGGACCAGGCGTTCGGGGAAACCGGCGGGAGGGAGAAAGGCGCACAGGGGACTAGAGCCTGAGCGTGACGCCGCGCCTACCCGTAGCGACCCACCTGCCAAAGCGCGACCCTTACCTTACGTGTTCCTGGGGCCTAGGTGGCAGAGGGGTCGCGGTCACCTGTCCAAGTCTTTGTGCTTGGGCCCGCTGATGCTGATGGTCCCTAGGGCCGAGTTTGCAGATAAGGGGAGGCTCTAGGTGCCAAACCGCAAGCTTGTGAGGAGAGAGGGTGGTGAAGGGCTAGCTGATGTCTAGCAAAGGGAAAGCTAGGCCAGATAGTGTCCAGATGCTCCGGAAACACCAGAACTCAGGTTTTTCCACCTGGGAATGTGGATTCGAGGATACAAGGTCATGAAAGACTCCATGTGGTCACAGACTGTCATATTGAGGCACATGAGGTCACAGGAAGCCACATGGAAGGAAAGGTGTCTCATGGGGATACAAGTAATCAAGGTCTTCCTACACAGGGGATCTCAAAAGTCCCTCCCGGAGGTCCACCGTGCAGGTTGAGGGGCTAGACGACTTGTACTATCTGAGATAGAAGGGAATGACAGTTGTACATTCTTCTTGTAAGAGTAAGCATAAACACTATGCAGGTCCCTGTGGACACATACACTTGAATTTCAAGGTCACCTCCTCCCAACTTTCTTATTCTCAACTTGCATGCTCCACAAGGCCTCCAGCACCTAGGACAGCGCTCAAGCTGCCCATCTTTGGCTAGAAGCTAGATAAAGGGACGAACTGATCCAGCAAGACAAGGGTAAGAAACCAGAAATCACTGGTTAGGGAGTAAAGAGTGAAAGAGCCAGAGGTCTCTTCAGACCATCCAGGACACCTGTCCTGTGTGCATGTGCACTCACAACCCATCCCCATCCGCTGGGGTGCGAACTGCAGAAGGGTCTCTCCCTGCAGTTTGAGTATGTGGCATACATCTGCCCGGGTCTGTCTGTGCACCTTTTAAGTGGCCACTTTTCTGTGCGACTTTCTGTACCATAGAAACTGGATTCTGGGAGCAAAGCTCCTGCTGGAACTCAGGCCCAGCCTAGCAAATATTTTGAGGGAATCTCATGTTCCAGGCTTGGCAGGGCTCCTGAATAAAGTATCACAGAGCCTGTGTGGCAAGGTACCTCCCAGCATTGGACATGGCTGTCAGATTTTCCTCCTTGCCCCATCCACTGCCACTGGTAGTGGATTAACTAAAGATGTGCCAGTGTTCAGAAGGAGGCCCACTGGAAACCAGGGCCCAGGTGGGAAGTTACCTCCCAAGATCAGACTGGCCTCAGGAGGCAGGCAGCCAATACCTCCATAGGCCTGGGGGCTAACAAAGCATTTCTTCACAGATAAGGGGCCAAGAGGTCACACAGAAAACCCTCTTCTGCGGCACTAAGCTGCAGAAGTGCTCTAAGCCCTGGCACAGCTCCTGGCAGCCTCCTCTCCAGAGTGATGTCATGGGACACATTTAGACCAGACTCCTGCAGGATGCCGTATCCTATTACTCTTCCTACAGATGTCTCTGTTGTTTGTAAATATTTTAATTCAAAAACCAGTGATGAAGCTGTGACTGATACAGTTTCACTGAGTATTTTTCTATCTCCTCTGAGGGTGATTTGGCCCTCCCTGAGGGATGGGGAAAGGAAGGCCCTGCATCTGGCTGTGGGGTCATGGCCAGCTATTTCCTTTCTAGGCCTGTTCCCATTACTGGGTAAGAGGACTTGTTCTTTCCTATCCTGGACTAGAGAGGCTTCCTTCACTCTCTTGGGTCTCCACCATGGGCTATTTGCTGTGATGGTGGTCGTCTAAGATCTGCAGATTGTATGGGTATGGCAGCCATGGAACCCAACAGAAGGAATGTAAGGGCCAAAGATGGAGGCTGCCAGGCTGGAGGGCCCTCGGACTTCCCATAGTCAGCAGTATCAGCCACCGTAGTGTTCAACTCTATCACATCTATTTCCTCCCAGGTCAACATCTCTGGGAGGCAGGCAGGCTATTGATCCTGTTTTCAACTCCAGGATGGGCTCTGGCCCCAGAAGACATTACTCCATATAACAGAGCAGGAGACTGAAGTCTAGAGAGGAGAGCGTCTGCTGCAGGTCACACAGCAGTTCTGGACTCCTGACTTACCATTCAGTTATTCATTCATTCACTAATTCAATTGTCACGAATGTGTACTTGTATCCCTGCTGGGTATTGGGAGGTTGGGAAAACAAACAGAAACTGCAGTCCAGTGTGGTGAATATTATGACAAGCATTTGATGATATCCTAAGACATGCAGACTTCCTGAAAGAGGAAATGTTCCAGTTGGGCCCTAAATCTTGCCAAGCATCAAAGTGGAGCAAAGGATACTACTTCCAGCCCTGGTTTTGATTCTGTCAGGCTGTAAAGCCTTGAGCACACCTCTGCTTCTCTTTATATGTTCACTGGTACAAGGATGGGCTGTTCCAGAGACTTATGCACATGAATTGCACATGACTTGCCATCCTCTGGTCTGTGAGGTCCAGTATCTACTCTCTGTTTGGTTTGCTATCTACCCCAAGAGTTAACCTAAAATAAGCTCAGTCACTCTGGGCTCAGGTTATTTCTGTATTTAGGAAATCAGGGTCCTGTTTTTCTGAGAGGGAGGGACCCTACACTATTTGTAGCTTTCCTACACATTTGATTCCCTTCTATATTTTGACAGTTTCCCACATTCTTTTTTCTGCAAGGCAGAATCCATTAGACTTTTCCAGCCCATCCTTGCAGGAAAGGGTAGATGAGTATGTAGGATACCAACAAGATGCATCCCATATAACCTTTTATTCAAAAGCCAGCAATGAGTGGGAGAAAGTCCCTCATGCAGCCTCCTTGACAACACAAGGCTGGTAGCAAAAGTGGTGGATAATGGACAATTTGGAGAATTGTTTCTCGAACCCCAAGATGTGGGCTTGTGCCAATGCTGTGAGCTACTTAACATTCTTTTAACATGTTCCTCCCCATTCTGCTTAAAATATTCAGCATGTAGTCTGTTTTTACAACCAAGAACTGAGACTGGCCTTTTCACTGCCCTGTTGCTAAAGTTCTTTCCAGTCCTCTAGAGGGTTGTGGATGTGGATCTGGGCACAAAACACCATGCACACCTCTGCCTGATCACTGCATTCACTAGGAGATGGGAGCTCTTTCTGGCTGGTAGAATTGGGTGAACCAAGCTAGAACATTGTATCTCTTTGCCTGACAACCACAAATGCAGAGAGCAGAGGAAGACCTTGAAACCCTATCAAGAGTAAAAGCTTTGAATGTATGAGATGATTGGAGAACTACTTACAATGTTCAACCC
>NW_004567122.1:23393644-23408986 GCF_000260355.1 Condylura cristata
CTCACCCTCCACATCTCTGGCCTGTACCCCAGTTCTGTATGAATAAATAAATGAATCTTTAAAAAAAATTGATCAATGTAAAAATATAGAAACTAATGAAAGTATTTTGTTATAGAAGTCCTAGAAGACTGATACAATGTTAACTTGTTTAATCCTAGATCAACCCTCTTCTGCCCATATACATACAATAACACAGTGAAATAATTTATCTGTTGAATGAATGAATGAGGGATAATTTATTACTATATGCTAACTTTTAAAAAAACCTGACCACAAAAGTATTTTCTAATTTTATTACCACTCTAAAAATTTTAAAAAGGATACATTATAGTCATTCAAGCATTCATTTAGTTAACAAGTTAGAGTCCCCACAATGTGCAAAGCATTGTTTTAGATCCTGGGGATGCAGGAGAAAGCAAACAAGAGGTCCTTGCCACAGGGAGTGAACCTGCTGCATGGGAATACCCTGGCCTGGCTGACAGACATGAATTAACTCACTCATTTGAGAAGGATTCTTTTAACTGAAAATTCTCTGAGGAGATTACCAGCTAGGTAAAGGTAGCAAGATTATTTTCTTTTCAACAGCTCAATCAAACAAGTGGAGGATTCCTAGGATTTCTCCAGAATCATAGACAAAGATGAATATCATCTTGAGGCTCGGAGGCTGGGAGTTAATACTGATAAAGTCACTAGGACCCAGTCCTAAGTGACACCTGCTCAAGCATGGTCAGGATTTAATGGGAAATAAAACACATTTTTTTTATTAAAATAGGAAAGATTTAATTTGTTTTATACCATTATATTAATTCACATGTATATCTACCTTTTGACTCTTGTAACTGTATAAATATCTAAAATTAGCAACAGGTTTGGAATTAGCAAAAGGTGACTGCTCTTCCAATGATTTTCACTTGACCTCACTCCCAACAGATATTCAGATATGCGTTTTGACTTTACCACAAGTCACATTTAAAAAATATTTATTAGAGGCCCTCCCTGGTGGCGCAGCGGGTTAAAGCACAGCACTGAGAATCTAAAGCCACTTCCTCATGAGTTCGATTCCCGCCTGCCCCGGAGGTGACCACATGGCGTGGCAGACCTCTCCTGACCTGCCCACTGCTCCCCTCAGCAGTGTACTTTGTCGATCTGCCTGTTCTGTTCCCCACTCTGTCTCTGGTGAAACCTCTCACCGCCCCTGAGCCTCTGGCCTGTACCCCAGTTCTGTATGCACAAATAAATAAATCTTTAAAACAAATATTTATTAGAACAGCATAAGAGGAGAGAGATGAAATATCTAAACTGTGGGGGAAGAGACTAGTCAGTACAGCGAAGAGGTAAAATGACACCAAATAAATACCTTCTTAATTCAATCTCAACTATTTTGATATTTAAGGACATTGGGACCATTCTTGACTTTAAGATGAAAAGTAGCAGTTAAAACTTTTCTTCTAACTACTAGGTACGGTCAATGTTATCTTATTCACTCAGCAATCTCAAGAGGAAATGCAGACAGCCAACAGGCATATGAAAAACATGTTCAACATTACTTGTAATAAGGGAAATGCAAATCAAAACCACAATGAGATACTATCTCACACCAGTGAGAATGGTGCATATTAAAAAAACAAGCAATAATAAATGTTGGCGAGGGTGTGGAGAAAAAGGAACTCTCCTGTACTACTGGTGGGAATGCAAATTAGTGCAACCCCTATGGAAAGCTGTGTGGAGGTTTCCCCAAGTGCTAAAAATGGAGCTTCCATATGATCCAGCAATTCCACTGATAGGTATCTACCCAAAGGACAAAAAAAAACAATTATTCAAAAGGACACCTGCACCCCTATGTTTATTGTTGCCCTATTTACAATAGGGAAGATGTGGAATCAACCCAAGTGCCCAAAAATAGAAGACTGGATCAAGAAGATGTGGTATATATACACACAATGGAATATTATTCAGCAGTCAAAAAGATTAACTCATGCCATTTGCAGGAACAAGGATGGAACTGGAAAAGATCATGCTTAGTGAAATAAGCCAGAAAGTAAAGGAAAAATACCAGATGGTTTTACTCATTAGCAGGAGTATAAGGAAGTGAACAGGAGAAAACAACAACTCATTTTTAAAACTTTGGAAATGAAGCAAACAACAAGACAGGAAAAAAATATGGATGAATGCTTAAACAGTCTAAGGGCAGAGAAAACTTTTTAAGTCCAACAAAAACAGCAGAAACCACAAAGGAAAAGACTAGTAGATTTGAAGATCTCACTACATACAAATTTAAAATGTATGCACATTTAAAACCACCATTAAAAAATCTGAGACAGTTAACTTTCAAAAAAATTCTGTATACCCCAGGCAATAGAAAATGGGTTTAGCATACACCCCAAATCAAGAAGAAAAATGCAAATAAGCAAAAGACACAAGAGGGAACACAGGCGAGAAGAAATGCTGCCCTCCTCTGCCCACCCAGGTGAAATGTGAAGCTACTGCCTGAATGCCACCACTTATTTTCCTGTCTCCTTCCTCTAGAGACTGTGTCCCCTCTCCCAGCCAAGTAACAAGGTTGCTGATCTCTGGAAGTATCAACATCCCACAATCCCCAGCTCACTCATTTGGAATCCCACTTCCATCACTATTCTCAACTACCCAGAATCCAGACCCCCATTTCTAGTGGCCTTATCCACTGGCCAGGCCTGCTCACATCAAGCTATGAAAGCAGGGTAGAGATCAGGAGAAAGTGTGAGCACTTGAGGTCTGACATTCTGAAAAACTTTTTTGAATGGCAGCTCAACAGGATGAGTCACAAACCTCAAATAATTCTTAACCATTGACTACTGCTGATAGGTTTATTAGAAATTAATGCAAAGGGGAATATCAGGAATCACTTATTCATAAAGATTGTTATTATATTACTTAAACAAGTGCCAAGTTGGAAACTACCTCAATGCTTAATCACAAAATTCATTTTAGTGCATCTAGAAGTGTATGCTTTGCTGCCCATAAACATGATGATACAGAAGGCTGCACAATGACACAGAGAGATGTGCATACCATGTGGCCAATTGAAAAATGCAAATTATAAAATACTACGTTCATTCAGTGTACTTCTAATTAGGCTTGAAAGCATTTATACATATACATGGAAATAAAGGTTAATAGTAGTTATTAATAAGTGGAAGGATTATAAGGCTTTGTTTTTCCTTTGAATTTATATGTGCTTTCCAAATTTTCTATAATGAATAAATATTTTTAAAACTAGGGAAAATCTATTAAAGGAAGAAGCCATTCCAGAACTTTCTCTTGATTCAGAAAGGAGTAGGGTGCTGTAGATGGGGAAGCAGGCCATTGGAAGATCACAAGAGAAATCACTTATGTTCCCTCCCACATGGAATGAGGCACAGGGTAGGAATAGAGGGTCACTCTTACAAGACCCCTTTTCTTTGACCCTGGGCTTGGAATTTCCCCTTCTCTGCTGGCCATTAGGAGTATATGGTAAGCTGGGGGTTGAAAGAGACGTCAGGATGGGAAGGGGCCATGAAGACCTTCAGTATGGCTCATATCAGCTTGGTTGATGTTACAGAGGTAGGAGACAGAGGCAGACCCTTTTGGAAGTGATAGAAAAGAGAACCCAAGGAGGGGCTTGATGCCAGACAAGTCAAAAGAGAAGAGATTTTTCCAGAAAAGGATAGTGTGGCCTACAGGGCAGGTAAGATACTGGCCATTTTCAGAGCTTTTGTATAGGGAACCAAGAAATCAATCCCTAAGACACTACCAAGGTGTGCTCAGACCTTTGGAAATCAAAAACCGTGCTTTGCAGGGCACCTAAGGAGGAACAAGAACTTAATACCAAACACTTCAAAGGTGACAGTGGGGCTAAACTCTAGTTAGAAACCCACTTGAGGACACCAGAAACGTAGTGAGGGGCCTACTGAAAGAAACAATTCCAAGGACTAGTGGCTGAGGCCAACTGGAAGAGGACTCAAGATCTGGTGGGGAAAGGAGACATCTGAGCCAACTGCTCATGTCCTCCTTGATCTTAGAGGCCCAAGGAAGGTTACAAAGAAAACTAAAAGTTTTGGGCACTCTGACTTCCACCCCATTGTGGCATCTACTATCCTTAGGGGGATTTTGCTTTTTTAATTTTAAAACACAAAAAATCCTTAGAACATATAAATAATTTGAAACAATATAAAAAATTTTGTAAATCAACAATTTATGAAGTAGCAATAGAAGTTTTGTAAATCAACAATTTATGAAGTAACAATATATAACCTGTGATATCAAATTTATAAGTAACTAAAAATAGGTCAATATCAGATATAAATATAGGTGCAAATCCTAAATGAAATTTTAACAGATGGATTCAGTACACAAATTGATTTTCCGCTAAAAGAAAATAGACTCTAGGTCCAGGATACCAGGATGAAATGGAACAAACAGCCAGCAGCTTATTTCATTTGCTAGCTGAAGATACGCTGCACATCATCCCAGATGAAATCCTATTCTGCTCCAGGCAACTCTAAGATATAAGGACACTAGGATAATGTTGGCAGCTGCTCCTTAGAAAAATGTTGCTCTCACTGTGTCCTTAGTTCCACCCACAACTTCACAATAGGGGCTGCCAGGTTCACACGCTGTGACTGTTTCCTGCTCACTGGTGATTGGCCCAAATCACCAGTAGCAATTGATAGCTGGACCCATCATAATTCTTCCCTGATCATCTGAAATTGGAATTCTCATCCTTTTCTACAGAACATGAATGAAGCAGATATGCCTAAAGAACCGTAGACAAGACATAGCGGAATTTGTTATTTAATTCTCTTCAGGCGCGGGGACACCAGTCCAAAAAAAAAAAAGAAGTAAATTCTACAATGTTTTTCAATAAAATCTCTTAAAATTAGAGACAGAGGATTTCTTTTGTGAAAAAGAAAAAAGTAAGAGTTAACATCTTGGAAAGAGAAATTTTTGAATTCGGAGCAAATATACTTTTTAGTGGGAAAAGATTACAAGAATAACCCAGTAACCACAGTCTTTGCTGTCATGACTGAAGCTATTACAGCGTCACTGTGGTTTGTGTGGGGGCAAACCCCAGGTGAAAGGAAAGAGAATATCCTCTGCATTTGTAGAAATACCACGGCCAATCATGAGCTCTTGGTGATGACACAGTAGCAGGGAATCCACCCAAAATACCAGTTCAAACTACTCGGACACTGTACAACTGCAATCCCACTCAAAGTAATTTCAAAAGAATATTTTTAATCTTCAGGTTGAATCTCCCACACAAGGAAAAGGTGAAACACCCAAGGTGGACATTCTGGCCCAAGTGTTTCGTGTTCTTGGAACCGATTCCAATGTGAGCATAGAGACTTCCTCACACAACAAGCAATTCTTAGACACTAGCAAAGTATCTGAGAATTTGTCAATTCTGACTGTAAACACTTAGAGTACCATCGGATAACACAGGTAAAGGGCTCAGTCTCCCAAGACCACCCTCCACTTCATATACCAGTCACACAAGCCCAGGCTGTTACCTGTGCTTCTGACTTCTGACCAACAGGCTACAAATTACATGTTGCCAGGGTTCTCTCCTCAGATTAAATACATTTGCTAAAATAGCTATAGAACTCAGGAATCCTATTTAATTACAAGATCTCTGATTTGTTACAGAGGTTATTAAATGAGGAACAGCGAGATGGAAAAGCTGGGAGCTTCTGGGTCTCCTCTGGGCTTGTCACTCTCCCCAAATCTCTACCCATTCTCCAACACAAAAGCTCCCTGAAGTCCCTCCTTTTAGGTTTTTTATGGAGCTTTCATAAGCATGACTGATTAAGAACTGGCCAATAGCAACTGAAATTAAACTCTAGACCTTCTCCTCTCCTTGGAAACCGGGGCTTAAGACATTTAGTCCTGCTTTCTATTCAGACTCAGGCTGGTTTCCTGGTCACCAGTCCCCCACCTCAGGTGTATTCTAAAAGTTACCTTCATTAAAATAACAAGAGACACATCTAACATCCTCAACACATAGGAAATCCCAAGCCTTTTGGGAGTTGTGAGCCAAGAATAGAGAACATGGATAGAGACCAAATATGCAGGAGAGCTATACTTTGGTCATCTGAATAACCAAAAGTATGTTTCTTATAAACAAGATATCATGATGAAGAAAGGACAGTTTCACATGGTGAATTCCCAAGAACTGTGGGTGAGATGTGAGGGAGGTGACTACTGACACCCATGGAAAGTCATCCTGAAACCCAAAGAGCTGCTCTCTCTATCCAGGATGGTGAGGCATCTGTCCTGCCCTCCACTCTATACCTATGCTGGCACTCAGCCATCTGGCTTTCAAGAGACAATCAACAGAAGTTTGGTACTATAGGTCACTCATATTCCTCTGAGGACAGGAGATCATGCTGACCTGCCCTCCTGCTTTGGGGAACTCACCCTTAACTCTGTATCTATCCATATGTGAATGGAAGAGAGAAAGATGGAAGTAACCAGAAAGTTGTGTACTTACTAAGAGACATATAAGGTAGCTAAATATTCTTTAAATATTTGAAAATAATGACAACAGAAAATACAAGTAAAGAAATTTCATTCATAACAGCAATAAAGCAGAACTGGGAACAAACATGCTATATTCAGGACTTTGATGTAGAAGATGACAATTTTATAGAAGAACATAAAAGATCTTGATGACTGAAGTAATGAATTACATTCTTGGACTAAAATACTACAATTTTAAGTTGTAGACATGATAAAGCTGTCAGTCTCCCTAAAGTAAGGTTTGTATTTAATGAAATCTCATTTTCTAACTTATCAAAATAGATTTAAATTTAAATAATCTACTCGTATGATGCTCACTTAGAGGCATTATTTAAGGAAGAATAATACTAAAAATTAAATGCCACAAGAAAGAGTATCATGAGTAACATACTCATACAGAAACAGAGCAACAGATTAGAAACCCAAATATTAAATAAAAAATACTACATGAAATTTTAAAATTTTGCCAATCCCCACAATAAGGATCTCTTTTAATTCAAACAGGAAAAGTATATCCTAAAAGAATAAGGAGCAAGAGGATGGCTAAGCAATAAAGAAAAGGGAAAAAATGAAATTGTAAAACATAAAAATTAGTCATCTCACAAGTCTCAAAGAAAATTTCAGTTATAATATGGTATACATCTTTTTGATCAGTTATCAAAGTTTAAAACATGGTAATAAATTCCACTGGAACACATTTAGATGAAACTTTTGGAGGTAGGAGGGAAATCTGGCATATGTAAAGAAATTTTAAGTACATTTGATCTAGGAATTCCACTTCTAGGAATGTATCTTAAAGAAGTGATGTGCAGAAATCATATGATTATTCAGACATGTTCAGTATAATGTAACCTACAGTATAAATTTGAAACAACATTACTAATAATGGGTAAGAAAAGTAAATCATTATGTACACATAGGACAAAATACCAGGCAGCCGTGAAAATGACATAAAAGAATACTTTATAGTGCCAGATATTGGTTACATTACATGAAGTGAAAACAGGCTATGAAATACATTCTTATAATAAATTACAAGTACTTATTAAATGTGTCCATGTGCTAGTAAACAGCAGTGAACAAACTAGATAAAATTGCTCTCTCCTTCCCTTATGAAATTTATAAACTGAAATGTAAGGGATGGGTCCAAAGAGGGAAAAAAAACAACACAATTGGAAGGGTATTAGAAGGCTACAGATGTGTCAAAAATAAGTGATTGCCTCAGAGTTTGATACTGAGGGTGATTTTTTCACACTTGTACTTTTCCATGTTTTCCAAATTTCTTGTAATGAATATATAGCCTTTTAGTACTCAGAAAGAAAAACAAAAATTTTAATCATTTGAAAAAAAAGATTTATTGATGGGCTCTCCTGGTAGTGTAGCGGGTTAAAGCACTGCACTACGAAGCTCTCTGAAGCCACTGCAGCATGAGTTCGACTCCCAGCCAGGGAGCTGACCCACATGGCCTGGCAGACCTCTCCTGACCTGCCCGCTGCTCCCTTCAGCAGTGTATTTCAGTGGATCTGCCTGCTCTGTTCCCCACTCTATCTCTGATGAATCCTCTTACCCACCACACTTGAGGCCTATACCCCAGTTCTGCAAGCATAAATAAATAAATCTTTTAAAAAAATTTTAAAAAAGATTTATTTACTTGTGCATACAAGATCTGGGATACAGGTCAGAGGTATAAGGAGGGGGTGAGAGGAACCATCAGAGAAACAGTGGGAGCCAAACAAGTAGATCTACTGAAATACACTGCTGAGGGGGAGCAGTAGGAAGGTCAGGAGAGGTCTGCTGTGCCATATGCGTCAGTTCCCTGGCTGGGGATCAAATTTGTGCTGCAGTTGCTGCGGACAGCCCTAAGGTGCTGTACTCCAACCTACTGCAACACGTGGGAGGGCCGCCCCAACAAATGTTTACCTTTTTTAAAAGATTTATTTATTTACGCATATTGTACTGGGGTACAGGCCAGATGTGGGGGAAGATGCTAGGATTCACCAGAGACAGAGCAGGGAGCAGAACAGGCAGACTGATGAAGTACACTGCTGAGGGGAGCAGCAGGCGGGTCATGAGAGGTCTGCCGTGCCATGTGGGCCACCTCCAGGGCTGTGGATCGAACTCACACTGAAATGGCTGAGGCTCGCTTGCAGTGCTGTGTTTTAACCCGATGTGCCACCAGGGAGGGCTCCAAAATGTTGTTAATTTTTTAAAAAAGAATGCAAATAAGTGGCTTTTTCAGCAGTATGGGATCTGTTTTTTTGTAAACATATTGTCCATAGCTAGAGACAATATGTCTGCTGCTGGAGGTGAGCTGACTGCTCTGGAAGGGAGGTGAGGGCACTGGGAAAGACCCATCCACAGAGTGAGTGTGGGACTTCAGTAACACAGGAAGAATAGTGGGAGGCAAGAAAACGCCAGGCAAAGGAACATCTTATAGATCTTTCTTTAATATCCTCCCCCACAAAATCATACAGATCCTGATTACATCGTCTTTCCCGTGAGTCAGTGTCCTCTCATCCTCAGGCATGGCTGAGGCGTAGGCATCCCCTGAGCAACCAGAGCAAACAGATTGTCACTTGACTCAATTGATTCAGTTCTTCCTAACCTGGCTTTTTTTGTTTTTGGATACATCATATGATCATTTGTTTCAATTGATCAAATTGTTATCACTTTAACTCCTTCTAGTGTCTGGCCATGAGTAGCCAAGATCCTTTTCCACACCGAGTTGTGGAGTCAAAGGCCCTGACTCTCCCACGGATCACTCCAGTGACATTCATGCCAGTCAGAACCAAGCCGAAAATCTTTTTCCAAAGATGCGCAAGGGCCTCTCACTCCTGCTCACTCTCAAGGGCATCAAACTATGCTTGCATTCTGAGCACTGCAATATCAGTCAAAACCAGGATCAGTTTTACTTGTGCTTTCTGTTACTTGTCAACTGAGCATTATGATCTATGTAACACTAAACAGAACTCTTGTATTCCCACCACCTCTATGAGCCTCTTTTCTGGAGTCTTCACCATTTCAGTTCATAGCTTCCCACTCTGGCTCAGTCAACAGCCTTCATTCTTGACTTCTTTTATATTTTCACATCTCATATCCTGTCTGTCAATGTCTTTCAGTTCTACTTTCAAAATATATGGACAATCCACCCACTCCTACTCTAGTCCTTTTGCTGTCCTACTCTGTCACAGCAACAAGACCAGAACTTTAGCAATGTATAATTTAGATACATTTATAATTTATCTAATAATTTATACCATGTCCATAGCCTGCTTTAACAGCCTTCAGCTTGGAACAGTCCAGAGTCCTTATCAGACCAACAGGGCATCTAGCCTGCCTACTTCTCTGACTCATCCTCTCCCACTATGTCCTCCCCAGCTATGCCGGCCTCTTCTTCCTCAAAAGCTCCACCTACCCTCTAAATGCCTTGGCATGACTCCTTTGTCCCTCCACTCTTCTATGGCTGCCTCTCTCTTGTCTCAGGTCTGAGCTGGGATGACTCCTCCTCAGGGAGGCCTTGCTGAGGTGCCCACCCAGTCAAGCTCTACCACGGTCCTTTATTTCATTTCATTTTAGTAATAAAATCTATCAGTCTCTGAAATGATCCTGTTTGTGCATGCATTACTTCTTCACTGACTGTCTCACTTCCTTTCCTGGGAGTACTTGATGGCTGGTACAATCTTGTTCCTTGCTATATCCTAGGACCTAATGTTGCCTTTGGACAGAATGTGAATTCTGGTGAAGCTGGTGACCATTATAGATCATGGGAGTTTTGCTAATGTGAGCTGCTTATCCACTGCAATGGACCAATGTGGTGGAAAACAAAACAAAACTTCTCTACTAGGCCACAGGGTAGAGCAGATGTGAAGGTGTGGAGGCAGATAAAAGGGTGTTAGGGAAAACCAGGAGGCTTTCAGAGATTGGGGCTCCAGGTGGCGGTTCACATCAGTTCTCTGCTGTACAATGGAAAAAGTGTCAGAGAAAAGTGGCCTGAGAAACCTCTGTGGCTGCAGTCATAGGAAGCCTCAGCTCAGAGAGGCCCTGGGGAAGAGTGTGTGGGAAGAGGTCTCAAGTCACCCTGAAGACTTTGGCCACAAATTCCACATCTGCTGGGACTCAATATCCTTGGTCCCCAGAGAACATTTTACTGCTTAGTGGTTGGGTGATGTCATCATGGAGGAAATGCGCACCACTGCCATCACAGTGTTAGACTCAGGATTCTGTTGGACTGAAGCCATGTGGGCCCAGGTGGGGAGTGGCTGTTGCATGTATTTCCTGGCACATGCTTCCTTTTCTCCTTTTAGATGAGCAAATGTTGCTGGGTCTTGGCCACAGCTTCCTGTCTCCTTCTGACATCAGAAGCCACAGCTACTGTCTCACAGACTAGCCCAAAGTGGGTGCCCTATACCCAGGAATGGATATAGAGTGGAAGTCCACTTGATGTTTTAGAAAGGGACATCAAGGAAGGTATGTTTACTCAGAAAAACATAGAAAAGGCTTTTGAATTTCAAAAGCCTAAACTCTGAAGGGATTCAGAACGTAGCGAATAGATCATGGTCATTCAGAGCTAGGTTTCTTGCCTAACTTGATTCTCTATACTGGTGGAAGGGATGTTTCTGGTAGGGGTAGTCAAGAAGAGAGTGAGCATCCCTGGAGAACAGGGAGCCAAAGTTCTGTTCCTTCCTTCAGTTTGGCCAGGAGAATTTAACAGACTTTAGTGAGGTACTACCTTTCCTGGTTTAGCTAGAGGTTTTCCAAACTAGTAGAGGGGAAAAGATGTTTCACTAGAACAACAAAATAAAAGAACAAGCAGGGAAAATGGAAATAACTATAGACTATAACTATATTCAAAATATAGTAGTAATCACATTCAAATTAAAACCAAAATATTCCAGGTAAAAGGTCAAGATTTTCAAAATGGATTAATAAGCAAAACTCAACTACATGCTGTTCCTAAGAAGCACATCCAAAGTATAAGAGAAGTTGAAAGTTAAAGACTGAAGAAAGTCATACCTTGCAAGCAATAACCAAAAGCACATGAATGAAGTCACCCAAATATAAAGACAAAATATGATTTAGGAAAAATATCCATTTAGAAGCTTTATTACAATAAACTGTTCAATTCAAGAAGATAAAATATAAGTGTTACATGTATAACCTTGAAATTTATAAAGAAAACTGACAGGAGCCCTTCTTGGTGGTGAAAGGATTAAAGCGCAGCACTATGAAGCTATCAAAGCTACTGCAGCACGAGTTCAATCCCTGGCCAAGGAGCTGACCCAATTGGCCCAGCAGACCTCTCCTGTCTCACCTGCTGCTCCCCTCAGCAGTGTATTTCAGTAATCTGCCTGTTCTGCTCCCCACTGTCTCTAGTGTATCCTCTCACCTTCCACACCTCTGGTCTGCACCCTAATTTTGTATGCACAAGTAACTAAATTTTAAAAATTAAAGAAAAATGATAGAACTACAGGGATAATTGGGCAAATTCATACTCATTGTGGCAGATTTGCACCTACCACTTTGTTACTGACAGAATAACATACCCAAAATTCTAAAAATTCAGTAAAGATGTAAAAATTTGAACAAGACAGTGGAAAACCTGATCAAAGATATATTTTGATATATGCACTTTGTATAAAATGCTGTATCCTCTAAATAAAGGGTATTGATTCTTTTCAAATACTGATCAATATTAAAATTGGCAACATACTAGACCATACAGTAAGCCTTAATAAACTTCCAATGGTGACATCACCTAGTTCTACAGAGTCTACAGTAGTCTTTAGGCACAAGTTAAGCATTGGAAATGTAGCTAGACCTAATGATTTACTGTATGTATAACATAAATATACTGTATTTTGAGGAGAGTGAAAAATATAAACTAAAATGTCAGTAATTTTTTATGTTGATTGCATGCTCATATTAAATTATGCATAGGTTATTTAAAATACATTATTAAAATTAGAAAATATAATCATGCAATGCATCAAAATTTGTGAGATAATTATACATAGTAGTACAAAGAGTAAAGTATAGTAGAGAGATTGGCAAAATTCAGCCAAGATTCAGCCTATCACCTAATTTTGTAAAAAATGCTTTATTGGGACAGTCACTGTCATTCATTTATGTATCACCGTTTGCTGCTTTTGTGCTTCAGTGACATTATTAAGCAGTTCTGAGAGATATGACAAGCCACATATATTTACTATCTAGTCTTTTAGAGAAAATATTTTCATTTTTGAATCTTAAGTACACATGTTAGAAAAGAACAGCCAATGAAAAGCAAGAAGTTAATTAAGCATTCGTGTCAAGAAATTTACAAAGATCATTAAAATAAATTCAAAGAAAATATATGGACAGAAATAATAGGGAACCCACAGTAAAAAAAAAAAAAAAAAAGGAAATGAACATGAAATAGAGAGGACCAACAAAACTCAAAAATTAGTGTTTTTTTGTGAAGACTAAAGCAATTAATAAGACTGTAAAACTGTGAAATAATGAAGGAAGTAGAAAGAATTAGTGACTGATATCAGGATCATCACAACGATGCTGCAGACATTATGAAGATAAGAACAACTTTGAAAAACCACTTGCTATCAAATTTAGGAAAAAATGACAGATCAGTATAAAATTATAAATTCAAAATTGACTCAAGAAGTAGAAAATATAAATAATTCTATAACCTATAAACATTCTTCTGATCCCTAATGACTTTAACAGTAAAATCTACCAAATATTCAAAGAAGACATAGTTCCAATCTTATACAAACTCTTCCAGAAAACAGAAAATGGAGAAATATTGCTGTGACACCAAAACTGAACAGAAAAAGGAATCTCAGTCATTCTCACCACAGTGTACATCTTAATATGCAAACCAGAGTACTTTTAGGTGTGAAAGGAGCTGCTACTTATTGCGATTCCAGAATGACAAATGTAAATTAGGACATATGACCCCCTAAATCTCACTCATGTATATGCATGAAAAAATCCTTTTTAAAAAAAGGATATACAAACTATCAATAAATAAAAATGGCACTAATAAATTATAACCATGTTGGATTTATCTGGAATACAGATTATGCTAACATTAGAAAATAAAGTGATTCACCACAATAACAGATTAAACAAAAAACCTCATATGATCATCTTAATATATGTGGAAAAAATGTCGATAAGATCAACATTCATTCATGATAAAAACTCTCAGCAAAACTAGGAATGGAAGAGAACTCCCTTAACCAGATAAAGTATATCTAAAAAATACTTAGAGGAAACATAACAGTTATTGGTAAAATGATGAACTCTTTCCCTTTGAGATCTGTAACAAGACAAGGACATCTGATAGTACTATTTCTATTCAATATTATATTTGATGTTCTAGTCTGTGTAATATTGAAAATAAAATAAAAAGTTTAAAAATAAAAATAGAGGAAAAATTATTACTATTCACTGATGTAAGTGTGTGTGTATAATCCAAAAAAGATCTACAGGTAAAGTTTAAGTATGATAAGAAAGTTGGTAAATTAGCCATTTAGATCTAATATCAACCTATACAAATAAATTATGTTTCTATACTAGAGAAACACTTACTAATATGCTTTTAATGACATTTTAAATATCACTCCAAATATCAAGGTCTTTGAGCTAAATCAAACAAAAGATATATCAATTCTTTACTGAGAAAAATTTAATATTATTGAAAGATAGTAAAAATAAAAATGGATATAGCACTTTCAGGTACTGTAAGTCTCGATATTTTAAGGATACCATTTTACTTAAGTTGATTCATAGAATCAATGAATGACATGCCAAAGTCTCAGCATTTTTGAGGGGAAAGTAGGAGTAGTGAAGAAGGTGACAAGCTGATTTAAAATTCATTAGGATATTTTTGGGCATTTGGGTTGATTCCACATCTTCCCTATTGTAAATAGAGCAGCAATAAACATGGGGGCGCAGGAGTCCTTTTGTATTGTTGTTTTTGTGTACTTTGGGTAGATACCTAGGAGTGGAGTCATATGGAAACTCCAGTTTTAGCAGTTTGGGAAGCCTCTAAACAACTTTCCATAGTGGTTGGACCAATTTTCATTCCCACCAGCAGAGGAGAGTTCCTTTTTTGCCACATCCTCGCCAACATTTGTTGCTGCTAGTTGTTTTAATATGTGCCATTCCCAATGGTGTGAGATAAAAAAATAGATTTAAAAGATGTGGTACATATACACAATGGAATCTTACTGAGAAATCAAAAAAGATAAACTCATGCCTTTTGCAGTAACATGGATGGAGCTGGAAGGGATCATGCTTAGTAAAATAAGTCAGAAAGAAAAAGAAAAATACCAGATGGGTTCACTCATAGCAGGAGCATAAGGGATCAGGAACATAAAAAAGCAATTGCAATAAAGTAAAAATGAAAACAATGAACAACTATAAACTAGAGACATTTTACGGGTGTGGAGTAGGCAACGGGATCAAAACTGTGGTGGAAAGAGCGTCACAGGAGTATGGTGATGGCACACGGGTGAATTGGTGGTGGGAAGTCCACGGGATTACAACTGAGATGAAAAAATGCACAAAATGAAGAATGATGTAGAAAATAAATTAATTAAAATAAGTTAAAAAATTCACTAGGATAAAGAATAACCAAGAACATACTTCAACATACTGGAAGAAAAAGGACAAGGTGGAGAAATTACTCTATCAGATATTTTAAGATTATGATATTTCAGACAATGTGATATTGAATCAAAGAAAGATAAGTAGATCAATGGAACGGACCAGGGAGCCCAGAAAGAGACCTGCTGATTATAT
>NW_004567122.1:23409291-23455995 GCF_000260355.1 Condylura cristata
ATTTTAAAAAAGAAAAAGTCAGACAGCCTCAAAAGAAAAGAAACAATTCTTAAGCAAGATACAAAATAAACTGCCCATAAAAAAAAAATTTAACTACTTTAAAATGGAGAAATTTGGTTCCTCAAAAGATATCATGACTTGACAAGATAAGAAAAAAGAGTGGATGAAGATAACTTGCCACACATCTAATTCATAGAGCATTAGTATCTACAGTATTTTTCAAAAATCCTATAAATAAAAAAAAATGCAGATATTTCACCAAAAAATGAAGCAAAAGGTTGAACATCCACTTTGTATTAGAGGAAATCCAAGTGATCAGTAAACTTAGGAAAATGTTTTCAACTTCACTTGTAATCAGGACAAAGCAAATTTAAACCACAATAAGATCCTTTTAGAAAAGTCTTACAATTTGATACATCAGCAGGAATGTATAGCAAGAATTTTCAAATAGTGTTGACAAGAGTACAAATTGTACAACTTTGCAAAACTGTTAAACATTTCCTGGAATATGTTCTGTGATCCAGCAACTCCTAGGTGGTACACATAAACTGCAAACTTAATGGCTAACCATAAGTTTATCATTTTACAATTCTAAAGTTGAGAGGTCCTAAAATAAAGGTATTTTGTAGAGCTGCATTTTGGGAGGAATTTGTTTATTTTGGACTTCGGCATCTCTAGAGCTTCCCTGCATTCTTTTTGTTTGTAGTTCTAATTAAAAAATGTACATGTACACCAGGAATACTATGCACAGCAAATCTGTTTATAGCACAAACTAGAATCAACTCAAATCCATCATTTAGCATTTTAAAACAGATAAAGCCAAATTATACTTTTTAGGAACATATAGGTAGTTGGCAAATCTACAAGGAAAATGGTCACCATAAAATACAAGCTAACAGCTTGCTACTAAGGGGGTAGAGGTCATGATCAGAGGGTAAACTCAGGGGAAATTACGGACCTTTAGCAATGTGGTGTTTTTTCAATGAGCACTGGTTTTACACACACACACACACACGCACATACACGATTCTTTATAGTTATTTGTAAAACTATGCACACATAATTTATGCCATTTCTGTATGTCTGCTCTATATTCCACTTCTTAATGTAAATAATAAAATAAGATGTCTTGCCCTTCAAATACTTCAAAACCAAGCACAATTACAAAAACTTTCTAGACTGAAGAAGGCAAGACAAGAGAATCAACTGACAAATGTCAAACAGAAAGAGCATGAATATACAAGGTGAGACTTGCACTTGATCCTTGTTCACTTGATCCTTCAGTGAATAATAGGCTGCCAACCACTAGAGTCATCGACATGTGAGGTTTCTACCTGCTTGCTACCTGGACTGCCCCATACCTGAATCCAGAATGTCTATTTTCTCTGGACTCCCAGGCTAGTGCAGTATCTCTGACCCAGGCCTCTTCCCACAGGGAAGTACAGGGAGGAAGCTAATGTAGCTTCACCATGGAAACCTCCAGACCTGGAACATAGTCTTATAAACAGAGAACTGCTGGTACAGGGAGTGGGAGTTGGACTGGAGGTCACATAAAGGAGAGCAGGTAACTTCCTCTGGGACAATGAGTTGTTGGGAGGGCCATGAACTGACTGATCATGAACTGAGTCTTTTTTTTAAGATATATTATTTATGCATACCGACCTGGGGTACAAGCCAGAGGTACAGGGGTTGGGGGTGAGAGGATTCATCAGAGACAGCATGGGGAGCAGAACAGGCAAATGTACTGCTGAGGGGAGCAGTGGGTAGGTCAGGAAAGGTCTGCCACACCATGTGGGTCACCTGCCTGGCCAGACTCGTGCTGCAGTGGTTGCGGTAGGTTCATACTGCTACACTTTATCCAGTGCGCCACCAGGGAGGGACCGAACTGAGTCTTTAAGAAGCAGTCACCAGATCAGTAAGGGACCAAGGACCACACCGTGAAGAAGGACCAGGAATGGGCACCCTGAGATTGGTGCCCAAAGGGCCTGTCGCTACACTGAGAGTTCTGGTGATAAGAAACTTCAGGAAGAACCTCAGTACTGAGAAAACATCCAGGCCAGGCTTCTTTTTTTTTTTTTTAGTATGGTAAAATAAGCATAAAATTTACAATTTTACTTCTTTTAAGGCTACAGTTCAGTGACATACAACACATCCACATGGTCATAACCATTACCAACACCCATCTCTAGAACTCTGTCACCTTTCCAAACTGAAAATCTACCCATTAAACAAAACACCATTCTCCCCTCCTGACAGCTGTTGCCAACTACCGTTCTACTTTTTGTCTCCATGAGTTTGATTACTCAAGGTACCTCATGTATATGGAGTGAAATATTTGCCCTTTAGTCACTGGCATATTTCACTTAGCACAAAATTGTCCAGGTTCATCCAACCTGTAGCATGTGTCAGACTGTCTTTTATAAGGCTGATTTTCTACATTTATCTATTCATCTGTTGATAACTCTTAACATTGTTTCCACATTTTGGTTATGAAAAAATGCTGCTGCTGCTGCTGCTGCTACAGATAGGCTTCTGCCTTTCAAATTCATATTATTGATTTCACATGTTAGAATCTAATTCTCAGTGAGATTTGGAGGTGGGTCTCTGAGAGGTGATTAGGTCATGTAGCTAGACCCTTCATGAGTAGGATTAATGCCCTTATTAAAGAGTGTCCCAGAGAGAGAACCTTCCTGGTGACCTGAGAGTTAAGTCTCAGCACTATCACTGCCATGGCCTGTGTTCTATCCCCTGCCAGGGAGCTGACCTGCATGGCACAGCAGATCCCTCCTATCTCACCCACGGGTTCCCTTGGCAGTGTATTTCAGTCAATCCAACTGCTCTGCTCTTCACTGTCTCTGGTGAATCCTTTCATTCCCATCCCCAACCTTTGGCCAACACCCTAGTTCTTCTATGCAAAAAAGAAAATTAGAGTCTCTCAGAGAACTCCCTTGCCTCTTCTTCCATGTCACTTTAAAGTGAAAAGACCGCAGTCCATAAACCAGATTAGGTCCGCTAATCAGATAATGAATCTGTCAGCATCTTGATCTTGAACTTCCTAGCCTCCAGAATTATAAGAAATAAATATCTGTTACTTATTACAAAACAGACAGTCTGACATGTGCTACAAGTTGGATGAACCTAGACAACTTGTGTTAAGTGAAATAAGCCAGTCACTAAAGGATAAATATTTTATTCCACATACATGAGGTACCTCAAGTAATCAAACTCATGGAGACAGAAGATAGTATTTTGCGATGTGTTTGGTATTTTGCTATATGCTATATGGAGTGAGAAGGCTATTATGAAGGCTATTATGAAGTGAGCTATTATGAAGGCTGTTACATAACTATAGACTGCAAGGTAATTTTAGTTAAGAAAATAACCACTAGGGAGGTCAGTATAGTTACTATGACCAAGGCCAGAGGGCACCGTAGACTCCAAATCCACTTCCTACCTGGTGTTGATGACTGCAGGCCGTGGCTGATTAGGCATCGATTAGAAATGAAGTACAGTCATTCCAAGTCATGAGTCTCCTAAATTGAGTCCAGCTTCATGAAATAGTGAACACCTTCACTGAAATGACAATAATGTGAGTCAGTAATGAAATCTAAAAAAGGTTTCCAGATAGAAAAAACATTGCAAATCTATTAAGACCCAGACACAAGAGAGTATGTGGGAAAAATTAAGACTCAATAGTTGAGGAAGTGTTTCCATCTTAAACTCTGGCAAATTTAAGATAAATTACATGTATCTCTTACATGCACTGAGAACTCAGAATTTATATAAATCAATTTATTGTGATATTTGATTTATTGTGATGATTAAAACTTAACTTTCAATATCTCTGAGTTGTGCCTACATTTTGGCTCCATCAAATATGGGAGGGCAGAGGGTTTTAGGGCTTTCTGTCCTAATGGCTGTTGTCTTGGCTCAGAAAGGCACAAGGATGGATGTTGATCATCTTTTTCCAAGGCTATAGGTAAAATCCTACTCAAAAATCCTGTCAAACTGTCATTTAATCCAGAGGCAGTAGTTTTAAATAGGAAAATGGCCTCCAGGTCCCCACTCACTAAGAAGAAGGCAAAACTGCAGTTGCTTAGTGTCTGGCATTAGAGTTGTTTTATACTGAGTCCAGTGGGAGAACTTTAGAATATAAAAAAATAGAACAACCATGTGGTGTGGTCTGCATTCTTCTTCTCCCACAGACCCATGGGTATGATCTTAGGAATTAGAAGGGCATGAAAGAATAGGGGTGGGGGACCTTTAGAAAACCAGGATCCTATATTCGGGGCCCGTGATTCCAAAGACCACTTGTTCTCTGGACTGGGAGGAGCCCTGTGGATCCTCACTGAAAGGTTCAACATAGTAGGGAGGATGCAAAGAGATAGTAAAACCAAAAGTAGGTTTATTTCTGTGCTCCCGGCCACGGTTCACTAACCCCAGAGAGAGCTGAGGTCAGAAATTGCACTGAGGGGAGGCCAAGAAGGGTTTTTATAGGCCTAGGAAGGGGGAGAGCAGGCCAGGTGGAAAATTTTGACAAGGAACTGGAACTTATTTTTCTGCCCGGGCTTGTGTTAATCAGTGGTGACAAACGTTAATGAGGTATCGCCCCCGAATATCTGCTTCTGCTTGGAGCAACTGCTTCTAGTTTGGCTGATGTCTGACCCTTACACTCCCTAGGGAATTTCTTAGGAAGCAAGCTGAATTGTGTTTCTGCTGGGGCTTGAACCAAATGGACTAATTATAAGTCACTGAAGGGACTATAACAGGAGTGATGTAAGGAGAAGTGTCCACAAAGGCTGCTGTGACAGCCTTGAAATAGACTGGAAGCCACCTGGCCTGGCTGCTGTGGTGAGAATTCAGGCAATTGTGTCTGGGTCAGGATGGGGCTTCCCATGGGAATGATGAGAAGTGGACAGGGCAGGGAGATACCGGGAGGTACAGGTCCAGAGGGCAGGCATAAGCAAGGGGGAGGGGTGGGCGGTGGTCACCAAGCCAGAGAGGAGGAGGGTCTGAGCCCACTCCAGATGGAACTGGGAGATACACAGACAAAATCGTGAGAGGACTCAAAACACAGCATTAAAAAAATTAATTTCTGAGTGTGGAAATTGTAACTCAGACCAGAGTCTGATGGAGAAACTCTTTAGATGTGCAACACTGGGCACAAAGTGACTCTATATTTTTCTTTTACAAAGTGACTACTTATAAAACATTTATTTTTCTCACAGGAGAAGGAACCCTTCTGAAACCTGAGCTACAAATGAAAAAGGCTGAGAAGAATCCCATTATTAAAATAAATAACTCCACAATAGGGTGGATAATAAATGAACTTATATAAAAGCCCCACTCAGAAGCCAGATATCAGCAGTTGAGATCTATGACAAAGTAGATCATTAATTGCAATACTGGGAGGAATTTTAAAGGCCTAGGACCCAAGACCACTAGGGTTTCCAGGAAGATACTCAACTTCCTAGAGAATTCATTAAAGTCTTTAGCTTGAATGTGTTCTTCTCCCTTTGAAGAAATCAGAAAGTTGGGTAAGGTATAGGAAAGGTGGCAGGGGCATGAGAGGTGTGATGCTCAGTGTGGAGAGTGGACATCCAGCCCAGGTGGTAGCTTACCTGGAATGTGGCTAGGGGTATGGGCAAAGTTTGCAGGAGTTCCTGAGGCTGACTCATCAGGGAAACCAGATAGGCAACTAGGGTCTCGCTAGAAGTAAGAAGCCATTGATTAGAGATACTGGTTGGTAGCCCTGACTCGAACCCCAGGGCGCTTGGTGGCAGGGAAGGGCAGAGTGGGGGTGAAAGATGCTTTTCCTGCTTGGGAAAGTACAAGGCAAAGCCACGCACTCTGACTTAGAGTAGGCTAAGGACAGGGAGAGCCGAGCGGCACTCACATGCCTCCAGTGTCTTCAGATTTTTGCTGATGGTTAAAGATGAGCTAGAGATATTGACCAAGTTCGCTGAGAAATTCAGGAAGGCAGCCAAATTCTCTGTTTTGCAGAGAAACAGTATGTGCAGTAGAGTTGGGGAAGTGTTGTCTTCCTCACAGTCTTGATATCTTTCTTATTCCTCTCTGGACAATTCTCTATCAGCGTCCTCCATCATCTCCCCCAGTCCTCTGCCTCACCAGCTATGTCCTGCCCCAAGGGCAGTCCCAAGGGCATGGCCCTGGAAATGGTCCCAGCAAATGCCAGCTAAACCCAGCCAAAGCAGGGCCCTGCCCACCTCCTGGCTCCATGCAGACAGGGAAAGGGGCCTGGGTGAATGGGAAACCTCATGAATCAACTGCCAGAGAAGAACCCAAACGGAAGAACCCAATATAAACTTTTAGAATCCCCACTCTTGGAGAAAAATAGCTAGTACACTATCCCCGCATAATGCACCTAAGTCCAGGGCAGTGACCAGTCACCAGCTGGGATGGCAGGTTGTGCAGGGGGCACTCAAGGCTGAGCTCTTACCTTCAGCATGTACCACTGATTCAGCTTCCTGCAGAGGGAAGGGAGACAGCCTGTGAGCGTCGCAGGCCTTGAGGCTGAGCTAGGCTGTCCCTGTGCCCAGAGTGGCCTCAGCTAGTCAAAGAGGTGTTAGCCAGGATGTTCTGGATTTCAGAGATGATGTACCAGTAGCAATAGACCTGGCTCCACAGGTCCCTGAGGGCTGGGTTTGACTTTCTGAGGGAAAGGAGGATAAGAAGCAACTGGAAACTATTGTCATCCTTCCTGACTTTGTGGAAGGCTGAAGTGGCCTGGCTTGACTCCTCTCTTATGAGCACCATGGCAAAGTGGGAAATGGGGTGATAGTGGGGTTTGCAGAAGAGCCCCAGATGGGTTGATACTCTTTTCTAATACATAATTTCTATGACAAACACAATAACGTATTCAGATGGGTTGATACTCTTTTCTGATATATAATTTCTATAACAAACACAATAACGTATTCATCACTTTGTGGAAGTTAAGATCAGTAAAACTTGAAAAAACATTCTCAAGTGACTTTGCCTTACCTTATCAAGAAGAGTTAAAAGTTACTGCATGAAATGAGTACAGGTGAGAGGGCAGCCTGGATCTGAGCCCACCTAGACATTTCTGTGTCTGTATCTGACTAGACCTGGTCCTGCAGACCCCTGGAGATCTCTGCCCTTCTGCAATCCACCCTTACTGGGCTCCCCCTCTCTGTCAGAGAGCCTGGCAATACCTTCTATGTGGTCCACAAGCTCCCTGAAGGCTGAACCACTCTGCACGGTGGCTTAAGAGCATGGAACACTCTCTTACTAGCCTTCAACATGGCTGCCTAACATTGCAGGGACAGTTTTTTAAGAATGGGGAGTATGCTGCCGAGGGCGCTCTAGGTTCATCACCCTCCCCCCCCCAGCCTCTGTTTTTCACTGAGATAAATATAAAGACCATAACTGGAATGTACACTCCAAATCTTTGTGTTCTGGGAGAGTGATAGGTGCTCAAAGCCCACACACATATTAGTAGCAAGAATGATATGCATCTCCACAGAGATTAAATAGCAGAGCCATCAGGCTTGAGATCCACAGACAGTACCTCTGCGTCCACAAACCCAACTCTGTTTGGGAGTGCCTCCTCTGAATCTGCCTGCCTCCAGATCATCCTTCAGGCCCTACCTCTCCAGCCCTCCTCAAAAGTCCAGGCTGGTCAAGGCTGTTCCATTTCTAGGCTTTCCCCACCACCAGGTTTTAATTCTCAACTGTGAATGTCTTCTCTATTAGACTATACCTGGGGTGGAGGTGGGCCCCAAGGAGGCTGGATCTCTGCAGGGTGAGATGGAAAACTGAGGGAAGAATACTGAGTTGGGTATGACAAGAGGCCAGGCCTCTTCATCTGAACCCACCCAGCCACCCAGGTGACTTTTTTTTTTAAAGATTTATTTATTTATGCATACAGAACTGGGGTACAGACCAGAGGTGCGGGGTAGTAAGAGGGTTCACCAGAGACAAAGCGGGAAGCATAACAGGCAAATTGACGAAGTACACTGCTGAGGGGAGCAACGGGCAGATCAGGAGAGACCCACATGCCATGTGGATCATTTCTGAGGCCAGGGATCAAACCTGCACTGAGGCGGCTGTGGTCAGCTTGCAGTGCTGTGTCCTAGCCCATTGTGCCACAAGGGAGAGCCCACACTTAGGTGACTTTTAACTGAGCCCTCTACTCATATGGGTTCATAAAAATTGATAGAACTGTTTGGTTGACTAGGAACCATGAGCTGCCGTTTGCATTGACAAAACCACAAGGCGTAGCCAGGGCTACGAGTAGAAGCGCCACTGAGGTCATGGAGACTAAATCTGACACATGATGCTATGGGAGGAATGGCAAGGAAGTTCATAATGATGACTAGGACCTGTTGGTGGTGGCTACCCCAGAAAAATACCACCAGGTCTGTGGGATGTTAAGGAGTAGGCATGCATGCCTGGTTGAATGAGCCCCAAGGAAATGGGCCTCAGACACTGGCTCCAGTGTGAGTCCCAACCACAAACAGGACAGAGCCAGGCCTAAAGGGACTGTCAGGAGGGGCTTTCTTTTCCGAAGACCCCAGGCAGAAGTCCAGGGCTGGCTCTTCCGCCGCAGGCCTAGCAGGGCCTCCCATGAGCTACCCAGGCAGAGCACCATCAGCTAATTTCCCTTCCTGATTGCAATCAGTTCAAACTGCGGAGGAGACTTTCCCTGGGCTGAGTGACGCAAACACCCACCCGGGGTGGAATCACTTTTTTACAGGGAGGGCCACGCCTCCCCAAAGGACCAGGTGGGACTGTGGTCTTAGGGGAAGGCAAGAGGAGTTCCTGTGATTTCACCTGAAACCACTCCTTTAGAGTCAAGACAAACCTCAAAAGAGGCTTCCAGGGGGGGTGGGGCTGATTCCCTTGACAGGTCATAGCAACTCCATGGAGGTCACGCCCTGGTTTCCACAGTGGCAGCTGGGCAGCCCCTGCTGAATTCTAATTGCCTGGTAGATTATGACTTTCTGTTCCACACACAGGAATAGATGTTGAGTTGCATTCAATGGGCCTCTCTTGGGGAGGTACCACATCCTGCCTCCTGGCTCTGTTTCTCCTTTCCCTCCCTATTGTGGCCCCTTCCCTCGAGGGGTATCCAGGCTAACTCTGTCCCAAGTTGCACCTAGATTCCCCCAACTTCCTTGCCCTCTCATTCTAGACTGCCAGCTCCTCCATGTCATTCCCAGGCGGTCAGCTCCATCCTTCCTTCTCTGTCTCAAATGTCTTTAACAGCACCTCTACAAACCTTCAAACTTGAGTGTCTCCTCTGGCCACCATACTGGCATGGACTGAGTCCACCCAAGTGGCCAGTCCCTGATCTCTCTGCTCAGGGGGCCATGTGATACCTGATGTTGGGAGCCCTTCTTATGCATACCCCCATCCCCAGCTCTCTCCAGCAGGGAAACACTCAAGCTTCTCTGCTGGAAACACCTTTTTTTTGACCCTTGATTTCTCAGCTACCTGTTTCTCTCTTTCCTTCAGTCTAAAGCTTCTTCAAAGTCTTCTCTCCTCTCTGTCTCACTTTACTATCATTAGCCCATGGCCATCAACTTCTCCCCCACCACACTACAAACTGAAATTGCTGCTTTAGGGGCCCAAGTGACCTCTTGGTTAATAACCCCAGGGTCCACATCTATCCACCACCTCCCCTCCCCTCTCCACCATTCTGTATCACCTCCAAATCTAACACTTTCGAGTGCTATTGGGGTGGGTGCTCACTCTTTAAGGTCAGAGAGATCAATCAGCCTGTATTCAGTTTTGGGAATGATACTTTCTAGCTTCAACTCAGCCTCTTAGAGCCTCAGGTTCCTCATAAAATAGGGATAATAATAACACCTCATAGGTCCATTGTGAGAATTAAATGATCTACCAAGAACCTAGTGCCAAGTAGGAAGGTAGTTGCTGGAGTTTCAACCTCTATCTAGTTCTCCCTATCTTCACTGGAATCAACCTAGTGCGACCCAGTGCTCCCTACATTTTATGGTCCCAAATCTTGCCACCACCTCCTTACTGGCTACCCCATTGCCTTGACTCTTGCCAGACATTCTTCCCATGTTGCTGAACTGGGTTTCCTGGGACCTGGAACCAGAGAAGGGCCCCACTCCCCTCTGGCTAAAAACTTTATAAGGCCACTTCCAAGGTTCCAAGCATGAGCCTAAATCTCTTTCTCCCTTTAATACACTTTCCAGTGCTTTCTAAAACCAGAAACAAATGCTGTCAGTGTCAAGATTTACAACAGTACTCAGGTTTTTTCTTTTCGATAATTTAGTGAAAGTACTTCTAAAGAAACATCTGCCAGAATGTTTAGTCTCTAGTTCAAAAATCCACTGAGCTTTAAAATTCCCTCAAAAATCCATTTACATTTAAGAAAAATAGAGGTTTTTCTCTGTAAGAAACCACAGGTTTTTGTATACAACCTTCCTCTCCTCCCAAATTTTGTACATAAGGTCACACCAAAATACCAATATTCAGTCAAGAAGTCCCAGGTCACTGGGGCATAAACTAGAACCTACTAGAACCAACTATTTTAAATCAAAATGTCTTAAATGTCATGGATGTGGTGTAAGAACATTCAAAATGTAATTTTCCATTCAGAAGACTGTGGGGTGAGGCATGAGGGAGCTCTCTTCTAACAAGTTCCCCAGTGTTGATGAAGCCATGGGTCGGAGGTGTGGGCTGAGCACAAGACTATGTGCCTTACGGGTGGCGTCTGCTTTGTTCACAGAGCCTGAACACAACAAGTACTTAATAAGGGCTTGTGGAAGTTGAGTTGTGCCAGCTGGATACCCAGCCCTCAGGCTCCCCATGTGTCACCTCACTTTGCTAGTGCCAGAGATACTCCGCTTGCTCTGTGAAATTAGAGTGTATCTGGATGCTGGGGCTCCTCCTGGTCCAGGCCTGACCCAGGAGTTGCATGAATTAAGATGGGCATTGTTCTCACCTCACTGCCACAGTCTCTTCACCTGCAGTAGTTCCTCGCACTTGCCTTCACCAGAGCTGCTCTTGCTCAGAAGCCTGAACCCCCATATTCCCTTGCCTCAACTTGACCTCCTATCCTTCATCTCCTCACCTGACCATATCACACCACATTCTTGACTCCTGGCTTTTCCATCCTGCTTCTCTCTTGCCCCTAATACAGGCCAGTCATCTCACTCTTGCCCATGTCTCCATCACACTCTTTACTAGCTTCCTGGTTCCCTTGCCTCCTCCCTGGCTGCTGTTTCGCTGGTCCTTCATGAACTTCGCCATGGTCAGTCCCTGCTTTCTTCAGTGCTCTTAAAATACTTCCCACTGGGCCAAACCCATACTTCAGCCAAGACTGGAATCTAGACCACCATCAACCAACTCTCTCTTTGACCACCAGAGGCTCAGACTGAAACCAAGTGTCACTCTCTTCTCTTCCCTACCTGTACACCTCAGTCCTCGCTAATTTACCTCCTAAATCTCCGCAGGCCAAGTCCCTTGTTATGTCACCTAGGGACGGCTTCCTTAAGGACCCTCTCCTGAGGTTCCCAAACCTAGCTCCTGTGTGCTCACAGAGGGTGTGTCAGGCCCCAACAATTGGTACGACTCCACAGCACCGGGCACAGTCAGGCTGATATGAAAGTGTGCATCTGATGTCTGAGTACCATCTGACATCCACCAGGAACAAAAAGGCTACAGAGGAAGCTGCATAATGCCCATGAAGCCAACCACTGGAGACTTCCATATCAATAACTCAGTGTTGGGAGGGGGTGTCAAGCATGTGTGTCACAGCATGAACCCAAACTGATAGTGGCTGTGTGACAGGCTGCCAGATACTGTTCACCCCACCACACAGGAAGGACAAGGCTGTGCCAGGCAACACTGGCACCAGAGGACAGGGTCTCCAGGGATGACAAGGCCAAGTCCCACTGGGGAGGAGGTTCAAGGGAGCTTAGACTCAGGTGGCTCCTCCTTTGTCAAAGGGTCCTTCCCTACTGTCTCCACTCTTTCCAGTGGCCAGCCCATCTCGTATCCTCCTTGGAAAGATGAAAAGATAACCTTTGAGTAATTTTTTTCCAGGTTTCACTTTATTCTAGTACTAGAAAGTGATGAATAAGGCTGTGGTTTTCTATGGAGGTTCCATGTCAGATAAAGATTTTTCCGATGTAGCATAATACAAACCTCCCATGTGGGTTGGCCACTGCATATACATATAAAAGACAGAGGTTGTCTTGGACACTTCAGAACACCACAGCAGATCAGAACAAGAGAGAACGCGTCTTGCCAGCCTAAACATGAACAGCCTCCCCACCTCGCACCTTTTCCTGCTCCTGCTTGGACTCCAAGTGCCTCAGGCACTAGGGATGCCCAGCTCTCACCCAGAGATCAAGGAAATTATCTTCACCTTACACAGGGCCACTTCACCTTCACAAGTGAGTAGCTGGGATACACTTGGCATGGGGCAGGGCAGGATGAATGGGGGCCTCAGGCCAACAGGACTAATGGATACCTCTCCCTCTCTCAGCCTTTACAGGAATCCCTGAACACAAGTGACAAATATACTCTGCGGGTAAGAGCTCACCCCACACTTGGACCCACCTGGGTCCTGATCCTCCTCCTACCTGTGTAGCTGCAGACTTGGTTACTGCACCTGACCAACCTGCAGCCTTTGCGTCCATGAGCAGGCTTTACAGCAGTTGTCTCACGGGTTGTTTATGAGAATTAAATGGTATGTGTGCATAAAGTTCCCAGGGTAGCTTCCAGATAGTCTGGTGATTGACAGGTGTTCAGTACATTTCCCCAGCGAGGGATGTAAAATGAAAGTGATTCGTTAAACCTGAAAAACGAAAATGCAGCTCTAGGTTACCCATACCAAAGGACTACAGGCCAGTTTTCAGTGGTGCAGCCGTAGGACTGGCTGACTAAAATTTCCCCCAGGAATATGTCTTCTGCTTTCCTTTTCTTTCTTTTTTTTAAGATTTATTTATTTATACATACAGAACTGGGTGGGGTATAGACCAGAGGTGCTGGGGGTGAGAGGATTCACCAGAGATGGAGTGGGGAGCAGAACAGGTAGATGGACTGAAATACACTGCTGAGGGGAGCAGTGGGTGGGTCAGGAGAGGTCTGCCGCGCCATGTGGGTGACCCACTTGGTTGGGGATTGAACTCGTGATGTAGTGGCAGCGATAGCTTCATAGTGTTGTGTTTTAACTCACTGCACAACCAGGGAGGGCCCTGCGTTCCTCTTCTTAAAAAATTGACGTACGTAGTCTTCCACCCTGACTGACCCTGAAAAATCAGTGATTTTTCTCAGTTCCGGCTGGCTTCAGTGTTTGTCTCACCCTGCTTTCATGGCATTTCTTGGGTCAAACAACAAGCTGGATTTCTCCTGACTGTATGGATGATGTGCGCTTTCCTGTCTCTGAAGATTCATGTGCTGCATTCATCTCCATGCAGGGGTGTCTGTGATTTTCTTCATGATTTTCCGAGCCTTTCAGTGACCGGAGGCATTAACTCTGATATCTGGTCTCTTAATGTAATTATTCCCCTTGGCCAGCCTTGCTTGTTTTTTGAAGAAGGTCTTTTAGGAAATTGTTTTTATTCCTTTGAAAGATCCACCCAGACTCTTTCTAGGCTTAGATGCACCCTGGAGGGAGGAGGTCATGCCCGGAGATGGGATTCATCTCTATGCCCTGCATATTGGGAGCTCAAGCACTCCCCTGGGGCAAAAGCTGCAAGAGGGTGTTGTCCAAGGATGTCCCAGAAAGCGAACATGGAGAACTGGAGATAACTTCAGTGTGGCCATGGGAAGGGCGCTCTCCAACTCTGTAACCTCGTATACTAATGCATAGTCTTTGTTTCCCTAGCATGAGGACCTTCTGAAGCTAAACCTGGAGGTATTCATGAAAGCCGCCGAAAACTTCTCCGAGACTGGATTGAAAATCAAGAAGAATCTTGAGGTATGTGAACTCCTTGAGTGTTTCTGTGAACACTGTCAACCTTTCCTCTGGGAAAGGTTGCTTTTTCAAAAGTGGCAGCTTTAACTGTTGGCTTTGGTCTCTCTCCACAGGTTTTCTGGCCGCGCCTTCCCAACTCCACTTCTCTGGTAAGCTGCCCTGAGACGCCCTTGCAGTGGGAACTTCAGCTATGACCTGATCCCAGCCTATCATCACTCCTGACTTGGCCTCATCTAATGTCTCCTTTCTGGTGTCTTTGCAGGAAAACCCCATTGTTGTTGAGGATAACTGGAATGATTTTAAGAGCAAACTGAATTATTACCTGGATAGCCTTTTAAATTTTCTGAACAAACCTACAAATAACACAAAGCCCTAGAATCTTCAGGGTGACCTCCAGTTCCTTCTCTGGGTCTTCTTACCTCACTCAGGGCCTTGGGAAGCCAGAAAAAACAGAATATCTGAAGACTCTGAGACATCTCTCACATTGTCCAGGACTGGAATGATTTACCTCTCCTGGGGAGGGAGAAGAATTGCTAAGTATCTAATTTCCCACTTTGCGATTATGTTCTCATTTTTATCCTATATATTTATGTATTTATGTATGTATTTATTTATTTATTACCTTGTGAAATGTGAAGTGTATTTATTTTACAGAGGAGCCATGTCTGGCTCAGGGGCACAAGACTCAGGGGCACATTCTCTTGTTTTACACTGGTTTCTACATATCTGTGAAAATAAACCATTCTCAGAAAAACTGTTTTGTTGCCAGTATCTCATTTTGAGTCAGATCTTAACTCTCCTGCCTGATGAATTAGCAGCCCTAATACAGACCTCCCTGGTACCAGATGGGCCCCTTCAGAACCCACTCTGGCAATCCATGGTCTATGGGGAACCAGGTTGAGTTTTTGAAAATGAAAATGTGACAGTGTTAGTCTGACACCAATTTTCCAGTTGTTGGGTCTTCTGGGCCTTGTCTCCATACTCAGGATAGAAAAAAGAAAAAAGAAAAAAAAAGGTCTGCCTGTTCTAACCTACTGCTTCTATTTCCTTACTACCATAGCTACCAGCCCAAACACACACCTTTAACCACACAGTCACCTCAGCCTTGCAGGCCTGATCATGACTCGGCAAGATGAGTTCCTACTTTCGAGACTAACTTAAATGCTTCCTACCTTGCCTGTATCGTTCCCAGCGCAATGGTGCAAGCAAAGTCCCTGACTGGGGCCCAGAATCAAGTCAGCTCCTAGTCAGAATGGGGAATATCTATGTCATGCTAGAGTTATCTAGAGGGAGAGGACCGGTGACTCCCTGACTAATGAGAGGCATTTGGGTGCTCAAATCTCCCCTACAGTTTTGTCAGTTTTATGTCTTTTCTCCCGTCCTGCTCAGCCTTTAGTGCCAGATCTGTAATTAAATTGCCACTGGGGGGCAGCAACGCCACACTGTCAGTCCCAGGATCAACCGCTACAGGCCAAAGTTCCCACCCACACAGATTACCTCAACCAGAAAAAACAAAATTTAAGTTAAAAATATTACAGCTTTCCATTGGGAAGAAAATATGAGACAGCATATATACCTGCAAATACAGGAGTAAATATAGAGCCAAAAGAAAATGCCAGGAAAACATGTGCCAAGAGACAAGTCAGAAAGTATCACCAACCTCACCCCATGATGTGAACCCTCCTGCTTCAGGAAGGGAGTCTGCTCTGTCCCAGCCTGCCCTCAACCTTTACATTTGACCAGTTTAGCAAACCAAAGCTTCCCTTGGCTGAGGCAGGGATTGAGGAGACACTAGATCACACCCTTTGGATCTTATACCACCCTGCACAGGTGGTGGGGATTAGACAGCATTGAGGGACAGGTATGGATCTTGCCCGATATGCTTCCAACAGCAGGTAACACAAGTGAAGCCTGAGGAAATATCAGGAATTCCTCAGGCAGCAATCAGTGCAGGGAAGGACATTAGGTTGATGACACAGAGGAGCAAGCGCATGGAGGTCTAACAGTTTAGCTCCTTTGGTTACTGCCATCTGGGCTCAAGGTACTTCTATGTCTTAGTCTGATCCTCTCCTCCCATTTCTGTGGGAGGAGTGCCCAGTGCAGCCTAGCCACTGCAGAAGCAGCCCGGCCACTGTGGAAGCAGCCCATGGCCTGAGAAGCAGAGGGGATATGGACGAGGAGGGACAGAATAGCCCCACATCAGACACTGTGTATAATACCATGAGGAAACAGCAAGGATAGAGGGAGAGAGAGTTCGAGGAAAAGAGGAACCCTAGGCCCACACATACATACAGGTGTGTATGTCAGTTTGGAGGGTCCAGTGATTTCTCATTAGGGTGAGAAATCAACTTTTCTCTTCCAAACCTCAGATCAGGCTCAGGGAGGAAGCAGTGAATCAGGCCATTGCTGCTGTCCTAAACTGAGGAATCCACTCAGTGACCTGTATATCGGAGAAACTGAGGCACAAAGAAATTAAGCGAGTCTCCAGAGTCTGCAAATCCTTAAGCTACAGAGCTTTGGCCCATCCCAACGGGGGCACAGGAGCCTTCTCAGTCTGGCCCAAAGCTCATGCTGGACATCCCCTTTGACTAACTCAGGCCTCCAGAGATACCTCCAGGTCTGAGCAGCAAAGTCCTCTATGTGCCCATTGGTCCTCTCTTCCCCAGAAACCCCCACACGCTCACATGCTGGGGCTCAGATCCAGAGTCTGGCTTCTGTGCCCCTGTCCATGTGACCCCCACACCCATGCCTCAAAGAAGATTTGAGAGAGAAACTACCAGTTGTCTTCTCCTTTTTTGACTGACAGTTCCTCCCTTCACCTAGCTCCATGAAGACCCCAGGGTAAACTTCGCACCTTGGGCCTTGGCTCATGCTGTGACCCCCTCGAACCCCTGAACCCCCACCCCACTTGCCCTTCCATGAGTCCTTTGTGCTGTCCCAGAGAAGGGCTTCTTGCCTCCCTTCCTCAGGCTGAGGGACAAAGCTAAGGGCAGCTGTTCTCACAAGGTCTGGCCCTAGAAGCCTAGTGGCTGGAATGACCTCTTCCTAGTCAGGACAGGGGAGAACTGGGGAGGACAGTCACCTGTTCTGGTTCTCAATTGCTTCTTTCCAGGAAAATCCAAGTGATTAAGTCACTTAGCAGTCAGTCAGTCTCAAATATTCAACTCGCCCTGTGTGGGGAGGTATTGGGCCACTGGGCTGGGGTCTGCACAGGGAAACTCCCCATCAGGGAAGCCTAAACCCATGCCCTCCACCAGGACATGAGAAATTTCTGAAGACTGCTCCAGACCCCTCCCGTCTCTCACAGAGGGACTGAGGGTAGAAGGTACCTAGTCAGTCTATAAAGAAAGCTACTCTGCATACCACCAGTGGCTCCAAAAAACCACAGAGTGAGCCTCCACCCCTTTGTGGGGAATGAGCCAACCTGTACTCAGAGGTGGGAGTCATAGCCTGAGGTCATGCAGGGAGGAGAGGCCAGGCTTGAAGGCAGAGCTGCATCTACCACAAAGGGGGCTGCTTCACTCTCAAGAGGCTACACAGGGCACCTGGCATGACCCTGACAGGGACGTGGCCCTAGGGAGTGGGGAGTGAGTGTGTTGAAGGAGAGCTGGTGACCCTAGGGCTTGGAGGAGAGGGTCGATGCTCTCCCCACCCTACTTCCCTGTCCCTTTGCCACTCCTTCTGTTAGGTCCTCAGCCTGCGAGGTGGCACTGGAACGCTCGCCCCTGTGAGGGGCTGAGGGGCCCTTGGAGGAGATGCTGAAAGGAGGCTCTGCCCAGAGGTAGTGGTGCCAAGTAGGGGGCAGAGGGGGCAGCTGAAGGTCAGGTCCACTCAGAACTGAAGAACTTGGAAGCCCAAAATGTGCCTGCCCAAACATGTCCTGGGGAAAGTTTGAGAGAGCCCTGGCACTTCACAAAAGCCCTAAAGGAAACTCATTCCACAAGCACCTGTCATGCCCTGACGGAAAGTGTGTATCTGCAACTTGATTCTAGCCCAGCTCCAGACAGAGGCAGGTCCCAGGTACCCATCCAGCACTTCATCTGGACTCAAGTCTTGTTGGGCCCAACAAGTAATTCCGCCCCTCCTCCTTCCTTTGTGTCTTTGTGACCCCTCCCTAAGCCCAGACAGATATGCAGGCAGATACCACACCCTAGTGTTAATCCCTCGGACAGGTCGAAATTGGATTATGATAAACACATCAAAATTGGATTATGATAGGGCCCTCCCTGGTGGCACAGCGGGTTAAAGCACAGCACTAAGAAACTAAAGCCACTTCCGCATGAGTTCGATCCCCGTCTGCCCCGGAGGTGACCACATGGCGTGGCAGATCTCTCCTGACCCACCCGCTGCTCCCCTCAGCAGTGTACTTCGTAGATCTGCCTGTTCTGCTCCCCACTCTGTCTCTGGTGAAGCCTCTCGCTGCTCCTGAGCCTCTGGCCTGTACCCGAGTTCTGTATGCACAAATAAATAAATCTTTAAAAAAAATTGTATTATGATAAACATGCTCTTGTGTGGTTGAACTGTGATGCGAGCTGTGACACTTGTTAATCTTTGAATTCATTTGCTGGGTTGAATTTGCGTGGGCTATGACTCATGTAACGGTCAATGAGGCCTATATATTCCCTGACATCCCTCTGGTCGGGGTCTTACTTCCCATGTGTGGCCTGTGTGCCTACAAGAAAGCTTGACTCCAGCTAGCTGGCTCAATAAACTCCGCTTGCTTGTGCATCACTGGTCCTGTCCTTTGTCGCGGGAGGCAACTGGGTGATTTCGGACCTTAACAGTCGCAAACACAGAAAAGTGAGGGGAAGTAGTAGTTAAGGTTTCTGGTCTATTGATTTCTTCTTATTGTAAACTTTAAATGCAGCTCCCTTTTCCAGGGAGGCAAATAAGAGGCTCCTCTGGGTATCTGATGACACTGTTGCTGGGGACAGAGTCATCAGTGGGGGGGGGGGTTCCAGCCCTGGAGGGAGTACACGGGGAGGGGTGCAAGCTGAGGAGGGCAGGACACCGGTGGGCAGGTGTGGCACACCACCTGTGGAGTGATGGACATGTCCACCATGACTAACTGGCCTGAGCAGGCTGCCCCAAGAACCATGGAATGAAGTGAAAAAGGCAGTCTCTCTGGCACGCTTTGAGCACACTGCCTGTTTGGGTCCGTGTAACCTTCCAGTGCTAGGAATTCTCTTTATCAGTGACTTCCATGTATCTTGGGCCCTGATCTCTTCCCGACCTCTGCGATCCATGTGCTACAACTGAACCTTCCTGGAGGTGCCCTGGTCTCAAACTTGCCATGTCCAGTTCAGTCTCAACTGAGTCCCCAAACCTCTCTGCTACATTGGGTCTCCTTTCCCCATTAGGCAAATGACCCAACTGTCTAGCTTGAGGGCTAAGACCTCACTCATCTCTGCCACCAGCCCAAACATACCAGTCCCCTCAAGGCCTTCTCTTAACTATTTCACTCTCATTTCATTACCGCCCCTTCCTGTTTGCTCAGGATGCTTTACCACTGTACCTATGGTTTGGGCCTCACCTTCCCTGTCTCCCTCCCATTAGACCACTGCATGAGAGCACTGAGTGCAGGGGGCCGCAAGGTCACCATACAAGGTGGACCTTACTGAAATCTGTCTGGATAGATACAGAATCCACACGTGGTTGGGGGTCAATCATGCTCAGATCCTTCCAGGCCACTCAGGACTCAACATTGTCAGGGACTTGGGAACACTGGCACTGACCTCTGTAAGGTGCACAGCTAGGGATGTAGACAAGAGCTACAAATACAAAGGCCAGCAATGTTGCTTCAAGTGTCTGGTGTGGCCTGGAGTGACCAGGACCCCCTCTCTGGGAAGGACAAGCTTCTTGTAGCATTGCCCCTGCACTAAAATCTCCAAAGAGTGATGCAGGACCCTATGAGTTTTGGGTCTGAGTACAGGCTGGGGTCCCCACATCACCACATCTATGCAAAAAGATGCTCCCTGAGGTTAGGACTGGACAAGGAGCTGCTGTCCCTGAAAATTCCAGCAAGGCTGAGTCTTCTGCTTAGAAACTGCTCAAAGTGGTGAGGATGAGAGGAAAGTTTGAAGCACTGCTTCCTCCATGACAGGATTCCCCTACAAAGCCTTCTGGGGCAGTTTCCTCTGTGAAGCAGAGATAATTAAGTTCCGGTACAGTTGAGGGAGCTGGGGCTCAAGGAGGAGGGATTTTCTAAGGAGCAGAAGTGGAGAGTCCAAATTGAGTACACAGAGATACCTCGATAGCAGGCTCTACCAGGGAAATTCTGCCTTCAGCTCCGAGGGCTTTCCTGGCCCAATGACAGGCCACTCTAGCTTCCCCGCTGATGCCCTCTACAGCTACCTGAGGGAGTCATCCTAGCCAGGTGACCAGCATTTCCTGGTTCTCTGGTCCTGGAAATAGTAGACTACCAGGGGGTGCCAAACAGATATGAGTTCAAGCTCCATTTCTGTCAATACTGATTGTGTAGACCAGGCAAGTCTTTGGGCTCCTGGGGTTCAAGTCCCTAGTGAGGACAAGGAGCCCCACCCCAGCAGTGGCAGGTGAGGTCATAGATAAAGAGCTCCTAAAGGATGTGAGGCATTTGGAGGCGCATTTCCTCCCCCTGGTGATACCTTCCTCTGTGATAAGGGTAGGGTAGACCACAGCTCCAGTTTCCCCCAGAGCCTATGGGACTGACGCTCATAAGAAACCCCATCCAGGCCCTCCCTGGTGGCGCAGCGGGTTAAAGCACTGCACTGAGAATCTAAAGCCGCTTCCACATGAGTTCGATTCCCGCCTGCCCCGGAGGTGACCACATGGCGAGGCAGACCTCTCCTGACCCGCCCGCTGCTCCCCTCAGCAGTGTACTTCGTCGATCTGCCTGTTCTGCTCCCTGCTCTGTCTCTGGTGAATCCTCTCACCCTCCGCATCTCTGGCCTGTACCCCAGTTCTGTACAAATAAATAAATCTTTAAAAAAAAAAAAAAGAAACCCCATCCAGAGGACTTTCTCCTAAAGGAGAAGAAAGCCCCGAAGAAGGAAGCCAAAAAGGAGTCATACTGCTCATGGTCTCCACCCTTGTTCTGCCATGGTTCCACAGGGACCCCTGAGTCAGGGCCCTGGTGTAGCTCAATGCCATCTCTGCCTCTTTCCATTGGGTGCAATCTAGGTATGCCTCACCCTTGATGTCATCTTCTCAGGGAAAAAAATGTGTGGATACCATGAACCTCTCCACCAAATCCATGGGCCACTATCATTTACAAGCTGACTTTGGTGCCCACAAGCCACACACTGCAGGTGTGGGCCTCTCCTTGGGGCTCCTTTCCTGCTCCCCCAGGGCCTTTGGCCATCTGCCAGATTCTCACCCCACTATCAAGGTCCTGGCCTTTTTTACACAGCTCTTCTGGCCCTCCATCCTTCTTTCTAAATAATATGCATGACCTTGGAAATCATGTGGACCTGGACAATCAGGAATGAACTGGAGTCTCTGTAGGCTTGATTTTTCATCCCCTGGATCTTTCTCTTAGACATTTGGACAGAGCTTCTAACTCCTCTAACTTTCAAAAGCACACTTTGGGGAGCAGGGTGAGTAGGTTAACCTCCAACCATGGGGCTAAGATGACCATAAAGAAAGTAACTTATTTGTATCTCATCATCTTTATACCCAGCATCCTCTGCTGGGGACCTAGTAGGTACTCAATACATACTGAGTGAGTCCATTCTAACACGAAGTCCCGTCTAGTCCACCTCCCAAATTTCTCTGGAGTTGGCATCCTTTTTACCATACCTGCTCCTAAATCCCTCTACCTCTCTTCCCGAACCGCTCTCCTCTCCTCTCCTTCCATCTCTTGCCTTTCCCCAACATCTGACTTGCCCAGTGGACTCCACCAGCGCAAAGTGGGAAGTCTGTTGACTGAGCTGTGACAACTTATTTCCAGGAGGAAAGTGACCTTCTAGCTCAAAGGATCCACACCAGTCCTATGCCTCCATGGCTGCCAGTTGAGCTGTCTGTGGTGAGCTCCACTCCCCACCACAGCCTCCAGGGCTGCCTGACAGACCTCCGTTCTGAGTCTCTCTGAAACAGATATCCTTAACCATCCCCTCCGGTTCCTGCTCTACAGGCCTCATGGAACATGTGGGGAAGAGTCTGCCCCACTCCCACCCCAGCCCTATCATCTAGGAGTGTTCCATCAAGCTGATTTCACAGGGGGATCCAGATCCTGGCAGGGATCCCAACAGGGTTGGGAAGATTAAGGCCTGGCTTGGTTTCCCTGTGCAGGGACAGCAACCTTCATGCCACACAGTGAGACTTGCCTACGTGGGTCACAGTCCTCACACCATGAGTTCCACCTGCTCTTAAGGGCTTCTCCACTTTTCATTACCCAGCAGAATTTCCTTGCTTGTGTCCAACCCCATCAATGTAGACTCAATCAGTCTCTCAACCCCAGAAAAATCACCCCCCCCCCAGTGTAGGGACCTTTTTTTCTATACCAGAGAAGCATAGGGGCTCACTTGAAGACACCTCGTGCCAAACAGCTGCCAACCCTCCCATCCCCGTGAACAGACACATCCAACAATGCTGACACAGATGCTCAGGGCGGACACATGTGGACCCATACCCCTGTGAGCATGATACTCATGAAACGGGGCAGCTTGAGCTGGTTCCCTTGTGCAAACACAAACTCGTGCTGTCTCTCCAAACTCTATTGTGAAAATCAAACACTTCTCAGCCCCTTAAAGAACCTGTGGCTTTTCCATAAGCAGTTCCTGTTCTACAGAGAGGGCCCTGGAGCTACAGGAGGTGGGCAGAGGCAGGGGCCACGTAGGAAATTGAGCCTGGAAGCCCTTGTTGGAGAAGCTGTTTTCTCCGGTGCCTGGTATGGATGCAGCCATGCATGGGCAGCTGCCCTGTGAAGCTCCTGAGACCTGCTGGAGGTTTTAGGTAGGAGTGCTGAGCCCTCCCGAGATGGGCAGTTTGCTGTGGCCTGGGGGAAACAAAGCTCATAGCTCAGAGGGAAGAGTTACTCAGCAAGTGGTGCTGGAGGCAGGATTTGAACTCAGGTCCCTGACCTGCCACTGCCTGAAGGGCTAATCCTCCCCTGAAGCTTGGCAGTTGGATATAGCTATGTAAACGTGGTCTACTGGCCTACTGTCAGAGGGGCTCTCGCTGTGGAGGACGCTCAGCAGTCTTGCTGGCGTACGCACGGTTGTCATGCTCTCTGCTCCAGGGGCTGTGGGACAGACATCTCTGGCTGGGCAGAGCTTGCTGACCAGCCTAGGTCCTTGGTTGGTGGCGAGGTGAGCAGTCACAGACTGCCATTTGGCTAGACTCTGCCTCAGTGGAGAGTGGGGCAGGCATTTGAGAGTCCTCTACACATTCAAATCCTTCACTGTGAATGGAGAAGAGGGCCTTAGGAATAGAAGAGCAAGGTTTTGGTTAGAATGGGCACTAGGGTAGCCCAAAGGTCTCTCTGCACAGCAGACAGCATGGGAAACCCTGGGAAAAGGAGCCCCTTCCAGCATCTCACAGGCTCCACCCCCTGGCTACTTGAGGTCAGGAAGTCCAAACTGTGCTGTGGGGGCCTCTCAGAGGGAGGGAGGGAGGGAGGGAGTGGTCTCTGCTGGTCAGATTGCCCAGGGAGGGTTGGAAAGGGCTTAAGGAGGTGGTGGGGGAAGGTGGGTGGGCTGCTAGTTCTTGGAAAGTCTAATTAGTGAACCCCCTCCCTACGTCTGACCACCTGGGGAAAAGGCTTCCAGCTTGATAAGGGACAGGAGATTCCACAGTTCAGGTAGTTCCCCCGCCTCCCAGGCGTTTTGTGGTCACCATTAATCATTTCCTCTAACTGTGTATATAAGAGCCCTTTTACCAGTGAGCCCAGTACTCAGAGAGAAAGGCTAAAGTCCCCAGGAGGATGTGGCTTCAGAACCTGCTTCTCCTGGGCACTGTGGCCTGCAGCATCTCTGCACCCACCGGCCGATCCAACGCTGTCACTCAGCCCATGCAGCATGTTTATGCCATCAAGGAGGCCCTGAAACTTCTGAAGCAGAGTAATGACCGTGCTGCTGTGCTGGTGAGTGGGGAAGGAGTGTAAGCCATGCCAAGACCATCTTTGCTGGCCAGGACTGGATCTGTCAGTTTGGTAACACATTTTCCTTTTCTACAGAATGAAATGGTAGAAGTCGTCTCTAAAAGGTTTGACCCCCAGGTAAGTTGCTTTTAGCTAACACACCATCCAGGTGATCTCTTCCAGGGGAGGGCCCATTTTAGATGGACAGTCCACTGAATTGCCCACTTTCTCTCCAGCCAAGTGGCTGCCAGATGAGGGGCAATCAGGAGGACGCTGATTTTGTTCTCTGGGCAGTCACACGGGTAACTTTACTAGCTTTAACAGCCATGGGCAGACCTAGCATTCAAGGGGTCAGGGACCAGAAGGGAACAGGTGGGGAAACAGGGGTTACTTCGTGAGACAAGGGCTATGGGATTGGGCACTCACCGTCCTGAGACCAAAACCCATACAGACAGCATGCTGGCTAGAGGGGCACACGGGGGCTTCAGGAATAAGTCAGCTCACACAGATCTGGGCAATACCCTGCTCTGCTCAAAGTGGTGGAGGAGGACTGGCCGCCTTTGCTGAGGGCTGGTACCCTCTTGAGATGCCAGACCACGGGAATGTGACTGTGCTGGCTGAGGGTGATCTGAGTTGAGTGGCAAGGAGGAGTCAGACTTGTGCCTGTGGGGAATAGCAGCAATGAAGCAACCTCGATGATCAGACCCTGCTGAGATTAGTCGGAAATCATGCTGTGTCCTTCTCAGGTCTTACTCTTGGGAAATGGAAGTGGGGGCAAGAAAGCATGATGGAGAGGATATTCTGTGGCCAGGGGCGGGAGCTTGGCTGCTGCTCACCAAAGAATGAACATTTTCCACAGGAGCCAACGTGCCTGCGGACCCGCCTGGAGCTGTATAAGCGGGGCCTACGGGGTAGCATCGTTAATCTCAAGGGCCTCTTGACCATGATGGCCAGCCACTACAACCCATCGTGCGCCCCCACCCCACACAAGGTAGCCACCTCAGGGTCCCGAGTGGAAAATTCTTTGGAGGGTGAGGTACTGGGTAAGGAGAAATTGTGTTCATCCCAAAGGGGTTCTGTGACAACAGCTTTGTAATGATCAGTCTCCCCTGAGGAGCAGCCCAGCCGATCTTCATCTCCAGGAGATGCCAGATGACGTCCACAGCGTCCCCTAGCTGGAACTGCTACTACTCTTATTATTGCTGTTGTTATGGTTAATGAGGTCAGAGGTGAGGCAAACCCAAAGAAACTCAGGGCCTGCCTGAGGCAGAGGAAGTTCCCCATGCCCAAGTGCTACCTCCCAACAGGACTTTCCCCCAGGATTGCATGGGAGCATGGAGGGGTGCATCCTGGAAGGGGCAAAAGCCCAAAACACTCTTCCTGCAGGAAGGAAGGAAGGAAGGTCTGTGGCCTTGACTTCTGCGACTCCTAAAATTGGCTTCAGCCCAGCTCTTCTGGCCTGGCCTGGAACCAAAGAGGCCGTGGCTTAACTTTCTAGCAGAACAGCCTTAGGCTGGCACTTTGTCAATCTCAGGCCCCACCTATTGCTGGCAAGCTGGGCACACTATGGGTGACACATGGGTGGCAACACTTGACCCAGGTCAGCAGGTGGGTCACAAACAAACTTTCTGGCTTCTGAGTTTTAAGAGGCAGCACGGAAACACCCTGTGCTTCCCCCATGTGACCTGTTCATGCTTGGACTAAAGTTTTCTTATTCTTACTATTTTTTTTAAAGGCAATTTCCTGTGAAACCCACTTTATCACCTTCAAAAGTTTCAAAGAGAACCTGAAGAATTTTCTGGAAGACATCCCCTTAGACTGCTGGGACTAAGTCCAGAAGTGAGGCAGACTGGGACAGTCAGGGGCCAGCCCTGGAAGCATACCTCACAAATGACTGTCCTCCTACCACACAGAACCAAACAAAACTCAGGATCTTGACCCTGGAGGGACCACAGGCTGGGTCATGATGACCCCAATTTGGGTGTGGCTGAAACATGAGGAGTGTTTTATTCTCCTCTAGGGATCAGTAATATTTATTTATATATTTATATATTGTAATATTTATTTATTTATATATTTATTTATTTAAGCTCATATTTCATATTTATTCAAGATGCTTTTCCATATCAATAAATTAATAAAAGTCTGTTATTTGTGCCATTTTCCAGTTTGTTTTCAATCACAAGTAAATGCTGGTGCTGTTCTCCCCCCTTACTGGGCAGGAAGGGGAGGAAACTGGCAGGTGGGGGTGAGCAGGGGCCTCTAGAAGTCAGGCACCACTTGAGGGCAGTGCTGCCGCCCAGGGCGAGGAGGTGTCGGAGGTGTCAGACAGTCTGAGTGCAGCATTCTGCAAATCCTCATGTGCTCCCCTGATGCTAGAGGGCTCCCTCCTCAGGGAGAGGTGTCCAGGTTCACTTAGAAACCAAGGACCTGCCCAGTGGGAATGTTGCTCTAGAGAAGGGACATCATTTTTCCTGGAGTTTCGGGGGCTTGACTGGTCACTAGACACATTAGTATCAGGGGAAATAACTGTCTGTCACAGGCCTGGACTCTGTTGCTCTGTTGGTCACATCCTGCCCCCAGGCTTAATTTTTTTTTTTTAATTCTTTTTTTTTTCTTTAGGCTTCAAACCACAGGGGTCAGAGTTCAGCATTTTTATGAAATTTCCCCCCTAAATGGGTTATCTTAATCTTTGAGACCCAGAATATAAACTCACAATTTGTTGATACATGGTTGTTAATGTGGTGCTTTTCGGTGCTGGTTTTTATTTTTACATGAAATTTTCTAACCATTCAGGCATATTTTTCTTAAAATCCATGGCATTTAGACCAAGGAAATAGCAGCTCCCCTCTGTCCTCTTGCTTTGCCAGCAGAATAAAAGACATACTCCTGTGTCCCTCTTGGGAACTAGGAGGAAGGATGTGTGTTCCCAAGCACCAGGTGAGCAGTGGGGCCAACCTGCTCCTTCACAGGTGGGCCTAGGGGCACAATTTTCACGTCCCTGCCTGGTTCTTTCCCCACCGCCAGCTCTCTGCTCTAGCCATTAACTGCAGACTAGGCCACTCCAAAGACCTTTCTCACACAACCAGGCAGAAAGATCATGACTCCAGATGTGGTTATGAAGAAAAATCTTAAGACTAAGCCTGAATTTTAGCAAAGACAAGAATCCATGAAGTGGGCTGCGGTCATAGAAAATGCATCAAAAGCACATTTTGCCTAGTGATAAAGTCCTCTCTGTTTTCCTCACAAGCCAGTGATAACTGATAAGAGATTCAGCATTTCCTTAGACTCACATATATAGAGCTCAGGTCATTTTGGAGCCACCTTCAAAGTACCATGCACTTGTTCCTGCTCCTGACTCGTGTGCTCTGGAGCTCAGAAAGCCACTGTGTCCCTATGAAGATCACCAACGAATCTCCCCATGATAATTACCACGAAGTCTGTGCTGAGATTTGCAAAGAACTTTCAGCTGACAACATTATGTACAACGTAAGTCTGAATCTTCCTCAAATATTCCTTTGTTCTTGGTGGTGTTTTGTGATTCTGATCAACTTCTTTTCCTTCCAGGACTCCTTCAAAAGGCCTCAGAACACCAATGAGGTAAGGAGAAGGCACCCCAAGAGCCATTCTGCTCACATTTTTAAAGGGATCACCCTAGCTAGGACGCAGGGCAGAGATAAGGACAGGGGTATTGGAGTGAGAAATATGGGGAGAAATCAGGGAATTTGGGGATGGAGCCCCCTTCCCTACCTGATAAACCAGCATCTGGGCCCACCCTGAACCTTCTTGGGTGTTCTGACCATTGTCCCAGAGCATTCTTGTCCAGGGAGAGACCAGACACTCACTGCATAGGTGGCAAGGCCCATGTGCCTCCTATGAGACAATCAGGCAAGAGCTTAAACTGGGGTCACGGATAGATGATGTGGGGGGGTCATCTAGTGTTCCTATGTGCACCACCACCTTCCACGTGCCCCCAACTTTGTTACAGAAATCCTGCTATGGAGAGTTTACAAAAGACTTTATCTGCACCATGGAGAAACTTAAGCACTCTAATCAGCAAGACGTTCACATACAAAAGATTTATAAAGGCATGAAAAAGCTCACCCAAATCTGCTCAAAGCTTACAGTAAGTTGCTGTTTGCACTTAGGGGAACCCCAGATATAATTTCTTTGCCACCACAGCCTGAGTGCAGAGTGGAAAATGACTTCTTAACGTCTCATGTGAGGCCTCAGGAACTGTTTTCTGATCTGAGACATCCACTCACTGACAGGGGTGTTGGGCAATTTGGACTTAGAGTTCATTCTTGAGGTTGCTGTCCCGGTGGACAGGGGTCAGTGTGGAGCAGGTCTGATGCCGGTCAAAGCAGGCTGGTCATGGACTCAGCCTGGGGAGAAAGAAGAGCTACTTGGTGCCAGTCCCGATCAGGTAGCCAGTTGAGTCTGGCTGTTATGCCCTGCCCATGGGGTTCTTCTGGGCTGATGAGCCCTGATGGGAACCCGTGATGTGGGGAAAGCCAGGGGAAATGACAAGAATGTTCCTCTCTCTTTGATCCCTGATTGTACTCCCCCTGGGAAGCCCCCATGTTGCCTGTCTTCATGTCCTTATCCTGGGCAGCAATGGCACCTACTCGCGCCTGCTGGCCCCCCAAAGCTACGGGTGGTCCTCCAAACCTGGGCTCCACTATCACCACATGGCTTCCCCTTCCCTCTCTAGGGCAGATGGGGAAGACCTGCCCAAGTTACCTCCTAGGGGATGGGGACTTACAGGACCCCTGTGGCTGGGAGAATAGTTGACTTGCATTTTTCCTAACAGTGTTTCTTATTTAGCCAAAAGAATTATCCAAGAATGTATTACTGAAAGAAGTAATTCCCCAGAGTTCAAGAAAGCCTTACAGAGTGTTATCATGTCCATAGACGGATGGAGCTCCTGCAAAACAATCAAGGGCAGCTTCTGGGACCCTGTCTTCTCATTGAAGCCTAGTGGGTGTGATTAAAACTACAGGACATGGCATGGGAGGAACCTCAGAAACGATTCATAGCTGGGATTTGGTGGGAGTTTGCTAGCCTGAGGTTGGCAGATAAAGCTGAGGGTGGTTAGTGGTGGGGATGAGGTTGGGATGCGGGCTGGAACATGATGTCTAAGGAAACATTTCTGTAACTGACACATCAGCACCTGTTGCTTCAATAAAGCCAGGATGTGGAAACACTGGTAACTGAGAGTCATGAGAGAGAATCCTATCTTCCAGGGCCCCCAAAAGACTAGAAGAGGCAGGAACATGGGATTGGTGATCCCACAACCAGGGCTTGTGTCCTGGAGGGGTAGGGGTTTCTCAGGAAGTGCCTTTGGCACAAGAGGGTGAGCAGGAACCCTACTTCACCTTCCCCTCAGTGTCAGTGGACACACAGCAGGGGCTCCATCAACATCTGCATAGTTCCTTACTGTCTCCTATCCCTGTGTCCTTCACAACTGAATCCGATCCTTTCATAGACCCCTCTCTGCACCTGAGTCAGCCAAGGACCAAGACTTAAAGTCCAAGGCACCTTTCTCCAGTGCTCTTCACTACAGCTCCTAGGGAGCTCTGATTCCTCTCCCCACTTCCACCCTAGGCCCTGTGTGATGCCACAGAAGTGTCAGTCCTAATAAATGGCTCAGGGGAAAGAGGTTTCTGGACTACTCACAGAGGTGGGGCACAGTGAGGTATCTGAAACGTGTGGGGGATCCACAGGCACCAAGCACCCCTCCAAGCATCTGGCTTCTTTCAGATTAGCAAAGAGCGAATCTCACTTTAAAGTGCAGTCTCTTGGGGTCTCCCTGGTGGCCTAGAGGTTAAGTCTCAGTGCTACTACCATGAAGGTCCACCACGATGGCCAGAGTTCCATCCTCGGCAGGGAGCTGACCACATATGGCACAGCAGACCTCTCCTGTCTCACCGGCTGCTCCCTTCAGCAGTGTAATTCAGTCAATCTATCTGTTCACCCCACTCTCTCTGGTGAATCCTTTCACCTACATATATCCCTGCACCTCTGGCCTGCACCCAGTTCTTTGACACAATAAATAAAATCTTAAAAAAAAAAATAAAGTGTAGTCCTTCATGTAGAATGCAATGTCCCTCACAACCTATTCTCCAACTACCAATATGCTCACACCCCCAGAATAGGGAGCCTTGCCTGTAGTGAGTACATATGTCATGTAAGTCCTGAAGGACTCCCCAAGCTTTGACCACCTCCCCTTAATTGGTATCTTAACCTTGACCATTTAAACAATTTCCTGGAGGTGACTGGGATTACCTACAATCCAAACCAGTCAGAACATGGATACCTATACCAAACTAGGAAAGATAAAGATCTGCAGTTCTGAAATCTAATTAGGTATCAAACTGCAATCACAGCTTTAGCCCAGGTCAGAGTCCACAATGTCTACACACTGGCAGACCTTGAGTAGCTCTAAAGCTACTTAGCGCACAGGCCCAACATGGCCTGCCCATGCTCACCTCTGCCTTAGAAGTCCCAGGCCATTCTCTGATCATCTCCTTCTTAAGGGGCTGCATCAGACTGGAGACCAGCGGTATGCGTGGATGAAGTTGCCAAATGATCTCCTGAAGGCCTTGTGGCTCAGGATTTGGTGTGGAGGGGTTAGTATAGGGCCAAAGGCCAAAGGTCTTCTCAGCCCAAAGAATGCCCATGGTGCAGTCCCCACGGGCTGTAAGTTCCCATCCCTCACGTGCACCTTGTGGGTGCCAGTGGTTCCCAAGACCACTCCTCTGGGAGGGAGATCCTCTACAGGCTGCCCGGAAAGATGGGCAGGAGCCACACAGTCAGGAAGTCTCAGGCTTACTATTCACTGTGGATCCAGCATCATCTTAGCTTGAGGCACCTCACAGCATCATCTTAGCTTGAGGCACCTCACAGCGAATGGTTAGGAGCTTTACATACGTTCTGTCATCTCACTGCATGTTTAGGATAGCAGGTTATATATGAACCAGCCACTCTCTTACCTTGGACAGCTACTTAAGTCTCTTCTTAGCCACAGAGTCCACAAAGGCAGGTACAGTCTAGCCCCTAGGCTCGATCACAGTTTTGGTTAAGGATCTTTGCAAAGGTTCAGAGGCCTCTGGTTTAAGTCTAGAGAGTGAGGCTGTTATCTCTCCTGGTAAACAGAAGTTAGGAAGGTGGATATTCCATATGGAATAATAGCCCTCCTCCCCAACTGACAGCCTTATGCCCTGGCAAAGGCCACCAAAAAGTCACTCATAAAGACTCTCTGCAATGAGAGCCCCTTGGGTTTTCCATATGACTTAATTTTTCCTCCAATTCGACCCATACCTGGACAGTAATTCTGAGGAGCCTGCTATGAGCTGGAACCTGCTATGAGGCGGCAGGGGATGTGGGTACTGTTCACGAGACCCAAACAGGCTGAAACTGCAGTTCTCTGGCAGCCTACAGGCACTGCCACCTGAGGATCTAAGGGAAAGCCTGTACAATAGAAGTCCGTTGCTCTGGACTGGATACCTGCGCACAAGTATGGTCCTAGCCACCATTTGGCTAGCACAGGTCCTGGGCGTGCCCATTATCAGGAAATGGGCTCATATCACATCCCTCCCTGAGATTGAACCACAGGCAGGCACACCATCACCTTAAGTAAACACTGTTAGTTTTGCTAGGCCCAGCCTAGATCTGGAAGGAAAATGCTGTCAGGCCTGAGGAGACAGACTCCTCCACACACCACAACTCTCCAGACAATAGTTACCTACTTCATAAGCCTCTACAGAGAGGGGTGCCCCCCCCTCAGAAATCAGTAGTTTAGATGTTGAAACAAGGAATCTAAGAAATGCACTAAATAGCAGTGCAGGCCTCTCTCCCACACTAGGACTTAAAAGCTCAAACAGCCCATTGGCAGTCATGTGGCATGGCCTGTCCTTTGACTCCACATTCACATTCAGGAAGTCACACAGAAGGGACATTTTAGCCAAGGAAATGACCAATCCTTCAGACCATGAAATGATTACTGTGAAGTTAACAAGGCAATATGCAAGGTATCTATGAAAAGTCCATAATGGTACAGAAGCTTGGATACCTTGTATGAGCCAAGTGTTGGAGGAGTATTAAGATTATGACTTGATGGTGAATGAGTTAGGCTTTCATCTTGGTTCTTTAGCCTGTGACAGCTAATGTGGTCACGAGTGGATCTGTAGAGAAAGGCTGAATTGATGCCCAGATTGGTGAGCATCATGTCTCTGCTTACAGAAAACTTGCTTCTTTAGTGTCCCCAAAGAAATGAGGTCCTCAGTGGTGGCTTGAATTGCATCCACTGATTCCCCAAATCAGTTCTTTAACTAAGAGCTGACCATCAGTTTATAATGGGTGCCTAGATCCCTGGTACCTTCCTTCTAAGACAACATGGACAGAAGCCTGTCTGCTCTTCCCTGGCAGGCAGGATAACTCTCATGTGGGCTGGAAGGCTGCACAGCTCATGTATCCTACCAACTCACACTTGTCCTGTTAGTGGGATCAAAGAGCTTATACTCCATAGCCCCAAGTAGTCAGAGCTGGCGCCAGTAGGCAGGTGTGCCACACCCTTGAGCCTCTTGCTTTCTGGCTACCTGCAACATGTACATGTTTGAGGAGTCATGTATGAATAAAAGTAGAGGTCAGGGGATGCATGGACCAGGCACACACTGTGCCCCATCCTGTGTTTCTGAGCAAGTCGTTGGTTGTGCTGAAGGTACATGGCTGGTCTTTCTGGAGTCAGTAGCTCCTACCCTGGACACCCCCATCTCGTTATATGTGCTTCACAAATTACAAGTTGGACATGTGGGTCTCTTCTGGGCCTGGATTTTCTTATCTGTGAAGTGGGGATGTGGTAAGGACAGGGAGCCCCAAGCCCCAGATAGTCCTTCTTGACATAAGGAGTAACAGATGCACAAGAAAGGTGCAAAGCCCTACTGCCTTGAGGCCTAGATAAGAGCTGGGAAAGGCTGTCTCTGCTGAGAGCAACATGTTGCTGACCCTGCTCTGAAGAGAAGGGAGGCTAAAACTCATGGCATCCAGGTCTGCAGAGCAGGTCAGTCCTCAAGGAAGACCAGTCCCCAAGAAAGAATCAGGGGATGAGGAAGGCCCATCTCACCTATTATTTGTGCTAGAAGGTCCCTAATCCACAGGTCCAAAGAGGTCTGGGACTTTCACAGGGCTACACAGGAGGTGACTTAAGACAGAATGCTCAGGATTGGTTCCACAGAAGCCCCCTTTCTGGTCCTCAAATGGGTTACAGGGCACAGACCTTATCCTCGGAAATGGCTGACAAATTTCTCTCTGGTGAAGAGATGCTGCGCTATGGCTGCCAGGAAAGACACAGCCATACAAGTTATTTTTCATTGTGGTTTGAGATAAGAGCAGTGAAACAGTTTCATGTTGCTGCCACTGATGTTATCTCTGGCCCAGACCTGCTCTTTCAACCTGAAAGATGATTAATTGAAAACCTTTTTCCTTTTTCTTTTTCTCAACTTCAAGGGAAGATCAGCACAAACTCCCCATATTCTGCTCTCAAACACATTACCTAGGTTGTCACACATGGCGGAAGGTCAGCATTTCCTTCAAGATTCAGTGGTTCTTCTGGAGGAGTTATTTTATTTTTACTGAGGTATTATACAGTGAAGTACACAATGCTTAAGTATGCAGCTCAGTATGACTTTGTGTATCTTTATACTAATATAACCAACACCTAGAGCAAGCTACAGAACTTTTCCCAGAACACCAAAGACTTCCTGGCTCACTCCCTCTTAGTCTCCACCCTTCTAAGTATAATAAGTATAGCCGCTATCACCATAAATTCTCTTTGCCCATTTTCAAACTTCTTTTCAGTGGAATCACAGACTGTGCTCTTTGTTCAACTGCTTTTCTTTCATCCAAACTACATCTGTGCAATTCTTTCTAGTTGCAACATGTAGTTATGGTTTGTTCAATGGGCTCTGTATACAATCCCGTTATGCCCCACAATCTATTTTCCCATTCTATTGCTGATGAATGTATGGGCTGTTTTGATGTTTGGGCTAAAATTAATACAGCTATTACGAGCTTCCTTGTAGCCATGTTGTGGAGAGCACATGTGCACATTTCCGTATACATACTGGAAATGCTGGGAGTGGGGTGGAATCAGTGAATCACGAGTATACATATTTTATCTTTAGTAGGTACTGCCAAACATTTTCCATGGAAATTCTATTGTGCTCACATTTTATGGGATCAATCTGTTGAAAGCAGTACTGTTTTTCTTTCCTTATCCATCAGATATTGGCTCTTTCCTCTCTCTTCACATGATCTGAAGCTGCTTCCCAAATACTATCATTATTAGAAATTCTTCTCTACATTGCCAGTGATTCACATTCTGACAAGTGAATTATTAGGAAATAAACCCCAAATCTGACTAAGCTGTGTTGAAGTTAAACCTTGCTCACAGGGCTACAGGGACTGCCTTTGGGGAGCTCAGCTTGGGTAGGCAGCAGTGAAATAAGCTCACTGGTAAGAGTAGGTATTAGCCAGCTTATCATGCCAGTTTCTCATGTTGCCACAGCTGTGGAAAGGCTGCTTCTACTTCCAGAATCTCCTCTTTGGGGGGCGTTAGCTCAAGAAAAGCCAAGTCTGACAGAGACGTGGATGATATTTACCAGTGCTTTCTGGAGTGTAGCCCTCGACCATAACTATCTAGCCCCAGAGCCTTTGAGAAGCACCCAGGAAACTGGCTCCTCTGGGGGTCCCAGTTCCGTCATCCCTCCTTCACTATGTGCTGGTGCTGTCACTTTCCTGTCCCCCTACAAATCTGCCCACTTTCATCTATCCTACAGCATTTCCCTAGCCCAGCCCACCTCTCCCATGCAGATGACTACTTCAATGTCCCATACGCATTTGTCTCTAAACAGATCCCTCTAACTTCTCTCCCTGCATCAGCCTGATGCATTTACACACCCATTAATTCATACAGTAAGTATTTACTACATGCCTAGAATTACCAGAAACTGTGCCTGGTTCTGGAGGGAACCCAATCCTCAAGGTGCTCACATTTTACGGGATTAGTCTGTCCTCTCCAGAATACCCCAGATACAGTGTTCACATCTGTCTGGGCTACAGGAAAAAGCAGCAGTCATCACTCTTCTACCATTCCCTGGGTTCTGTACCTGAATGTATTGCAGTCAAGTAGCTGACATCTCTCACAGCACCTACTCTGGTCTTGCAATGGAAGAAACCAGTGGAAAACAGACATGTCTGCTACTGGAGCATCCTTCATAACATTCTGGGGCTTGTGTGCCCATCTCCTGGGTCTCAAAGGTGCAGTCATTTCTCCTTCAAAGGAATGTAGGGTTTCGGCTTGAACTACCGCTCAATACCCCAGGTCTAGGGAAGACTCCCTTGGCATAGGTACCAGTGATGGCTATGTCCCAGGGTCTCAGCAAGTAAGCCTCTTTCACTTCTGATTAGAAAGAAATATACATGCATTTTCAAAAAGTTAGGCTGGAAAGGAACCACGAATTTCCCAAAGTTTAGGAAAATTCTCTGTGGGATAATGAACTGCACTGTCTATAAGAGGTTCTCAATCTACAGCCAGGAAGCTAGTGATCATTACCCTTATCAACAACAGCAACTGGAAGATGATACAGAAGAGTGACCTTATGTCACTCAGAGGCCAAGGGAGTACGGAACCCAATACCAGTGTGGCTCTTGCTCCCTTTCCCACTTAACAGATTCGGGAACCATCTCAAAGGAAGCAGGAGAAGGGAGGGAAACCTAGTTCTCTGGCAATGTGTCACTTCCTCCTGCCTAGTGCCTGGGGCAGTCCCAAATTCTCCCAGTGGACCTTTGGCTCAGGCTTCTTCCGCCAGTTGGACTGGATAAGCGTTGGGTTGTGGAGAGGGGAGGACAGAGAAAGAATAACTACTGCTGGAACCACAACTTCTGGTTATTAAGTCCCTCCTCCCTCCCTATGCCCCAGAAAACTCTCCTGGATTGACCCCCCAGAGTCCTCAGGCCACTTCTCTCATCAGGTGTCTCTAGGGCAATGACTGTAGGTCTCTCCCAGAGAGACTGAAACAGAGACCCTACCTCTCCCCAGGGTTGGGGGCAGGTCAGCACCCAGCCCAGACTCATGGAAGCATTGTGACTCAGAACCTAACACCCACTCCCTTGGAAATGCACACCAACCAGTGTGCATTGGAAACCAGGCAGAAATCAGAGGAAGCTTGCATAAGCTTTGGTTCACTGAAGACTTCATGCTCACAGGGCTCACAGACAGGGAAACACAATCTCAGGTTCTGTGACAAAACAGAAACACTAGGTCCTATCATAGTCATGGCTTCCTAAGTTGCTGTGAATCCCCAGGGTAGGATGGAGCACCTTCCCCCAGAGTCAGCCATTCTAGAGGTCCAGGAATCACAGGCAGAGAGCAGGTCATGCAAATGACAGCAAACAAACATAGTTAAAGACTCCTAGCAGTAACAGGTATGTTGGTAGACAATGACAGAATTCCTGGCTTTGACAAATTTAGAGAGAACTTGGAAGAGACTGATGGGAGACCAGTAGGGGATATAGTGGTGGTGACAGACTGACATACATAGAGGCAGACAGACAGACTTAAAGCCCTGGCTGGTACAAACAGACACAGGGTTGCCTGTGGGCAGGATGAAAGGTGGCAGTTCTGTCCTAAACTCAGCCTCAGCAGCTCCTGGAATTTGTCCCCACTATATTGTGATCAAAAGCTTTGAAGGATTCTTTCCAGGTAACAGCCCTCTCTACCTTAGGACCCCCCAGGAAAGGAGCAGACTATGGCCCTCATTGTTCCTAGAACCAGACTGAAGAATCAAACCTGTTCTTGCCATACTTCATCAACATGTGGGGCAGGGAAATTTTCCTCTATGTCCCTCCCAGGGTCACCTACTCAGCCTGGTGGCTCAGCTTTCCCTGGAAAAGTTCTTTTAGGAACCACTGTTGAGTGCAGACTTTTGTGTAGCAACCCTAAGTTATGATGGAATCAGAACACGAACCAGAGCCCTCTAGGATGAGGGTCACCACCAGGGAATTCACTAGGATAAACATAGGTGCGGAAGGTCAGTGGAAATCTGGAATAGATAAAAAATAGAAAAGATCAACTATACTAGCAGAGACTGTAGTTCATCTCACCAACCTTCCAGGAAGAGAAGCCCATAAGGATCGCTGGTGTGCTGGAGCTCAAAATGGCCCGTGATAGCCTATTGCTAATTTTTTTGCCAGTCAGTTTTTAGAAGCTTGAAATCAACCATGGTGGGAGTGTTTATATCATGACAATTTACAAATGTTAAAATGTAGGGTTTGTCTCTGTTTTGCAGAGAGCTAGTTATTAAAACATGCAACAGCTTAGCACTGGAACCCTGGAGGAGTTGCTCCCAGAACTTATTGCAAGTGTTTATATATAGAAGTGGATCTAAACAGCTCAACGGTGTAGTGTGGTGGCCATGATGATACATTATTTTTAGGAATCAAGTGCACATTTCCTCAAGTCAGGGATGCTACTAGATGAAAGCCCCATACAGTGAGAACTATGTCCTGGAGGATGGCTCATTATCCTTATAAAGTGTTTCAATTTTGTCTACTAGCTGTCGCCCAACACAACAGGTTGAGATTTGCTAGGTGGTACAGTAAATGGTAAGGCCAGCGGACTCAACGGTGATAAGACCTACTCATTCACATTCCTTGTTATCAAGGAGATCCCTTGGTTTGATGGGCTAATACAAGAACTCATGCCCCAGAAAGCCCCAGAAAGCCTCAGAAATCAAACACTCTGAAAGTGTGGGACTGAGGTGCTACAGATAGGAAATATATTTATACGTGAACTGTGTATTAATTTTTGTCAAAATAAATCACATGCCCTTCCAGGCTAAAAGAGGGCTTGGACTTTGTTTCTGTCAAGCCAGACATTTGACTGTGGCAAGAGAGCACCCGTAGTACTGGGTTTCTGGGTTTCTGCATAGTCTTTATCCCTGAGCCAGCACTGGGATGCAATGACAGAAGCTGGACAGTATCAACTGTAAAAGTCACTGTGTCTGCTGGGTTATCCGTACCTCTTTCACAGTGCTATGCTTCCTGAAGGGCATTGACATGCAAAAAGAAGTTCTTTATATGTCAGGCTACTAATACTTATCTGTCTCATGCTTGTAGCCTAGGATTCCTTCTCCTGATTTTCCAAGTTTTTCTCATTACAAGTCATTGACCATCCAGCCAAGTCACTGGCCATTGCCCAGAGTCAGACTAGTTCTCTACACAAAGGCAAGGGGCAGATGAACCCCTTGAGTCTCTAGTTCATTGGCTCCGTCTTCACTATTATTTTTCACAGTCATCCCTGACTTGAGCTGTAATGTTTCTATTTTTGATTTGACCCCTATACTGAACCATGTTTGTACTTTTACCTCATCCATCAGTTGGTTCTCAGGGATTACCCTTATAGGCATATGTGTGAGCTGCAGGAGACAGTTGGTGGTGCCATGGAAGTGAGTAACATGGAGTTCCAATTACATGTTTGTGCAGTTTATTTGTACCACTGATCATGATCACACTTGATTACAAATGTATGATTGCCAGCTGGGGTTTTTTTGTTTGATTGTTTTACGATTTTTAGCTTATGATGAGTCTCTACTAGGCCAGCTTTACCATGGCTTACGAGGCCTGACAGAAACTAATTTATCATAGTTAGTTCAAGATCACTGGTCAGTTGATCAGGCCCTATAGCTCCACCAGGGCTCAGAAGAATAATGCGAGTTATTTTTCATAAGACGTAATTTATTCAGATGCTATGGCTTGTTCCAGAATCCAAGGGACACAATATATATTCCCATTATTGATACCTTTCAAATCAAAGGGTCTGACAATTCATATAGCTCAAATGGTAATGCTGCTTGTACCACAGCCTGAAACTGCAACAGTCCTTTTCTACCAAGGGTCCTTCTTCAAAGTGGCAGGCTTTTGTGTTATTGCCAGGTATATGGGTCACAGTTATATTGTGAAGGGTGCAATGGGTTACATTTTATACCCTACCAAACATCATATTTCCTTTTTCATGGTGAAAAGTATAAGACACAGTAATTATTTTTATACTTCAAGGAAACTTCCAGACATGTGTTAGACCACTGGATCCCTGAAAGCTTTATAGATATAGTAGGATCTGAATCTTCACAGGGCTTATCTTCTGGAGAGAGTGTGTCTTGTCATAGCCACCAATGTGTTACTCTTGATCATCTTGTCTGATTGGCATAATGTTATTGGTAAGAGGTCTGCAGGATGACTAGATAGCCCAGGCTTTTTGGGACTATATTATGCCTGAGGGAAGGAGAGAGAACCTAGCTTAAGAAATTTATATTTTTGCTTGTTACAAGTGAGAGCACACTGCTTCAAACAGGGGTGGGAAAGAATGTATTCACCAGATAAGTGTCCATAAACTGTGTGATTGAAGCTATGTTAATCTACTATGAAGGTACCACATCTTGCAGGCTTGGTGCAACTTGTTACTGCAGTGGTTACTACTTGTTGATTGGTGGTAGCCCATGCTATCTGCTAAGATATATCTAGGTTTTATTGTTGAATTAAATGATGATATAATGAACTCTCTGGTTTTTAATGGTGTCATGAATTTCTGCAATCATCTCTGGATAATATTTTTCATTTATTACATTGGTTGGAATGGGATAAATTCTTAGCTTTCTTCTCTATACAGTAGTTGCTGCCACACTGCCAAGAAACAAATGTAGGTGGTTATGCTAATCAAATGCATTTGCCCAATTATAATCACTGAGTGAGTCTATGTACCTCCAGGGTCTGCTATGAGCAGGATTCAATTCAAGAATCTATGTGTTATCTGGACTACACATGCTCCCAACTCTAACAATTATATGGTAACAATTTCCATATAACAACTTCAACTCAAATATGATGCTCAATGGTTCTTGAAATGATGGGGTAGTCTCCTTTTCCCAGTATCTATAGTTTCTCAAATAAATGACTAAACGTCCCCTTAGGGAAGGATCAGGGATATATTTAGCATGCAAAATTGCTGAAATGTTACACATCCTTCCTTCCAGGAATCTGGCTTCTTCAGCTGATGTGTCGAGATCAAAACTGGTACAAATCCAGAAGCTTGGCAAGGAAACTTTGAAGTGACCAATTCATCCTTGTTTGATGTGACTGTACAGAATAAGCAGTATTGCTATCAGTGAGCTCAGTTCTGTAAAATCTTCTGTCAGTCTACCTTTCTTTCTAGCACATTCCTTATTGTTTTGGTATCTACTGACCTGTTGGGTAGGCTTTTTGATCTTGTTTAGTATAGCCACTCCTGCATACCAACTTCCTCCACAGCTAACAATTCAGCCATATCTGTCTCACTTATTTTTCCATGGTTCTAAGACAGATCTTAATGGCATATTTCTACCATCTCCTGGGGTCCTTGCCACAGTTTAAAATACCATATTCCTGAAGACTGAGTCTATATTCATAAATTCTTTTACCCAAGTGTCTGTATCACCTCCTTGATACACAATCTTGTCCCCCAAAGTTCGTTAGATCCTACCTTTCCTAGCTGGAAAGGTATACAACTTTTTCTCCCTTAGCAGGTCCAGCACATCCATAGTCAGTTTATGTTGTGATTTAATCTAGCTATTGGTCTAGAGTGGAGATGGGAGCAGATCCTGAGAAGATAAGAGAATGTGTCTTGCAGGACAGAGGCCTCTATATCATCACAAGTGAGGCAGGAGTTACAGCCCCTAACTATTAGTAGAGATGAGTGGGCTCAAAGGTTTCAGGAAAACTCTGAGGATTCAAGGATTTCAGGTGTTCCTTGCATATGCCAGGGTCTCACTCTTTCCCACCCTCATCTCATCTAGGCACACAAAATCTGTCTTGATTTAGAATTTAACCTTCTTTAAAGCTTAAGTACTTTGATAGGTAAGGCCTGGGCCTGGTTCTCAAGTTGCTTGTTGTTGTTTTTCCTGTTTTATTGTAAAACTGTGTTTATATGCACCATGGCGGCCCAAGGCTTTCAAACTTAGCTTTAGCTGCTCATTAATTACTTTATAAAAACTTTGCAAAGTTTTCTATTTTCCCCCCAGAATGATTCAAGCTTAGCAATGTTTAACCAATTCCACTGTCCTCAGAGTAAATGATGTTCCTCGAGTACCTGACAAATTGCCCCACTAATACATTCTTTTCCAATGCAATGAAAGTTTTAATAACTGCATTATGATTTTTTGCCAGAATCTATCTCTGTTTAACTTGCCACCTGTGATGAGAGGTCCTCCCTGGCAGCCAGGTAATGGGCATCCACTTTCAAATCCCATCTTAGCATTCCTTTGGTCACTCCTGGATCAAATACCATAGAGTAAGTGCCACTGGAAGCAGACTCTGAGTCAGAAATTAGCATGTAGGACCTTTATAAAGGAGAGTTTGTGGGACAGACACCTTTGGAAATGGGAGATTGGAAGCCAGATTATGTCGAGGGAGGCTGAGCTGCCATGCAATTTTAATAAAAGTTCCAGCTGAGTCCCACTCTTCTGGGTTGGTCCTTCAGTGTTTTCCCAGCTAGGGAAGGGAGCCACATCTAACATCATCTGTCAATCAATAGAGGTGTTTACTTTGGGCAGAAGTCCCAGGGCAGTACTTGAAGGGAGGAGAAACTATTTGCAAGTAACAAAGGAGTCAGAAAGAGCAACCTAGGATCGGAATCCCTCAGAGAAAGTCCTTCATCCGTGGAAGGAAGTCTCGTGTGAGGCATGGTAGGGATGGGGTGATATTAGGGTGAAGCTTAAGTCATATGGGAGAGTTCTGGGTCCAGCATCTCACAGGTAGGTCATTCCATAATAGTGGAATTTCTCCCCAAGGAAGGACATGCAGAAGCATACCTAGAGAATAAAGCCTGCAGTATTATTCATGGGGCAGCAAATTAAGAAAAGGTAGGGACCCTGGTTTGAGTGTGTAGGCCAAGATTTGGCCTTTATATCATAAAGTTGAAACATGTAGAAAAGCCAAGGAGACAGGACCAAGCTATATGGAACTTGCAAAACTAGTAGGAGGAGGCTGTTGTGGATATGACCAGTATCTACAACAATTGGTCACAGAGGAGGGAGACAGTATTGAGTAGTGGCATCATGGAGTCAGGTAAGAAAAAAGAGTTAGGACAAACTGCTTAACATGGAGCTTCCCTACAACCAGCAATCCCACTCCTAGGTATCTACCCAAAAAACACAAAAACACTGATTCAAAAAGATACCTGCACTCCCATGTTTATTGCTGCTTTATTTACAATTGGAAAAACATGGAAGCAACCCAAATGCCCAAAAGTAGATGACTGGATTAAAAAGATGTGGTACATATATACAATGGAATATTACTCAGCAATGAAAAAGAAACACATGTCTTTTGCAGCAACTTGGATGGAGCTGGAAAAGATCATGCTTAGTGAGATAAGCCAGAAAGAAAAAGAAAAATACCTGATGATTTCGCTCATAGCAAATGGATCAGGCAAGAAAATAATAAGAATAATGAACAGCCATATACCAGAGACATTTTGTGGGGGTGGAGTGGGGAATGGGATCAAAAACAGGGGAGGGAAGTGCACAGGACTATGGTGATGGCACATGGGTGACTCAGTGATGGGAAACCCACGGGGATTACAATTGAGATGAAAAAAAATGTATAAAATGATGTAAAAATAAATTATATATATATATATATAAAAGAAAGAAAAAGGAGTCAGAAAATACCCCTAACCCTTTAGAGAGCAGGTTTTTGAGGTGGCATCTTTGGCAAGGACCTTACTTAGTAAGTTGGGGTGAGAGGGAAACATGGAACAGGAAGTGATATGAGTGGAAGAGGACTGAATAATTCAGGTACTGGGATTGGGACCTTTGGTAAAGTAGGAAGTCTTGTATGTTTCAGAGAGGAGCCGTCCCTGACCTACTGGTCACTCAGTCTCCCTCTAGAGCTTCCCCCAGAGTTTCACTGCAACAGGATGGACAGGAACTAATTTAATTTAGGTCCAGGTGCCAACTCATGCCTGGTTTTCCCCAGGGGGTGGGTCTAACTGGTCCACCCATCTATTCTGGCATCTTGAGCTCTTCTGAGGCAGGACTATATCCAGTTGTTTAGAGGGTTTTCCACAGAGCTATACTGTTTGTCCCATGGGATCTAAAGGGAAATCCCAGGCCTTGACTAAGGCCTCCAGAACGTGGGCCACAGGCCAGGGTGGGGCAAGTCACTGAGTCAGGACAGTAGTTTTCTGGATTCCCTGATTTGTGCCCACAGGTTCCCTACTATGTTTACCCCATGCTCCCTAATATGTCTACCCTTGACAGTAGTAGGGAGCTGAAGCCCACTGTCACTGGAATGACTTATACCACTTCTTTCATGCTAGTCACAATCGTGTGTGAGAGACAGAAAGACACCATGACCTTCTCTTTGGTTTGTAGATGGTGGAACTAAAACTTCAAGCAAGAAATAACTTGTCCTGAGTCACACAGCCAGAGAAAATCAGATATGGCACTTGAACTCTTGTTTCTGAGGCTCCATGTTAGGTGTTCTTCCAGCCCCTCCCATCAGCAATGAACCAGTAAAGACAAGATACTGAGAGAGATGCCAGGTCTTGGTTTTGTGGCATTAGGATGCTACCTAGCACTTGAGGAATCTAAGTTCCATGGCTGCTTAGAGAAAACAAAAAGGGTGATAGCATGGAGAGTTTGGAGTGGTCAGCAAGGGTCTTCCCTAGCCATTCCACCAGCCCTCGGCTGCCTTTCATAACTCATATCTCAACCTTCTAAAGTCTCATTCCAACTTGAGCATCCATGACCCTGTTCCCAACAGATATCTTAGGCATTCACCACCACTAGTTTGATGGAGGCATTTACCAATGGAAAGACTAAAACAGAGAGGAACAGAGGACAAGCATGTACATATATGTAATGCCTGACCTGAACAGACTCCAGGGTGTTTATGAATGGTGATATGGAGGGACAGCAGTCTTGTGTCTCAGCCATCTTAGTGAAGACAAGGATGAGGTAACTGGGGCTGCCCCAACTCCAGGGCCTTCACAGGGGGATCTCCTCTCCTTGCTCCCCACAGGAAGCATGCGGTACTGGCTGGCCAGCCACAGAGATCTGGGCATCCCCAGGAAGCAGCACAGGGGCTGCCTAGCCACCCCCACCTCTCTGCCCTCTGGTCCTCTTCCCACCTTTATCACACTGGTAGTCACACTTCTTATCTCCGGCGCTTGACTTCCTGATGCTTTTTAAAAGACCTGTAGCCACTGGCTGGCCACCTGACAAGATGTTCTTACCCCACCTCTTGGGGTCATGGCAGATGCATGCCTTGCTAACCAACAAAGACAGGGCACCTCTTCTTCACTCAGCTCCCATATCACTCTAAGGACTGCCAAAACAGCCAACAGTTGAAAAGTGAACTCTTTTAGAGGACCGATAGATTCATTCAATAAGTATTTTCTGAGAGCCTATTTAATACACATTAGGCATTGTCCTGGAGATTGAGAACTAGTGGAAGAATAAGAGAAATTCTCTATCCTCTTGGTGCTTACATTCTACTGAGGAAGACAGACAATAAAGCAGAATTCCTCGGATAATGTCAGAGATTAAGAGCAATGGAACAAAAACAGAGTGATGGTATGATGATGTTAGGGGGGTCAGTGGGAGCCTTTCTGAGGAGGCAACATTAGCTGAGATCTGACTAAACAGGAGATCGATTTTCACTTTTAAATAATCTACTACTGTGCTAACCAGAGTGTCAATAGCAGGATTATAATTAACCTGATGTTTGGGTAAGGAAAAAGAAAAGTGGTCAGGAAATGGGTCATAGGGAATAGGGGACAGAGGATAATGCACAGTGGGGAGAGCAGAGCATAGGACTCAAGGTCCTCACAGGTGGATGTTCCTTCCCTCAACTTTTCTCTGCTCCTCAGCTGGCTTAGGCTCTGAAAACTACCAAATTCCCACAGACTGGAATAACTGGAAGGAAGGGGAGTCATGAGCCAGGATTCAGAAAGGCTCTCTCCTCACTCTCAGGGTTCCCTGATTCTGGTCTTATGAAGATTTGTACTTTAGATGCAGCAAATACTCTTCTGTCTGATGCTTCAGTATCTTAAACTGGGAGAACTTTGATGGGTGGCACAGCAACGGTCTGCCATGCAGCAATTTGACCTAGTCATGATCCTGCTGATACCCAGGAGGCTAACGCCCACTGAAGCTGTAACATGTTGGCCATCAGCCGCCTCAGCTGCTACTCTCCCCAGCTGGAGCAGCTTCTGAGTGCCTGCCATGGGAAAACAGAGCGAAGTGTCAGAAGGTTAGCAATGCAGGGTCATGGGAAGACAAGTGCCAGGAGGAAGAATAGGAAGTGGTCAGCAGAGGCTCACTGCTTACAATCTACTCATACTCTTGCTCAGTACTGAAGAGAGCTCTCATCTGCACTCACCACCCAGGCCCCAAAGAATCCAAGAGACATGGGGTATAAGGATGAAGGGGATGGAAACATAAAAGTCACTATCATGGGTAAGGCAGCAGCCCTGTGGGGCATTCAATGTTGAAGCAAAAGTTGTCTACCAAAGTCACTCCTATCAGCACACCTCAGTGGCTTAGGGAGCAGAAGACATATGTGGACCCATTCAGTGATATTTCCCTGCCTGACCTGATTTGGCACCCTATACTGGAACCCTAAGAGTCAAGAGAGTATGAGAACTATTGTCATTTTTAGGGACTTGAGCTACTCTGGGCTCTAAGAATGAGTCCAGGAAAACAATGTTGGATCAGGATAATATTAGGGCTTCCAATGAGAGGACTCAAAGGCAGGTACTCAAACACATCTGTACATTTTGATGGCTTTCTTGAGAGACCGTGTGGGAACTTAGTCTGTATCTTGAACTCACTTATGACCAATAAAGCCTATGTAGATATTAAAGCCCACAGTACAAGAGTCCACAAACCTAATTTTCAGAACTCAAACACAATTTCTGTTCTCATATATGCCATCCCAGAGGTGCCTCAAGTACAACTTCTAGATACAAAGACTTTGTTCTCCTTGAAGCTGTCAGAGAAGTCCTGTATTTAGCTGGAGCCCTAATGCCACCTGCCAGTATATAAATGCAAAAAAACCTGTAGTTCTTCCATCTCTGCCTTGAGCAAAGGCTCTTTCTGAGAGTGAGCAGGATCTGTGACCCATCTAGTGTGAATGAGCACAGCTTTGTGTCTGTGCAGAAAACAATCGCAGCAGAACAGGGAAGTTTGGGTACTTCTGAGGAAGGTTATCTATTTTCCTAAGCTGTGCTACTCACATACCCTTGTCTGTCGCATCATTATTAAAGCAGTGTCGGGCTGTGACTCAGAACAAGCAATGTTACCACTGAGAAAGTTATCAATGGGTACCACACAAATATTATTTGAATGTTTCGGACACTTGTTAAAAAGTAATCTACTATCGGCCCTCCCTGGTGGCGCAGCAGGTTAAAGCACAGTACTAAGAAGCTTAAGCCACTTCTGCATGAGTTCGATCCCCGCCTGCCCCGGAGGAGATCCACGTGGAGTCGAAGATCTCTCCTAGCCTGCCTGCTGCTCCCCTCAGCAGTGTACTTCGTCGATCTGCCTGTTCTGCTCCCCACTCTGTCCCTGGTGAATCCTCTCACCCTCCGCATCTCTGGCCT
>NW_004567122.1:23456940-23476432 GCF_000260355.1 Condylura cristata
ACCCACTGCTCCCCTCAGCAGTGTATTTCAGTAGATCTGCCTGTTCTGCTCCCCACTCTGTTTCTGGTGAATCCTCTCACCTCCCACACCTCTGGCCTACACCCCAGTTTTTGTATGCATAAATAAATAAAAAAACAAATGAAAAAATTAAAAAATTTGAAAAAAAGAGATCTCTTCATCTTCCCCTCCAAATCTCCCTCATTTAATAACCTTCCTTATTTCCAACTCTGTCGTCACTTTCAGCTGCTTAGAGCAAAACCCTTAAAATCATACTTAACTCTATTTTCTCTTTCTCATATCCCATAATTAATACACCAGAAAATCTTGATGGCTCCCCTTTCAAAGTATATGCAGAGTCCAACATTTTTCCTACCTCCATGGCACATGATGGTTTAAGCTATAATTATCTTCTGCCTAGAAAATGCCTCAGTAGACACCTAGCTAATTTCCCTACTTCTCCCTGTACCATGCTCTACAATCAACTCACAACTCAGCAGATGGAGCGATGCTGTTACAATCTAGGTCAGGTCATGCTACTCTATTCAAATCATCAGTGGTTCTCTATTTTACCAGAGCAAAAGCCAAAGTTCCCACAACGGTCTTAAGGCCCAACGTCATCTGCCCCTTCATTTTTCCATCACCTCTGACTTCTTCCCCTGTGGCCTTCACCCCATCGTCATGTTACACCAGTCCTGCTGCCCTTTGTTGTTCCTCGAAAACACCAGAGTCCAGTCTTTCTACTGACTTTTCCCTCTTTCTGGAATAAGCTAACTCCTTTGTTCAGATGTCATTTTCTCAGAGATCTGCCTTGCCCTGACCTATTAAGACTGCAGCCTCTTCTACCTCCATCCCCAGCACCTCAAAGCCTCCTTCCCTTGCTTTATTTTTTTCTTAAGCAAGTATTACCTTTTAATGTGTCATCTGGCTTATATTTATTTTTTGCTTCCCCTATTAATATACACATTTATGAAAGGAAGAATAGTTGTCTCCTCCAATGATCACTCTGAAATAGCTAAACTAGTACCTGCTCCACACATAAATGCTCAAGCAAAGTACATTGAATGAATAAATAAACAAGAGTAATTAAGCTCTGCAATGAGTAGGTGACAGTCAAGAATTGGAGTCAGTTCTTTTGTACTTCAAACATCAGGCTATATCTACCAAATGACTCTTAAAAAGAATGAGGAAAAGGATTCAAAAGCAATTGATTTGTGCCTCCGTAACAGTTAGGGACTCTTAGGGGGTGGTGCCCATTTAGGCACCCAGTTAATCCCTTCTCCAGTTGCACCTGCATTCTCAGATGGCTTCAGTGCACAATGGCCAGCCTAAGCAGTGGTCCTGAGTCATCCCTAAAGACCTCAGCTGTGGTCAGCACTGTTAATGATTAAGGTGGGGATATGAGAAACATCGTGAAAAGAAGCATACAATAATGTCTGGGACTTGCCCACCTGGAGGATTTAAAAGTCCTTTCCCTATGAACTCAGACTTCTGTTTCTCTCAGGGCAGAGTGCTCACCTCACTCACACTAGTTTTCCTCTTGGTCTGTAGTTTGTACATGAGCCACATTCACCTAAATAGCTTCCCTCTAAACCTACCCTGGGTATAGTGCCTTCCTATTTGCTGCTCACTTCCCCACATGGGACGAGTCATTCTCAACCTTAATTCTTTGAGGAAACTGTTCAAAACTTGGAAACTAAACTATTTCTAAGTCCTTTCTCTGATTCACATCAGCACCTGAGACCTGGGTTGGGTGAGTTGGTAGATTATGCCACTTCACAGTCATGAAAAAGTACCCCCAGGAGCCTCTGAAACACCAGGAACTTTGAGCCAATGCTTGGTTCCTCCAGAATCAAAGCAGCCTTCAGGAAGTTAGAAAACAAGAGGTTATTTTCAAACAAACATACATACCCCGGTGGCCACATCGAGACTGTTTCTGATAGAAATTAGGGTAGAAAAGCTTAGTTCCTTCAACCACATATCATCTTGCTTGACTCAATGGCAACAACTCCTGCCTCCTGTGTTCATGTCTAACACAGGCATGCTCTAACTGAGGGAGCATCGCAGAGTCCAAGCCAGAGAGGATACCCAGTGTGGCCCTTCCCATTTAGAAAAATATCACCAGCTGGAAACCAAGGTTCATAACTGTTCTCATGGCTTTAGTTGCAGGGCTCAAGGGCCAGCTCTCCTCAGCTGAGCAGTGCTCACCAACTCTAGGCACAGGAATGCTTCTCAGAAGTACATGGCTGAATCCAGGACCTGGGATGAGACAACACAGGAGTTTGGAAGAAGGAATGGGCTACACCTAATTTTCTCCCCCTGAGTGAAGCTGAGGGATCCAGGTATGACTGCCATACAGTTCCATCTTTCAAAAGGGCAAGCACTTTCCCAGAAAGTATTTATGAAATACTTCCATTCATGTGTTCATTCTCAACCTTCATTTGTGAAAAGAAGCATACAATAATGTCTGGGACTTGCCCGCCTGGAGGATTTAAAAGTCCTTTCCCTATGAACTCAGACTTCTGTTTCTCTCAGGGCAAAGTGCTCACCTCACTCACACTAGTTTTCCTCTTGGTCTGTAGTTTGTACATGAGCCACATTCACCTAAATAGCTTCCCTCTAAACCTACCCTGGGTATAGTGCCTTCCTATTTGCTGCTTAAGACTTTTTATTTTCTTAAAATAGAAATGTTTCAGAAATATCACTGATTGGGCCCTCAGAGTTATCCCTATCACAGACTACATGGGCCTTCCATGTAACAGACTTCCTTCACCTACATCACTTCATTGAGCTCTTAAGGGATTTCTTGTGTGAAAAACATCTTCTGAGTAAGATAAAGAACTTAAAAAGCAGGGTAAATCTTGGAATGGGAGTGTGAAGTTTCACAAACAAGGCAAACATATTGAGAGCCCAGTGTTCATGGCCTCCTGCTGAGATCTAACCTGAAGAGACAGGGTGACACCCTGGAGTGCCACCTCTGTCAGCGTGCAGGAGCACCGGGACCAGGGCTGGAGGCAGGGATCACATTGATGACTAATAACCTACTTGTGGAAAATTAGCATTTCCTGAGCTGGGTCTATCAAAGGTGGCCACAAAACTTTTTATGATGTGGCCAAAAATTCCTCCTGCCACCACAGCCCTTGAAATTAGGTCAAAGATACCTTCTATGGAACTCTCAAAGCAAAGCAGAATTACAGTATCTAATTCTAAGCTATTAGGTTGCAAACAATGGGGCTTTGTGAGCAAGCACTCCTCCTTCCTTTCTGGGTCTGAGGCCAGCCTGAACCATCAGTCCTGCCCTGCATGCCTCTTCAGAAGACTGATTGCTGCAGAGGACTAAGAGAAGGCTGCCTATGTTTGCCTCTCGGAATGTATGACTAGAGCCTCTCCAGGTTAGAGGTAATTCTTCTTGCAAACCAACCAATACCTAAGATCTGATCTTATCTCCCAGGCCCCACTACACCCCAAAATAGGAGGGCAAAGAGTAGACTAGGCACTGGCAAAGACTTCAGTTACACTTCTCCCAGTTTTCCAGAAGTCCATGCTTATGGCAGGGGCTCAGGCTGACTGCTGCTTGTATAATACCTGCAGAGATCCCTGGAATGTTGGGTGTCCCACTGGCAATATGCTGAGAAGCTAGTATCTGACTTAGTTCTAATGCAAGCTGCATTACTACATAGCCCTGGGCCATTTCCTTTACTGTACTGAAGTCTGGCTTCTCCATTTCAAGGGTTATGTGGAAACCCAGGGGGATGGAGTAGCAGATGAAGATGAGTTTTGTAGGCCTAGTATACATGGTCAGGGATCCTTACACCACTGTTTTCTGTGCTCAGTGATTGGCAAAAACAGAAACCAATTGACTCTGGGATGCCAAACAGTGGGGTTTCACTGTCTCTGAGAGTTCTGTGCCTATTATTCCACTTTTCTGGGAGTCTTCTGCTACCAGTAGGGGCCCCAACCTCCAGGGCTGAAAGCAGTGATGGAATCTCTAGGGTAGCCACACTAGGACTTAGTGCCCTCCTTTCTAAAAGTTCTGCGAAGGAGATACCCCATTTTAGCTATCCAAGAACACAATTCCCTTGCCACAGAAGCTTGAACTCATCTCTAGTCGAGGCTTCAGTCCAGGTGAAGGTGGATGGCCCTGTCTTGATAGGACCCTCAGAAGTCTCCAATCTATCCTCATGAGAGATAAGAAGTCTATGTCAGCCTGATGTAGAGTCAGCCAGTGCTGAGTCACAAGAGTCTGCTGGAGCCCAAGGCTAAAAAGAATGATTCAGACAGCCTGGAATCCAGGGAAAACCAGTCTTGGCTTTCTACCCTGCCCAGCTGTGCATGAGTTCACACAGTTCGACAGTGACACAGACAGTGGGAAAATGCCAGTTCCTTGTAGGTGAGAGGAACAGGGGGATGAGCCTTGAGTTTAAAACCACCCCTGAAGTATTCTTTGAAAACCCCATTATCAACTCATCTAAAATTAGCTTTCAGCATCTAAATCACTTCCTGTTACGGAAACCACAGGTCTGGGGCTTCATTTATCACCTTACCTGCCCCTAGGGGGTAGATAATGTAGTATGGTGCACACAGAAAAAACGCCAGTCAGGAGCCCTTGCCCCTTTCTGCAGAAAGGATAGCTAAACAAGGACCCCATAAGGTGGATGCTACAGAGACTAGACTAGTTTAAACATATATGTGCACCATGCACAAGTACATGTGCACATAAACACACACACACATCGCTGTGTACATGCCTGTACATGGAGGTCAAAGCCTTTGCCATGGCTGGAGAGAGACTACCACATGCACAATCTAAGCATTTCACCACTGTGCCCCTCTAAGCCTAGAGTCACCTACAGAGAAGGACAGAAGCCATGCTTGGAGCACCCTCAACCCTGCCCCCACTTTTCTTGTGGTCCCAGCTACTTTATGCCTAAAAGGTTCTGGGCATGGTTAGTCTACTGCTTAGGGCTTTGCCCTTGTTTGCTGTTTCAGCTGACTCTTTATATTCGTAATACCAGGGGTCATCCTCAAGAATTATACCAAAAAATTAGAGCAAATGTATTTTAATAGTAAAGCATTAGGAGAAATTCCTTTATAGTAAGGAACAAGACAAGCTGTTATCTCTGCTTCTAAGTCCTAGGCAGAGCATTAAGAAAAAGTTACGAGGATTTAAAAAAAAAAAGATTTGTTATTTAAAAATAAACGCGGAATTTGTCATTAGTTGCTGTATATTGAATGATTTACATAAGTTATCTCTGTGTAATCCTAACAACCATTTTATTGGGTAGGCATTAGTATCAAACCCATTTTTACAGATGAGGAAACTAAATAATAAAGAAGTTGAGGTACTCAACTAGAGTTCTGGCAGAACTAGAATTTAAACTCACGAAATCAGACTTCATGCCATATTGCTCTATGATAATGTGAAACTCTACACAGAAAACCCAGGAATTGAGTAATGTGATCAGATAGGAGATCAACTACCAGAAAATCAGGAGCTTTTCCAAATACCACTAATCCTTTCCCAATTAGTCTATAAATATTTTCTCAATTCTACCAATATCAAAATCCCTACAAACTTCTCATAGATCCTGATAGATATTAAAATTCATGTGAAAGAATATTTGAGATCATTTTGAAAAACTATGGTGGAAGACTTTCCCTATATGGTATCAGAATATTTTACAGGGCAACAGGGCTGCCCTCTAAGATACTTTATAGGGCAACAATGTGGCACTGGTCCATAAACAAACAAGCAAATTAATGAGCCAGAGTGAACAGAAACAAGCCTACATATTTATAGGATTTAAGGAATGGGGTAAAAGTCTAGATTCAGGGATCTAGATTTGGTGAGTGATAATGCTGATTAATGCTGTTAAGAATTAATGCAGTTAATAATTAGGAGTACAAAGGATACTCATGACATGAGGGAGTTGTGGTTTTTCACATTAACTCCTTGTTTTCTTACAAGACTTCCCTGAAGTTCAATGGGATTGCAGCCTGCACAGAATAAGATGTCTACCAAGTCAGAAGGGCCCATAAGAGCAGTAACTGCCTTTTACAATCCTGCCTATATCAGCACTAGGAATACCACCAATAAAATCCTGCCTATATCAGCACCAGGAACAGCTAATACCACCAAATAAAGCAAAGACTCTGCTCTTCAGTATGCCACATCACACATATTCATATGCATATTCTACGTCTTTATAATTCTTGTCACAAATATTACCTAACTGTAGACTCGTAAGACTTTTCTGTTCATGTTTACTTTGGTCTTTCAAAGAATGGACCTGAATCTACCACATGGTGAAGTAGATGAATCTTAAAAAAATAGCATTGAAATAATTATCATTAAACTAATTTGCCATACTTGTAATATTAAGTAAAAGAGGAACAAGTCAAACTGACTTAATAAAGAAAATCTACTGGTTCATGTAAAGGAAATCCCAGAGGTACACTGGATTTCAGAGAAGGACTGATCCAGGGCCCTTCTTGGTGGAACAATGTTCAAGTGTTAAAGTGCAGCACTGCAAAGCTGTTCACAGCCACTGCAGCACGAGTTTCATCCCCCGTCAGGGAGGTGACCCAAATGGTACCACAGACCTCTCCTGACCCGCCCACTGCTCCCCTCAGTAGTGTATTTGCGTGGATCTGCCTATTCTGGCCCCCATTCTATCTCTACCATCTCTGGTGAATCCTCTCCCCTCCTATTACCTCTGGCCTGTACCCCAGTTCTTGTATGCATAAATAAATAAATCTTTAAAAAATGGATTCAAGACTTGAGTGTAAGATCTGAAATCACTAAACACATATAAAACAAAGCTAAGGCATTAAGTTCATTGATGCATTGGGTTTAGGGACACCTCTGGGGATTTGACTTCGATAGCAAAGAAAACAAAGCTAAATAAGCCAACCTTACTACATCAACTGCAAAATGTATAAAGAAAACTAAAAAAAAAAAACCCTGAATGGGAGAAGATACTCAAGATATTCACAACCCACCCAAGAGGTAATACAAAAAATATATAAAGAACTCATACAACTCAACAACAAAAATAACAACCTGATGAAAATATGGGCAGAGGATCCAAACAGAAACTTCCTCAAAGAAGACATGCAGGTGGCCAAAAGCCATAATGAGATATTGTATCTGTGAGGATGGATTATATCAAAAAGGCAAGAAACAATAATGGTTTCAAGAGTGTGGAGAATGAGCAACATTTGTGCAGCATTAGAGGGATTGTAAACTGGTGTAACCATAGAGAAGAAAATCTGGAGATTCCTAAAATTTAAGAATGGAAATACCATATTGCCTTGTTATTTTACTACCAGGTATTCAACCAAAGAACATGAAAACACAAATCAAAAAGACATATGCACCCCTATGTTCATTGAAGCAGGACTTCTTTTCTTTCTTAGTTCATTCCTCTCTTCTCCCCTCCCTGCCCTTTCTCATTTTCTGTCTTTCTACTGTCTCTCTCTCCCTCCCTTTTTTTTCAATGTGACTTGGAAATACTACTTTTTTTTTTGAGGTAACATTAATTTACAACACTCTGTATGTACCACAATTACATTTTCTCACCATATCCACTACCAAATGTCCAATAATCACCTGTCACTGAGCAATGAGCTCCCTCTACCTATTTCCTCCCCTATTTCCCTCTCTGGTAATAATCTATTCTCTTGTCAGAGATATTTCTCTTTCTCTTTTTAACTTATTTCACTTAGTATAATGTCCTTAAGAAACATCCATGTTGTTGCCAATGGCAAGATTTCATTGTTTTAATGATTGAGTAGTATTCCACTATGTATGCATACCATATCCTCTTTATTCATTCACCTATCATAAGGTAAGTAGGTTATTTCCATATGTTACCTACCATGAAAACTGTGCAGAATTATCTTCAATAGCCAAGATATGTAAACAATTTAAATTCTCATAAATGAATGAATGACTATAGAAGATATGGTATATATAGCTCAGGTATAAAAAATGTGAAATTTTGTCATTTGTGACAACATGGTTGGACCTCGTAGGTATTACACTAAATAAAATAAGTCGGATGGAAATATGCCTTAACTTAATATGATGAAGGCAAAGAAACAAAACAAACAAGCAAATAAAACAAAACTGAAACCAACTTTTAGATTAGAAGAGCAATATTGTGGTAACCATAGGGAAAAAGAAGGAAATGGAAAAACACGGTAAAGGGACTCAACCACATGGTATGAGCAGAAAAATGAAACATTTGATGGTAATCATAATGCATATAACATATAGAACAAATGAATCATAATGCCATTCATAGTGTCATAAACCAATGTTCTTAATTAAATTTAACAAATAAACATAGTAGAAAATATATGGAATAAAATTTTCATTACCTTAGGGGAGAAGAAACTTTATTTAAAATAAAATGTAAAAAATGGCTACTAATTTTATTCCATCAAAACAAAACACTTTTGGCCCTCCCTGGTGGTGCAGCAGGTTAAAGCACTGCACTAAGAAGCTAAAGCCACTTCCACATGAGTTTGATTCCCACCTGCCCACAGGTGACCACATGGTGTGGCAGACCTCTCCTGACCCGCCCGCTGCTCCCCTCAGCAGTGTAATTTGTCAGTCTGCCTGTTCTGCTCCCCACTGACTCTGGTGAAGCCTCTCGCTGCCCCTGAGCCTCTGGCCTGCACCCCAGTTCTGTATGCACAAATAAATAAATATTAAAAAAACAAAACACTTTGGCACAAAATAAGACAAATGAGACACAGAAAAAAACATTTGTAACATTTGTTACAGGCAAAGGATTAATGGCCAGAGTATACAAGGGGTATCTAAAAGTAAAGAAGGGCCTCCCTGGTGGCACAAAGGGTTAAACACAGCACTATGAAGCTATCTGCAGCCACTGAGGCACAAATTCTACCCCCAGCCAGGGAGGTGACCCATATGGCAAAGATCTCCCTGTGTAGCCCGCTGCTCCCCTCAGTAATGTGTTTTGGTCCATCTACCTGTTCTCTTCCCCACTGTCTCTGGTGAATCCTCTCATCTCCACCACAAACACCTCTGGCCTGTACCCCAGTTCTTATATGCATAAATAAATTATTTATTTAACAAAATAAGTAAAAGAAAAAAAGCAAAATGTTAACAATAAAAAAGGGATATGAACAAGTAATTTATAGAAGAGACAAAATGCCTAATGATATAATAAAAGGATGTCTAGTATAACTAAAGAACTTAAGAAATATAACAGGAATTCCGTATGCAACATTTGACAATAATAAAACAATGATCTCAACAGGATGTTAGTGGGTGTGTAATGTAAGTGCCTGTTAGCGGGTCCAACTTTTTCTCTGGATATCAGCTTTACAGACTCTATTAAATGTAAATATTTATACCCTAGAAGCTGTAGTTTTTTTGTTATGTTTACATAAGAAAAATATTTGCACAAGTGCTTCAAATATTCTTTGCAGCCTATTTAGTAATGAAAATTAAAAAATACATAAAATGTCTATAATCCAGATATGCGAAATAAACTGAGGTATGTTGATGCTACAGAATATTGCACAGCTACTCAAAAATCCATGTATCTCAGAAGCAATATGAAGAAATCACTATGGGATCTCAATGACTGATAAGTGCACAGTAATAAGTACAGTACATCATTTAGGAAGGAAGGGACAGAGACAAAGAACAGCTAAAAGCTGTAAAACAATCCTTTCTGTTTTCTATAGATACCTAGGGTTAGTACATAAATATGTAGATAAAGATCTGGAAGAAAAGACAAATAGGTGAAAACCTAGTTCTGGGAACAAGGGGAGTGGATTGGGATCCACTGTGACAAAGAGCACTTTCATGTAACAATTTTGCAATCTTAAGGCGAAATAACATTTTATTCACAGAAACTTAAAATATTAAGATGTCATGAAAAGATAATGTCTTCATGCATCATTTAGATAATTAAAAAACAAAACTAATTTTTACAAAATCATCATAAGTCAGCTGAGCAAAGGCTGAAGGAGAATTGCCCCCTCTGCAGGGAACCCTGTGGATAAAGGGTGACTTGACTCCAGGTGTTTCCCGTTGTCTCTGCTTCAGCCTTGCTGCCATGCTCATAGATCAGTTTGGTCTCTCCTATAGGTGGGAACATGTGCCAACTCATTCCCACAGAATAGCTGAACTTGGAATGGGGGCAGACACAAGATACAAAACAGCCAGGGGACCAGGTGATAAAAGCTCCTCTGCTAAAAGAAGTTCTAAGACAGAAAGGTGAGAACACGATAGAAAGTCAAGGCTGGAGGCAGGTACCGACTTTCAGAGAATCTGTGTGCCTTTCTCCATGTCCTTACCTTGCCTCTCAGAAACACCCCTGTTCCCAAGGTTCTTTGCCTAGATTTTGAGAGACTGATCCTTAAGGCACCTTGAATCTGGGGTGTGGCTAGACCAGGGCAGAGTGAGGAAGAAATAAAAGTCTGGCACAACATCAAGGTCAGAAAATGAGGTGAGTAGAAGTCAAATGGAATAGGTACTGAGAAAGGGCCAGCGACAGCAGGGGTCTTCACTGAGAGCAGAAGTTCTGTTCACATACATGGGTAGTACTGGCAGATAAAACTATTATCTACCTCTTTCTCCAACATGAAGCAAAATGTCTTTTACCCACAGGGGTAGTAAAACAAAATTCCCATGGCAGTCAACCAAGTAAGAGAAGAAAGAGTTTGCCAACCAAGCGAGAGCAAGTAAAGTCATTGTTTCCACTGGAAAGGTATAAATGAAATTCAAGGCAGAGGGCAAAGCCCTCCCGGGCAAGGTCCAAAGGCCTTGGCCTATGGCTAGAGGTGCTGATGCCATATATACAGGAAATGGAATCCTGGGGGTGATATGGTAAAGTAAAAACAAAACAAAACAAAAAAAAACCCTTCTGTTTTTTTTAGATCCACTCTAAGGTTACCAAAAAGGTTTACACTAAAGCATCATCCTTCACCCCCCTCCACCCATTCTACAACGCCTTCAGAGAATAGCTGCAAGAACTAGAATGCTTCATCCTAGGAAAAAGGAGGACTTCCTTTGTGGCTAAGGTGTGAAATAAGAACGACTACATTGGAGACCTTCCCAATGCTGTGACTCTCTGTCTTTGCTTTTAAAGTTTCCTCAGAGACAGGGGAAAAGGTGAAAACTATCACAGGCTCTTAAAAGGAAGATATAAGAAAAGCTTTCTTCTGCAGTCTTTAGAGATGGGTTTCGTTCTTCTTTATGACAGGCACAGAGGGGCACAATTTGAAAGAGTGGCACAACTTTACATAACATGAGGCATTAACATTATTGTGAGTAAGGAGAACTAGTGGAGTGATTTGGAAAATGCTCCTCTTCTTCCTTCTGAGTTTACAATATCCAGCCTGTAAGAATGGGCGACTGTGTATATCTAATCTTACTTACCTCATGGATAACTGGAGTAATGAAGAAGTATATTGCTTCACATAGTGGTAATGAAAAACTTGAACTTGCCTTGAAGTACCTATATCCACCTGGACAATCCTGCTGGAATTTGGCTGTATTATTCTAGATCAGTGTTATTCAGTAGCATTTTCTGTGATGATGTGGATGTTATAAATCATCACAGCCCAATGTATAAGCTGCAAGTCCCATGGGAACTAGAAAAATGATTAAGTACTGAAATATGGTCAAGGTAATTGAGAATTTTAAGTATTTTTTAAAGACTTATTTATTTATGCATACAGAGCTGGGGAACAGGATTCACCAAAGACAGTGGGGAGCAGAACAGACAGATGATGAAGTGCACTGCTGAGGGGAGCAGCGGACAGGTCAGAGAGGTCTGCTGTGCCATGTGGGTCACCTCCACCTTCTTAGTGCTGTGCTTTAATCCACTGCACCACCAGGGGAGGCCCAAGAATTTTAAATTTTTTTTTTTAAAGATTTATTTATTTATGTATACAGAACTGGGGTACAGGCCAGAGGTGCAGGGGCGGTGAGAGGCTTCACCAGAGACAGAGTGGGGAGCAGAACAGGCAGATCGACGAAGTACACTGCTGAGGGGAGCAGCGGGCGGGTCAGGAGAGGCCTGCCGCGCCATGTGGTCTCCTCCAGGGCAGGCGGGAATTGAACTCATGCGGAAGTGGCTTTAGATTCTCAGTGCTGTGCTCCAACCCGCTGCGCCACCAGGGAGGGCCAAATTTTAAATATTTTTAATTCTTTATTTATATTTAATGTGATGTCCTAGTGGCTATTGCACAAGATAGCACATTTCAAGCTTGAATGTCCTATTTGGGGCAGCATTTGCCAAAAGGTAGGAAAAGATGGACAACGGAGGTTAGCAGCAGAAAACATTACCAACAGGTAAGACAAAAATCCTTATGAGAGATGGAAGGTAGGAGCACATGCAGCACAAAACACCTTTGACTCCTCAAATGTCCTCAAGTTCTGCTGCATACACAAAAACTTTGTATGAGCGATGTTTTCAGGGAAGTCTAAGGAAAGGGGATGTATTACTGAAAAGGAGTAATGTGAGAAAGACACAGCAGATTCAATATGGTAGACTAATATAATCATGATGAAAAGTGAGTCTTCTGCTGGCAGGGCTATTCCTCCCTCACTGGTCTGAGGGCAGGGGCAGGTGGCTGGCAGGACATCACAGTGATATCTGTTGTGACACTATCTGGGTGAAACCTTCATCTCCATGCCCATGAATTAGAAGCCCATATGGGCAAGTGGCCACAGGAAGTACTATGTTAGTAACATTGGACACCATGCTAAGATTGACTTCCTTAAGTTTTGCAGGCAGTGACTCAGGAGGCAGGGTGACAGGTTCAGAGATGCCTCAACTTTCTAACCATTACACTACATGTAGATCTCCTCTGCTCTTTAGGTAAAGTGTTTCATCAGACAGAAACTTCTAAGTTTCATCTTAGAAGCTCAGACAATCAGTGAATCCAGTACTCCTTTCTCCCTATCCAACCCCAAGGTGTGGAGAGACTATATAATTTTCCTTCTACTTGTCATTTATTTTCTTCAAGCTAATTTTTATAAACCATATGAAAAGAATAAAACATCCATCTTGTATGTCCCCAAGTAAGAGTTCAGGATACATAATTTCCCCTTAAAAAACTAGTACTTCTGGCCCTCCCTGGTGGCGCAGCGGGTTAAAGCACAGCACTAAGAAGCTAAAGCCACTTCCACATGAGTTCAATTCCCGCCTGCCCCGGAGGAGACCACATGGCATGGCAGACCTCTCCTGACCCGCCCGCTGCTCTCCTCAGCAGTGTAACTTCATTGATCTGCCTGTTCTGCTCCCCACTCTGTCTCTGGTGAAGCCTCTCACCGCCCCTGGGCCTCTGGCCTGTACCCCAGTTCTGTATGCACAAAATAAATAAATCTTAAAAAAGAAAAAAAAATTCCTTAAAAAAAAAACAAAAACTAGTATTTCTGCTGAATCTGGCATATATACCAGAGTACAGAATGTAATAGCTACTAACAAGTAAGGTGTGTGGTGTTGACCTTATCACTGCATTGTGGATGACAGGAATTAGAAACCACTCTAGCAAATCTCAAGATACTGATTCAGGTTGGGCCAGAGAGGAGACAGAGAGGATAAAAGGAAAAAAAATATATAAGAGAAGCTATATTCTACCCTGTCCCCCTCATACCAATGGAAAAAGGCATGGAAATAGAATAAACAATATGGAAGTACAAATTTTCAAATACAGTAATATGAAAAGAACCAAGAAAGAAAAGGAAAGAGAGATACAAAGAAAAAAGAATGAACAAACATTTCAAGCATTATTTAGCACCTTGAGGTATGGAAATTTAAGTCATAGGAATACAAGGAGAATAGAGGGAAAGAGAGCAAAAAATCTGTTCAAGAAAACAGTTGGAGAAAACCTCCCAAACTTAGAAGAAAGGAATGAAAAAGGAAGGAATGAAAACAGAAATACAGGAAACTAGAAGGACACTGAAATATTATAATGAAAGGAAAGCTACAGCAAGACACAGAGCAGTAAAGCTTCTAAGAGTCCAAGACAAGAAAAAAGTAATGAAACTGACAAGGAGGAAGAAATGTATGACCTATAAAGGAAAACCAACTAGTGCTAACATTGAACTGCTCTAAAGAAATAGTATGGACAAGGAGAATGGAGTGACATATTCAAAAAATTCTAAAACAAAAAAAAACGCCTTATCAAAAAACCTTATCCTGCAAAATACCCCTTCCTAGCTGAGGGAAAAATGAAGACTTTCTCAGATAAGCAAAATCTTCTGGAATTTGCTACTACTAATTCCAACCCCAAGATACATTACAAGATACATTACTTAATATCTAAACGAACAGAGGAGTGAAATGAAGAAACAAAAAAGGTATTGAATAGAACTACAAAGCAATGAACAAAATGGCAGCAATAGACGTCCACATGTTAACAATCACCCTAAAAATTAATGAACTAAACACACCAATAACATGACACAGAGTAGCATGTTAGATCATAAAAGAGAATCCAACCTTCTGCTGCCTCAGGGAAACACATCTAAGTTCTAAAGATAAACACAGATTGAAAGTAGAAGGTTGGAAAACAATTCTATAAATAAATGGCACAACAAGAATATAGGTGCAGCCCTACCTATATCAGATAAAACAGGCTTCCCCTGTGACAAGGGACATTTTTGGGTGCAGTGCCCTATAAATGTCTGTCAAGCCCATAAGGTCTGGATCCTTGTTTAGAGCCCTAGTGTCTCTGTTTATTTTTTAGTCTCATTGGTCTGTCCCTTGGTGAAAGTGGGTGTTGAAGTCTCCTACTACATATATATTTTCTCTAACGTCTGTTTTCAGAGATGATAATAATTGTCTGATATATTTTGGTGCTCCTTAATTTGATGTTGATTAGTATTATGTCTTCTTGATGTACTGACCCCTTAAAGTGACCATCTATGTCTCTTTTTACCTTTTTTAGTTTGAAGTCTATTTTATATGATATAAGTATAGAGCTGTTCTGCCTTCTTTTATGGTCCATTTGCTTGTAGGATTGTTTTCCAAGCTTTTACTGCCAATCTATGTTTATCTTCTTATCCTACAAAAATTCTTTCAAAAATTGAGAAAAAAGGAATATATTACCAAACACATTTTATAAAAGACATCACAAAATAAGAAAACTACAGACCAACCTTCCTAATGAGCATGAATGCTAAAATCCTCAGTAAGATTTTAGCAAAATGAATGGCCCTCCCTGGTGACGCAGCGGGTTAAAGCACTGCACTAAGAAGCTAAAGTCACTTCCCCATGAGTTTGATTCCCGCCTGCCCTGGAGGAAATCCACATGGAGCGGCAGACCTCTCCTGACCTACCCGCTGCTCCCCTCAGCAGTGTACTTCGTCAATCTGCCTGTTCTGCTCCCCACTCTGTCTTCTCTGGTGAAGCCTCTCGCTGCTCCTGAGCCTCTGGCCTATACCCCAGTTAAAAAAAAGAAAAGAAAGACTCAGAAAGAATGGAGCTTTGTTTAAAAAAAAAAAAAAAGATTTTAGCAAAATGAACCCAATAATGTATCAAAAGTATTAAGCACCATGATCAAGTAGGATTTATTCCTGGGATACATAATTCATCACACCAATAAAAACAAAAAATAAAAGCCATATTATCACATCATTTGGTAAGGTTTCAACATTCACTTACTATGAATGCCCTTGAAAAACTTGGAATAAAAGAAACATACCTTAATATAATAAAAGTCGTATATGACAAACCCACACCTAACATTATTTTCAAAGGTGAAAAACTGTAAAACCTTCCCATTAATATCTAGAACAAGGAAGTCCACTCTTACCACTGTTTTCCAATATAATACTGAAAGTTCTAGCAGGAGCAATTAGACAACAGAAAGACATAAGAAGAATCCAAATTGGGAAAGAAGCAAAACTATCACTATTTAAGATGATATGGTAAAATATAGAGAGAACCCTGAAAAAATCCACAGATAACTAATTAAAACAATAAACCAATTTGGTGAAGTAGCAGGTTACAAAACCAAAACACAAAAATTAGTAGCCTTCCTATATGCAAATGATCAATCTAAAAAGGAAGAAATTAAGAAAACCTTCCCATTTACAGTTATATACCCCCAATTAAATACTTACCAAAGGAAATATCTGCCTATACAAGAAAATTATAAAACATTATAAAAGAAATAGAACACACAAAAAAATATGAAGACAATTCCTGCTCCTTGATCAGAAAAATCCACATTATCAATGGCCATCCTTAAAAAGCAATGTACAGATTCAATGCAATTCCAATTAAAAGCTCAATGGCAGCCCTCCCTGGTGTCACAACAGGTTAAAGCACAGCTTTACAGGCTGGCTATAGTCACTTTGGTACAGGTTTGAGCCCTGGCCCCGGAGGTGATCCACATGGTGCAGCAGACCTTTCCTGTCTCACCCACTGCTCCCCTTCATCAATCTGCCTGTTCTGCTCCCCACTCAGTCTCTGGTGAATCCTCTCACTACCCCTGTACCTCTGGCCTGTATCCCAGTTCTGGATGCATAAATAAATAAATACATCTTTAAAAAAAAAAAAAGCTGAATGGCATTCTTCAAAGAAATGGAATAATGCTGAGTTCTCTCTATATTTTACCATATCATCTGGAATCACAAAAAAATCCAGTATAGTGAAAGTTCTCCTGACTAAAAGTGGGAAGAATGGAGGTATTGCATGACCAGCCTTCAAATACTATAAAGCCATAGTAGTAAAAACAGCATGGTTTTAGAATAAAAACAGACACACAGAAATAAAAACACACAAATCAAGTCAACTAATCTGTAACAAAGGAGCAAAAATATACACTGGTACAAGTAAAGCCTCTTATTAAATAAATGGAGCTAGGAAAACTGAGCCACCACATGCAAAAAAATTGAAACTAGACTACTACTTCACATGCTACCCAAAAATCAACTCAAAATGGATTAAAGATTTGAATATAAGATCTGAAACCACAAAATACACTGAAGAAAACAAAGGCAAAACATTCATGACATTCACCTCATAAACATCTTTAAGGACTCATCTCCAGAAGCAAGAAAAACAAAGGAGAACATAAACACCAGAGACTATGCCCAACTAAAAAACAGCAAAAAACACTATAATTAAAATGAAGAGACTTCCTATTGAAGGATGAATATATCTGTACTCCATACAATTGAAAAGGCACTGATATTCAAAAATCTACAAAGAGATTACACAGCTCAACTAAAACAAAGTGAACAACTCAGTCAAAAGATAGGCAGAAGAGCTAAAAAGACATTTCTCCAAAGAGGAAATGCAAATGGCAAAAAGACTTATGAAAAAAATGTTTCACGTAACTTATTATCAAGGAAATGCAAACCAAAACCATAATGAGATACCACTTCACACTGGTAAGAATGGCTTTCATTAAAAAAAAAAAAAATTGGAAAACTACAAATGCTGACAAGGATATGGGGAAAAAGGAATCCTCTTACACTGCAGGTAAGGCTGTGAACTGATGCAAGCCACTATGAAAAGCTGTGTGGAAGTTCCTTAGAACACCAAAAATGGATCTATCATATGACCCAGTGATTCTATCTTAGGAATCTACCCAAAGAACACAAAAACACTAATTTGAAAGAAAAGAAAACCTACACACCAATATTTAATATAGTGCTATCTACAATAGGTAAGATATGGAAATAACCTAAATGGCCCAAAATGAATGGATTGAGAAGATGTGGTATATATACACAATGAAATATTACTCAGTGATCAAAAACATAGATGCATGCCATTCATAGCAACATGTATGGAGCTGTAAGGGATTATGCTCAGTGAAATCAGCAGAAGGAAAAAGAAAAATATTGGATGGTATAACTTGAGGAATACAGGGAACCTGAACAGTGTAAAAAAAAAAAACTTGAAAGGCTGAGACTAAATCTGAGGCATACCACATGGGAAGAGAAAGGAGATGGGTCAAAACAGGGGAAGAACACAAGGAAAAGTAGGGCTGGGGTTACCAGGGCAATCGTGGTATAGGGGAAACACTTGAAGGGGAAATTAACCACTCCAAAAATGAACAATAATATAAAAAATAAATAAGTAAAAAAATATTGTTGATTGTAGATATATCTAAAAAGATAAAAAAAGAAAAACTTTTCTGATCTATGTAAAACCATAAAATTAATTAGCATATTATGAAACTGGATTTAACTATAGATATAATTGATCTCTGTGGTTTAGGATATTTATTTCACAAAATTTATTAACTACTCAAAAAATAAAATTCCAACAAAGACAGTGAAAGAAGGACTTACCGAAAATGGAGTGAGTAAATTAGGGGGGGGAAATCTGCAAATAGAGGGGGGAAATAAAAAGGAGTGAAGTTATGATATCTGGGAGAAAACTCCAGACAAGGAAAAATAAGTAAAAAGAAAACTGTAGAAGAGAATTGAAGAAACAGCTGAAGAAAATTTCCCTGAAATTTGAAAGGTTCCAGATACCAGGAATACAGCAGTGAATGCTTCATACAAGGTATTTGCAATCTGAGCACACAAATAATGAAGAATATTTCAAATATTAGCAAACTTTTTAAGAAAAAAAAAAATAAAACAACATACTGGAGTGACTTAGTAACAGGATAACTACTTCAGGTCAGATAGTTTGGAAATAATTCTCTGTGGTGAGAAATGCACTTAGTCCTCAATGAAAAGAAGGCATGAGTCATGAGAAGAAGCCTTCCAGCTAGAGATAACTACCTACAGTAAAGACTCTGAGGTGAAGGCACAGAATGGTTAAGGAAAAGAAATAAGGACAGTGTGGCTAAAGCACAGCAAGCAAGGGAAGTGATATGAGGTTGGAGAAGTAGGCTTCAGGCAAATTATATAAATCCATGTAAGAACTGTAAGTGTTAGGGAAGCCACGGGAGAGCTTTTAGGTGGATAATAATCACTCCGGTTGCTGAATGAAGAAAGGTATGAGGAAGGTAAAAACAAGAAAACTAATTAAGAATTTAGTTCAGGGCCTTCCCTGGTGGTACAATGGGTTAAAGCACAGCACTATGAAGTTAGTCAAAGCAGCTTCAGCACAAGTTTGATCCCCAGCCAGGGAGGTGACCCACATGGTGCATCAGACCTCTCCAGTCTCGTCTGCTGCCACCTTTGGCAGTATATTTCGCCAATCTGCTTGTTCTGCTCCCCACTTTGCTTCTGGTGAAGCCTTTCACTGCCCCTGCACCTCTGGACTGTACCCTAGTTATGCATGCACAAATAAATAAATCTTAAAAAAAAAAAGAACCCAGTTCAAGCACCTAGACACGGAATAATAGTAAGCTTGGATTTAAGTTTCTGCAATGGGGTATATGGGCAAATTGATGGATTAAAAATAAAGAGATGGCGGCACTCCCTGGTGGCGCAGCAGGTTAAAGCACAGCACTGAGAATCTAAGGTCGCTTCCGCATGAGTTCAATTCCCACCTACCCCGGAGGAGACCACATGGCGTGGCAG
>NW_004567122.1:23477407-23479507 GCF_000260355.1 Condylura cristata
AAAAAATTAAAAAATAAAAAAAATAAAGAGATGGCAAAAAAGAGAAACACATGTCTTTTGCAGCAACTTGGATGGAGCTGCAAAAGATCATGCTTAGTGAGATAAGCCAGAAAGAGAAAGAAAAATACCGGATGGTTTCGCTCATAGCAGGAATATAATGGACCAGATGAGAAAATAACAAGAATAATGAACAACCATATACCAGAGACATTTTGTGGGGGTTGAGTGGGGAATGGGATCAAAAACGGGGGTGGGGGAAGGGCAGTGCACGGGATGTGGTGGTGGTACACAGGTGACTTGGTGATGGGAAACCTGTGGGGAATACAATTGAGATGGAAAAAAAAATGTACAAAATGATGTAAAAATAAACTGTTATATAATAAAAAAAATAAATAAAGAGATGGCAAACATATATGAAACCAGGAGAAGTTAGGTAGCAATAGGAAAATAGGACTAAATGAAACAGAGGGTTAGGGTTATTTTGCTATGCTATTACAAAATAAATATGTAATTTTTCTGGGTTGAGAAACAGGTAACAAAAAGACAACCAGGAAGGAAAGAAAGGTATTCAGGAAAAGTTAGTAGAACTGTTAACATAATGGATACCTTTGACACATTTCTTTTCATTTTAAACAGATCAAACACACAGATAAATAAGCATATACAGAACTTTACAATTATTAATAATTAATATACCTGATTCAACAGAGACATTACACACTCATCCCATAACTACTGAATATATATTCTGGTCAAAAAACAACCTCGGTTACTCCCAAAGCAGAAACATTTCTTTAACCATAATGTTGTATCAATAGAAATAGCAAAAGGCTAAAAAAAAAAATCTCTAGGACCTTGAACTTTTTAAAAGGTCATTAAAGATAACTGTAGGTTAAAGCAAAATCAAAACTGCTAATAACTAACAGGAAACATCAATTATCACACTCTATATTAATACATATGGGATGGATTAGAGAAAAAAAATCCTTAAAACACAAAAACTCCAAGATGTTGCAAGGTGAAGGGAGTATTGCTCATACCCTTACAATAACAACAACAAAATTAAAAATTTACATATTTGTAACCGTTCCTGAACCCATCAGAAATCTGAGGTTATCAGGCAAATAGTCTAAAATCCAAGGGAAAATAGGTGCCACCAAGGAGAGGCAGAATGCAAGCAAGGTTTCACTTGTGGGAGATGATTAAATGAAGCAGCAGTGATTACTATTGAAGGTAAGAAGAATCTGCATATAATTTTAAACAAACTGTTAAGACAAAGTAAGGGCTATTTAAGAATAAGGAACTTTGGGAAGACACAGGTAAGTTCATACCTCCCACATGCTTTTCTCTACACAGTGTAGGAGGTACCCACAGAAAAGACTGATTCCTATCCTTTGCACATTTTTGGTGATCCTGACATCTTTTCCATGACTTGTATCTTTGGTGGGTCTTGTACAAGAGTTATTATCCATCTCCCACAGCTGCAGAACACTTCTAAAGATCTGGGGCCAGATAATTTCCTTCCAAACCTTTCCTCCCCCAACAACAGGACAACATGAGTTTATAAACTTTATAAGACTTAAGGCTAGACCAGGACAATAGAGGATCCTCACTGGTCTACCACTAGACTAGCAAGCATGTGTACCAGGCAACAAAAGATTACTTCCAAAGAAGGGAAAGAATCCAATGAGAAAACCCCCCTGAGGTGCAAGTACACTAGGATATCTGAAATCTGAGACAATTTGTTGATCTCAGTTTAGGTTTTTCTATCCCTCTACTCATTCCCATGGGGGCAGGTTTCTGCTCTAGTAAAGTATAGTTTTTTTTCTGCCTATCCATCTATCTGTCTGTGACACAAAGACATTATCCTGTGATCTTAACTCTCTCAAGAGATTTTATAAAAATTGTTGCCATTTAGGCCCTCCCTGGTGGCGCAGTGGGTTAAAGCACTGCACTAAGAAGCTAAAGCCACTTCCCCATGAGTTTGATTCCCGCCTGCCCCAGAGGTGACCACATGGCGCGGCAGACCTCTCCTGGCCTGCCCGCTGCTCCCCTCAGCAGTATACTTCGTAGATCTGCCTGTTCTGCTCCCCACTCTGT
>NW_004567122.1:23480342-23493031 GCF_000260355.1 Condylura cristata
AAAAAAAAAAAGAAATTCAAAGAAATGTAAGAACACTGAGAAACTCCAGAAAAACAGGTATGTGTCCTTAGAAATAAAACCATCAAACAGAAGACAGAAATCCAAGCTCTGAATAAGAAAACAGTGGAGATTAGAATACAGATGGCATTGCAAAAAAGTAGGAAACCACATGCAAAAGAATGAAATTAGACAACTATTTAACACCATACACAAAAATCAATTCAAAATGCTTAAAGCACTGGGATGTAAGACTCCATACCATAAAATATACAAAAGTAAACACAGGCAAAAATACTTCATGATAAGCTTCAGGAATGCCTTTAGTAATCTGTCTCCAAAAATAAGGAAAGAAAGAAAACATTAAAAAACTGGGACTATTTAGTCTGAAAAGCTTCTGCAAAAAGACAAATAAAAAAGCAAACCATCACCTGCTGAATGGGAGAAAATATTTGAACACCATGAATCTGACAAGGGATTGATAAACAAGATCTACAAAGAATTTATACAACTCAACAAAAAGAGAACACTATCAAAAATTGAGCAGAAAGGGCCCTCCCTGGTGGCGCAGAGGGTTAAAGCACTGCACTGAGAAGCTAAAGCTACTTCTGCATGAGTTTGATCCCCGATCCACATGGTGAGTCAGATCTTTCTGACCCACCTGCTGTTCCCCTCAGCAGTGTACTTCATCAGTCGGCCTGTTCTGCTCCCCACTCTGTCTCTGGTGAATCCTCTCACTGCCCCTGCACCTCTGGCCTGTATCCCAGTTCTTTATGCACAAATAAACCTTTAAAAAATATGATCATAGATATAAATGTAAAATATAAAATTATGAATTTCTGTAAATACAAGAGAAAAGTCTTTGGTTAGTCTAATATTTCTTAGGTACGCATAAAAACTGTGATTTATAAAAATAATAAATTAGACAAAGTATATACTGGGAGAAAGTACTTATAAAACACATATACAATTTTACAAACATACTACAGAATTCTTTAAACTCAAGAAGAAAACAAACAACCTTATTTTTTAATAAGCAAAAAAGCCAATCAGAAATCTCCCGAAAGGGGAGGGGGACAGAGAAGGATTAGAAGGAGGGAGGGAGGAATGTGGGGGTCTATGGTGATGAGGGGCAGATGAAGTATGTGGGGTGGAAGTAAACATTTCAAAATGAACAATAAGGCCCTCCCTGGTAGTGCAACAGGTTAAAGCACAGCACTATGAAGCTAGCCAAAGCAACTTCAGCACAATTTTGATCTCCAGCCAGGGAGGAGACCCACATGGTGCATCAGACTTCCCCCGTCTCGACCACTGCCCCCCCCCGTCTCGAGCACTGCCCCCCCTCAAGCAGTGTACTTTGTCAATCTGCCTGTTCTACTCCCCACTCTCCCTCTGGTGAATTCTCTCACTGCTCCTGCACCTCTGCTCTGTACCCCAGTTCTGTATGCATCAATAAATAAATCTCTAAAAAATAAAAAAGTTAAAAATAATGTAAATATATATATAAATTAATAAAAAATAAGGAAAAAAAAGTCCCCAAAGGAATCATACAGAAGGCAAACAGAACACATTTATTATTATGCATAACTAAAGTTAAAATAATAAGATATACCTTATACCTATAACTGCTTAAATAAAAATTAAAATGACAATATCAAGTGGTAGCAAGGATGCAGAACAAATGAGATACTCACATGTTGCTTCTGCCAATACAAAATCATTTTCCAAACAATTCGGACAGTTTGGGAAATTATACAAGAATTATAATCTGATCCAGATACCCTACTTACTGATCTTGAAAGATGAAATATGTCCACATCAGAACCTGCATGCAGATATTTATAGTGGCTCTATTCATAATTACTAAAACCTGAAAACAACCCATATGCCTTTCAATAGCAAATGAATATACAAATGGCACCTCCATACAATAGAAATGCTTCTTATTAGGTACACATATAAGAGTAAAAATGTAACCACAAATGTATGCAGCCATGTAAACTGACAAATTAATAATAAAGAGCACATTCCTAAAAAAAAAAAAAAAACAAACAATGGTGAATACCAAATGCATTATGCTAAGCACAAGAACACAAACTCAAAAGGGGACTCAACTTACATGCTTCACTCAACTGATATGAAGCACAGGAAAAGCTACAGAACAGATCAGGTTTGCCAACAAGGGCTGAGGTTAGAAAGAAAGGTTGATTCTAAAGAAAAATGATTAGGAATTTTTGATGTGGTGAAACTATTCTTTGGAGTTATTGTGGTGGATACATGACTCTATGCATATACCAAATACCATAGAGCTATACACTACAAAGAGTAAATTTTACTGTATAAAAATTGAAAAGTAACAATGAAGATTATGAGGGGAAAGATGAAATCCACACTATGGCAAATTAGTCTAATTTAGTCAACTCACACTTATGGTTTACTTAATAACTATACTGAAAAAGAGGAGTAAAAAAGATGCCCACCTAGGTAATTTTAGAAAACAGTGTTTTGACTGGATACTGTAATGGTTAAGGTAAAAGAACTGCATATAACTCCTGTACTGTAGTATAGTTAGTAACATTTGTTCCATGAAAGGGTTTAAGTTAGCATTTCTGAAATTATTGGTATACCAGATTTGAGCAAATGAATATATTACAGATAATGAAAGTCTGTTTTCTTAGTATTCAAGTAAGAAGTAGAATTAGGTAAAGGGAAAAGCTAGTGTGAACTCTATGGTAATGACATAGAGTTAGAATTATCAATATAGGCTAATATTTTTTTTACACAGAAATTACCTAGGCAGGAAAATATAGATGTGTATGAATATATGGTTTAGTATACCTACATTTATTTTCTAGCAATAGCTACTGGAAAGTTAGTGATACGTTCGTAGCAACTTAGTTTCCAGAGCTTGATTCCTAAATAGCATTCTACAATTAAAAGAACCACAGCTTCTAGCAGAATTTATTGATTCCAGATTTGAGGCAGAGAAATAGGAGATGGTCCTTTTGGTACATTTTTTGGTTCTACACAGTATCAAGTGCTATAGAAAAAAGGGGCAGAGGTGATGGAGGAAAAGAAAAGAAAACGTAAAGCTGACTCACACAGGGAGGTGGGGGGAGAAGGGAGTAACATATACATCAGCCCAGCTATAGGAACTGAGACCTTGACAGGTGTCAGACTACTGTGAGGAGTGCCAAGAGCACAGACTTGAAGGTGAATATATGGAGACTGAGCCCATTGTAAACTCTCCTGTCCCTTTCAAATCCTACATAGTTATTCAAAATCAACAACAAACTCATAAAGATGAGCCCCTCCCCACTGAAAGATGATAAAACCTAAAGCTGCCCCCACAAAAGCACAGCTCTTTCTGCCTGTCTGTGTCTATGCAAGTGTCCTTTATTTACTCTGGCCCTTTTCTTAATAAACCTGTTCTTTTGAATGTAACTAACATCTCTGTCTGGCGGAGAAACTTGCCTAGGAAATTCAACACTTGCCACTGAAAAAGGAGTTCTGGTGAAACCTTTCCCAGAGTAAACCCAAGGACCCCACTCTCTGAATCCAAAAACTCCAAATAATGATATCTATCACCAGTATACTGAAAGATTACAGATCATCTGAAAAAGTGCCAAATGGATTAAAGAGGGACAATTTGAGCAACAAAACATTTAAAAATACTGGAGTATGTCACAGAAAATGAGATAAATAGTAAGAGTAGTGATACACAGAAGATAGTGAATAAGCAAACAACTGATGAAGAAGAGACAAATGTTCCTTAAAGGGATTCAATTAATAAATACAGAAGAAATGAGGAAAACAGAAAATTACCAATGGAACACTACATTAATAACTTGTATAAAGGTGAAATCTAGCAAAGGATACTCAAACTGGTGGGTGAACATGTAAACAGGAAAAATATATTTGTACAGTCTCAAAATATTTAGTACTTATAAAGAGGAAAATAGTAACTTGCCATGGAAAATCCTAAGAGACACCATCTTAACCACGTGATCGAGGTTAACATCTCCAGTAATACATACTGACATCATGTACTCCCTGATATGAAGAACTAGGAGAAGGACAACAGCTCTGTGTGATCCTGCCCAAAGATGCATAACCCTAAGCTCATCAAAAGAAAGTATCAGACAGACCCAAAGTAAAGAACACTTGACAAAGCAAAGCAGAATTACTCAAACTTGTTTGTCTAGGTCACAAAAGACAAGGAATGACTAAGAAACAGACTGGTGAAGGCTAAAGAGACATGAATAAATGAAATGTAGAATCAGGAAACAGAACACTATAACAGAAAAGTTATATTTACAAAAAACAAAAACATCTTCACTAATAAAATATTTTATCAGCATTCACCAATCTTTGTTTCAACAGTTGCTTCATAGTTATATAGGATGTTAATATTAGCGCAAGCTACATATGAGAATACTATTTTTGCAACTTTTCTATAAATCTAACATTATCTCATAAAGAAACTAAAAAGTAAGGTAACTGGCAGAACAATGAGAAAAGAATATATAAATTAAAAACAGTCTATGATCCTTGCATATCAATTACTGAGGAAAAGGTTAAGGTATTAAGCAATATTAGAAGATGGTAAATCATACTTTGTTTGTAAACTATTTAATGATCAACAAGTGTTTATAACTTCCAATTAATAGAATGAGAAGATGGAATAAAATGAAATTTTAAAAAAGGCAAGGAGGAAAAACAGGAAATGAACAAGTAAAAAAAAAACAGGAGGAACTTAAGAAAATATAGATTTAAAACTCAAATATATGAATATTTAATTAAAAGTGAATTAAATGAAATAAAAGACTGCACTAAAATGTCCAACTATATACTGTTAGCAAAGGACACATAAAAGACAAAAAAACAGAACTGTAAGAATGTAAATCATACAAACACCAAAGAAATCTGATGAAACCATAGAAATATAAAAAAAAATAAAAACTTTAAGACTAACATTACCACTAAAGATAAAAATGATAAATGTATCATGATAAAAGTTATAGTCACCTGGAAAACTTACCAATTCTAAATTTCTACACCCCTAAGGCCATAACTTCAAAATGATATATAAAATAAAAATTAACAAATAAAAGGATAACTAGAGATGTCTCAACAATCATAGTGGGAGAGCTTAATGCATCACTCTTAATATCTCTTAATAACTCACTGGAAAAAAATATAAGGAGATGGACTATTTGAAAAATATGGTTTACAAACTTGATTTAATTGATACATATGGAATACTGCTCCCAGTGCTAAAATGACTGTTGGATCATTAAAGAAATTTCACAAAATTTTATTTACTTATCTATGCATACAGAACTGGGGTACAGGCCAGAGGTGCAGAGGCAGTGAGAGGATTCACCAGAGACAGAGTGGGGAGCAGAACAGGCAGATGATGAAGTACACTGCTGAGGGGAGCAGCAGGCAGGCTAGGAGAGATCTACCACACCACATGGGTCACCTCCAGGGCTGGGGATCAAACTTGCACTGAAGCAAGCTGCAGCTAGCTTACAGTTCTGTGCTTTAACCCACTGTGCCACCAGGGAGGGCTTCACAAAATGTTAAAGGACAAAAACTGATTACATTTTCTAGCTACATACAATATAATTAAATTAGAAATTACTAACAACAGATTTTAAGTCTTCATATTTGCAAATTAAGAAAAATGCTTCTAAATAACCTATGAGTTAAAGAACAAATCATATGGAAAATAAAAATACAGTGGACTGAGAAGTAATACGAAACTTGGAGGGTACAGCTAAAGCTAGAAGAAAATTTATTAATTAAAGTTAAAAAGTTTTCTACTGGCCCTCCCTGGTGGTGCAGCGGGTTAAAGCACAGCACTGAGAATCTAAAGCCACTTCCACATGAGTTCGATTCCCGCCTGCCCCGGAGGTGACCACATGGCGTGGCAGACCTCTCCTGACCCGCCCGCTGCTCCCCTCAGCAGTGTACTTCATTGATCTGCCTGTTCTGCTCCCTGCTCTGTCTCTGGTGAATCCTCTCACCCTCCGCATCTCTGGCCTGTACCCCAGTTCTGTATGAATAAATAAATAAATCTTAAAAAAAAAAAAAGTTTTCTACTTTGCTGCACTGCCTCTAGCTAGAGGATACAGCTTTTCTTTGGGCATTTTTTTGTTCATATCTGTTGGCATTTCCAGGTTGCTAACTTCTTCAGTACCATGTCTTAAGTATATGAGCCAGAAAGAAACCAAGGGACTGTACTTCTGCAGGATTCTTTGTGTCCCCAAATTCTTAGCTGGTTTGCCTTTTCGCCCCCTTTCAGAGTATTCTTATATTTTCAATCTAAAGATGTTAGCTGTTACTTAGCAAGAGGAATAGAGAAAAGAGTATCTACTCTTTCTGGCAGAAGTCTCCCACAAGGAGTTTTTAAGGTACAGAAGATATAGCCCTCTTTTAATGTGGATGGGGATTATTAACATGGTTGTTCATTTTATTGTTCTTCCTGCATGATTTATGCATACTTCTCTGTATACATTTCACAATTTAAAAATAAGCATCACTGTAAGTTGTAACTGTATCACAGTTCTCATAATTCCCTGTGAGGCAAGGAGAAAACGTCTCTTCTACTTTGCAGCAGGGATACTAAAGCTTGGAAAACAGAGACTACGGAATCTGAGTTGACGACGCAAAGCCAGGACTCTTTTCCACTAAGGTATTTACTACAAATTCCCGAGTTTGGTCTCTGCTAAGATGATACTTAAGAAATGCTGAACCGGCCTTCCCTGGTGGCGCAGCGGGTTAAAGCACAGCACTAAGAAACCTAAGCCACTTCAGCATGAGTTCGATCCCCGCCTGCCCTGGAGGTGACCACATGGCGCGGCAGACCTCTCCTTACGCGCCCGCTGCTCCCCTCAGCAGTGTACATTGTCAATCTGCCTGTCCTGCTCCCCACTCTGTCTCTGGTGAAGTCTCTCACGCTCAGCATCTCTGGCCTATACCCCAGTTCTGTATGAATAAATAAATCTTTTTTTAAAAAAAAAAATGCTGAACCACTATTAAAAACACACCCAAAATAAGGCCTCAAGTTTTTCCAGAGACATTTTATTTTTGATTAATGTATAATCAATGGAAATACTATAAAAATAAATGTGTAAACAAGGTATAAGAACCTGGATTTACTAAAATATTTACAAAACATCACTAAGCACTATTGATGACTCTGTTGCAGCCACTTTGACCCTGACTTTTGGCTACAGAGATGACACAGACTGACCAGAAGAGAAGTGAGTTTGCCCAGAACCTACCACTCTGCTCCAGACAAATACCTCTCCAAATTTTTGCCTGACAGGGGCTGGAAAACAGAAAGGTGCCTGCCACAGTGCACTTAAAGATGTGAACTTTGAGCCAGGAAGAGAAAGGGCAGAAAAAAGATGTCAGTCAACTTCTGTTGGTCCACATGGCCTTAAGAACTCTTGTCCTCGCTCATGGAACCACCTATTAGAAACTATGAACAGGGAAAAAGTGTGTTACAATCCCATTTGTTCAGTCAGCAATCAAAATCAATTACCCCTTCAACCCAGTCTTGTGCTGGACCTGGTACTCAGTCATGACTAAGATACTTTTTTAGGTATTCATGAACTATGAAGAAGATGGACATGGCAACAATAATTACACATAATACTGCCAGTGACACAAGAACAGGTATCTACAGGTTACAATGGGAGCAGAGTTAAGGAGCATATAATCAGGTAAGAGAAGAAAGGGGCCCCAGAGCTAGAACAAATAGTTAAGTGAAAGTTATTCTGGTAAAATGGACAGACCATGATGGTTCATAATCAAAAGGGGTCTAGAAAATGGAAACAGACTAAGGCAGATATAGACAGGAACCACCTGGTTTGTTTCTAGAAGTCTAAGAAACTTGATATTATTAGGATTTTATGGTTGGGAGCTGAGGGGTAGAAGATAAGCCTGTCAGGTCTGGAGGAGCTAGGCATAAACCTCAGACTGTGGGCACAGAGTGGCAGAGATGGTGCTGGCTCTCCCACCTAAAGCTCTGTGACATATACATGAGCATGATTTCATTTCTTAACAAAGACTGTTTTATAATGAATTAAAAAATAATTTCATTCTAATATATACTAAAGTCATACTACTTTTAAAATATAATTTACCACAATTTTTGAAAGAAAATATTATATTCAGTTGAAAAAAATCGAATTATTCCACATGGTTTATAATGGTAAACATCAATCTCCTACCTAATCATGCCCAATTTCCTCTGGAAAGTCCACTTCCAGAGGACTGTTAACTTCTTTGTTTCTTCTGATATCCTCATTTTCTAAATAACATATTTAATAATGCTATTTATTAATTTTCAATTTTAGATCTTATATATTGATGGGCCATCATGGAGGACAAAGATTTGGAATTTTTAAACCACTCCTAAACTACATATGTCCCTCTTTTATCCTTAGTATAGTTAAGTCCTAAGTTTAAATTAACACTCAATCATATCATATAATATTGCTCATACCTGACCAGCTAGTAAATTATACTTTTATTACTTTTCTTGTGCAACCTTTTTTTTCTCCTGAGTTCATCAATTGTTTCATTTTCATTTGCTTAATCTATGAACCTATCACTATCCCCAAAACTCTTTAGGAAGATTATAAACTCATTCCTTTGTGATCACTACCACATCCTGGTTCAAGCTTCTCCATGGCAAACCATAGTTGTTTCCAGATAAGGTTCAACCTTCAGCCTCTGTGGTTTGGGCCTAGGCTCAAGCCTCATCTCTTGACCCCTGTGTCACATGTCTCTCATCCAAGTGACAATACATCTAGTTTCTACACTTTCTATGCTGCTTTTAGCCAATGCTTATTTTATCTGGGCCTTGTTTGCCTGGGACACACCAGTTCTCCCTAAGGCCCCTCAGAACCTTTGCCAGAGTTGATTTCTCTTGACAATCATATTGAAGAAACCTCTACAAGGCTCTTATAGCATTCTCAGGGTGCTCAAGGGGCACTCAACCTGTTGTCTTGATATACTTTACCAGCTGAGAGGACAGAGAGGTAGACAACTAAAAGAGGTTCATAAACTAGTATAGAAAAATTCTATTATAGAAAAATTCTATTGAAGGAAATTCTCTTGTCTTTATGTAAGAAATTGGCGACAGTTTACTCCAAGCAAATACCGACCACCAAAGCCCAGTCTGAGGCCAACATGGCTAACCCCAGATCTTAGATTACTCACCCCATTTGCAGCCCACAAGAACAGGGCAGGCAGCATGTATTGTTAAAGGGTTGCCTTTTCCACTTCGAAGAAGATTATACCAGAACAAGGCTGTCCCCTGGAGAGAGACAGCATCTCAGAACACATCCTAGAACTGGTTTTGAGGCAACAAATCAAAGAGGGTCCCTTGGAGACAATATTTAACCCCCCACCCCCAGAGACTCCATGTATGATAAATAGGAGATTTTTATTTTTTCCATTCAGCAAAAGTCTTCAGCTACATTTATATACTCATCATCCCAAGTTTATGTGATCTGTAGGACCTGACCATGATGTGCTCTTGAAATTCCAACCTGGAAGAAAGTAATCTCATTTCCTGTGTACAAATGACAAAATTCTGGGTCTGTAGGGGCATTCCCCAGGTATCATCTATCCCTTACTATATGGAGAGTGTCACCTGTCCTTGATGCAGTTCTTGTTCCTTCTCCTAAAGTAGGGGCTGTAAGATCTGACTCTAGGTAGAAGTTTCTGAAACCATCCCAGTCACAGTTAAGAAGGTCACAGTATGGAGCAAGAACATGGACAAAGCCTGAATCTTAAAGCAACTGGTGAAATACAAAGAATAGAACTTACCTTCTTAGGAGAAAACATAGCTCCCAATTTTGGGAAAACAGTGGCACCACCAGCTTCTACATTGCTCATCTAGGAAAACAAAGCACAGTAGTTTGTCCTTCTTATCTAGGCACCCAGACTCTACATACTGCTTAAGGATGTGTTATCAAACTGTTTTTTTCCCCCATCACATCTCAGGTCTCAGTAAAGACAAATCTGGGCAAGTTATTTCTGGTTACTTATTCCGAGGTCTTTTAATTCCAAGAAGGGAGAGCTGTTTCATAAAACAAAAGTTGGTTTATATTAAGACTTTCCTTATGATCCCTTCTCCTAGCCCTGAGTCCTCTATCTCTCAAACTCCTCAACTAGACGTGAGGTCTTCCTTCATTCCACAGGATTCATGAGTTATCTCCTACACCCTCAGACAGATATATCCCAACTCTGGGACTCAGAGACAGACAAAATAGGAACATACCTTCCCTGACTTATATTTGGACCTCTCAGGTATGTATTGTAGTGCTCTACTTCACTTTTTCCCTGACAAATCCCATCTGTCAGAAGAGTTAACCATAGTCATACACCTGGACAGGATCCTAAGACCCCCAAAAGAAAACAGTGAGGTCAGAAATATCTGTAAGAGTTTTCTGAACACTAAAGTAGTCAGTGGTAGAGTCCAAGTGAAGGGTATTAAAGAAAGTGCAACAATCACTCTTCAGTCAGGTAATCTTGCCCTTTGCAGGACCTTTGTCTGGACTGACCCCCCCCCCCAACTCCCCGTAAACGTACCATTTTCAGAATTGCACAATATGTACAGGTTGCAATATCATCTGTTCTCCAGGAGCTTAAATCCTGCTGCTGTCCCTTTCTTAAGCTAGAATGTGTTCTATAACTTGTCTCCGCAGGCTACAAGGATCGATCCCTAGCTTTTTCCCAACTATATCTTCCCTGGAATTCATATGAAAAGTTCTATAGACACTACTTGGCCCACTTTCCCCTTCCTTGAGGTTTGTTAGCAGGAGATCATACTAGGAGTCACTGGAAAACACTGAATACACTGTCCCAGGAAGAGTTTCTCCAACTGCCCAGCCTTGACAGGGCCACTCGAAAAGAAGTAACTCTATATATTAACCCCTTGAAATTTACTTCTCCCTTTCTCTGACTCAATTCAACAAACAGCCTAGGGAAAATTTAAATGTGTGGTGAGTCATCTAGATGTTTCTTTCAAGACTGAGAAGCTCATTCCTAAAGTTTCTGTTAGTTTCTGATGGCTCACAGGTATATACCTCCCCAGACATTGGTCACATCTGAAAAGAACTGCCTTCTGGAGACAGACAACAGATGCTAGAGAACAAACATCTAAGCATCTTGCCTTAATTTAAGGAACTAGTAAAGGGCCTTCCAAGTAGAAGAGTTCCCCATAGTACTGATTCAGGTCTCTGATGAAACTATGTTAGAGTTCACCTTATTGCACTGCGCATCCTCATTTTCCTCAAATACCTTGTTATGCTATTCCTGAATGAAAACCTTTGATTCAGAGTCTATAGTCAGGCAAATCAAGCTAAAAAAAGTTGGAACCAGGGCCTTCCCTGGTGGCGCAGCGGGTTAAAGCACAGCACTGAGAAGCAAAAGTCACTTCAGCATGAGTTCGATCCCCGCCCCAGAGGTGATCCACATGGTACAACAGACCCACCCTGACCCACCCACAGCTCCCCTTAGCAGTGTTCTTTTTCAGCCTGTTCTGCTCCCCCCCCCTCTGTCTCTGGTGAATCCTCTCACCACCCCTGCACCTCTGGCCTACACATCAGTTCTGTATGCATAAATAAATAAATCTTTAAAAAAAAAGTTGGAAACTGAGTAGTCCTAAAAATATGTTCTAAAATGTCATGGGCTCATCTCTCTGGTGCGTGGCAAGGAAGACCCATCACAAATATCAAGTGTGATGATGGAAGTCCCCATTGTGGTAAAATTTTCAAACTTTCACTAATGGTGAACTGAAATGGGATAAGAGAGGAAAAGAATTCATTGACTGTTACGAGGTCTTAGGTGATTGAGAGACAGAGGGGTGTAGTAGGAAAATTAATGTCCCATAAAGATATCTATGTCCTGGATGGAGCTGTAAGGGATCATGTTTAGTGAAATAAGCCAGAAAGAAAAGTAAAAATACCATAAGGTTTCACTCATAGCAGGGGTATAAAGGACCAGGGGAGAAAATAATAATAATAATGAACAAGAGACATTTTATGGGGGTGTAGTGGGGAATGGAATCAAAAAAGGGGGGGGGGGAGGAAGTGCACTGGACAATGGTAATGGCACACAGGTGATTTGGTGATGGGAAGCCCATGGGGATTAAGACATGGAAAAAGGCACAAAATGATGTAAAAATAAACTATTATATTATTTTTTAAAAATGTCCTAGCCATTGGAATTTTTGGATATGTCATATTACATGGTAAAGGGGAGATAAGAACTGCAAGTAATAAGATGACTTTAAGATAAGATTACTATACAATATCAAGTGGACCCAACATAATAATCACAATGGTCCTTTAAATAAAGAGGAAGACAGGCATTCAGAGTCAAAGAGATATTTGAGGATACTAAGTTGCTACCTTCAGAGATGGAGAAAAGGACCATGAGGGCCCTTCCTGGTGGTGCAATGGGTTAAAGTGTAGCACTATGAAGCTATCCACATGTGACCCACATGGCATGGCAGATCTCTCCTGTTTTGCCCACTGCTCCCCTCAGCAGTGTATTTGCAGTCAATCTACCTGTTCTCCTCCCCACTCTGTCTCTGGTGAATCCTCTCACCCCCTAAACCTCTGGCTTGTACCCCAGTTCTTGTGTGCATAAATAAATAAATC
>NW_004567122.1:23493131-23493702 GCF_000260355.1 Condylura cristata
CTGTTGAGGGCTGGGTTAAATCAGTTACTTTAAGGATGCTCAAGGAACTAAAGGAAGTTATGCCTATAGAACAAAAACAAAGTATAATAGTAATGTCTCACCAAATACAGAATAGCAATAAAAATATATAAACTATATGTTTAAAAGTACCACTTTTTAATCTTATAGTTAAGCTCAATGACTAAAGTTAAAAAAATTAACTACAGGGTCTCAGCAACAAATTTAAACTAATAAAAGAAAGGCTCAGAAAACTTGATAGGTGATTTGAGATTGTCAAGTCTGAAGAATGGAAAAAGAATGAAAGCACAGAGCCCTGGAGAGGGAAGGGAGCACAGTGAACTATCGTGGTGGACTACAGATGCTTGGTGGTGGTTGTGGTGTAACAACAACATCTGAAGGGGGAGATTCTATACCTCTAAAACACAAACATCATAAACCAATGCTACCTCAATTAAAAAAAAGAAAAAACTCCATATCTAAATTGAGTTCTTTTATTTTTCTGCTTATCAATGATGCTGCTATTAAAATAACTAAAGAATACGGAGAACTGACAAAACTCAACAAAAATAAA
>NW_004567122.1:23495186-23501816 GCF_000260355.1 Condylura cristata
AAAAAAAATGTGCAAAATGATGTAAAAATAAACTTTTGTAATAAATAAATAAATAAATAAATAAAATAAAAATAACTGTAAAGAGTCTTTATATTGTATTAATTTCAACTTGAGTAAAAGAGTATGACAATTTCAATATTGCCACTCATTTCTTTTCAAAGGGGATGAATAAAAATGAGTCAGAAATGTTTTCCCTTTGAAATAGTGACCAGTTATGAGTCATATTGTCTGGGCTGTCCCTCATAAAAGTGGAAGTAGAAATCTATTACACTTTGAAGATAAGTAAATTTCTTAAACCAGTGTGATGATATGACTATTATTTGACACAATTATCGATAGAAAAAGAAAGGTTAGAAAATGCCTGGTATATGTCTCAAGACCCAGAAATTATTTTCCCTCATTGCTTATTTTTAAAATTCAGTTAAAAATAAATTGATTAGGGCCCTCCCTGGTGGCGCAGCGGGTTAAAGCACTGCACTGAGAAGCTAGGGCCACTTCCGCATGAGTTCGATTCCTGCCTGCCCCGGAGGTGACCACATGGCGTGGCAGACCTCTCCTGGCCCGCCCGCTGCTCCCCTCAGCAGTGTACTGCGTCGATCTGCCTGTTCTGCTTCCCACTCTGTCTCTGGTGGGTTCTCTCACCCTCCTCATCTCTGGCCTGTACCCCAGTTCTGTACGAATAAATAAATCTTTAAAAAATAAATAAATAAAAAAATTGATTATTTTAAGAATTTAAAAACTAGTCTTAGTCCAGAGGAGGATATCACAGATGACTGGGAAAACAAAACAAATGATTCTAGGCTTTTTTTTTTTTTTTACTAGCAAAATACTTTTATTATTTCATAATGATAAGGAAAGTAAAGATTTCTTTTTGGTGTATACAAGAATTAAAGGAAGTAGAAGAATAAGGGAATTAATAGGATTTTTTATGTATTTTGATGACAATAAAAAGTTAATACCAACTGTTTGCCAGAAAGCTTCCCCCAAACACAACATATAAAGAATTATAGTTTTAAAATCTATAAAAGTAAAAAATATAGCCAGGAGTTCTAATGCTTATTCCATCTTTAATATAAAATTGTAAACATTTATTTACACAAAGCAAATATGTATAACAAAATCCGAGCACCCTTTTTGAGTCATGGCTCCTGAAAAACAGGGATCTACATTGAAGGGGAGCTGGCTCCTCCCCTAACCACCCCCCAAAAAGATTCATAAATAAAACATGGGCAATTCCCTGGGAAGATCCCAGCATCACATTTTATTGCTCTGACATCAAAGCAGGTGTGGAGCATGTGTTCTGTCTAGGCAGCCCAAGGACTAAGACAGGGCCACCCCCCAGGAGGGTAGGTGGAGTGCCCCAGGACAGAGGTGAGCAGAGGGCAACCAGGAGAGGAACAGGATGATTCTAGGCATTTTTTAACTCCTCAGTGCTAATACTGATAATGAAGGAGTAACAGAATGAGCAGGTGCTCTATATGAAAAAGTCCCCTAGAAGATTCCCCCCCACCCCATGCTTTCCCTGTTTCTCTACTTCTAAGTCCTTAATGATAGTTAGCTCTTCTAACTGGTTGATTAGAACTTTTGGGGGTGTTTTCAAAGATACAAATTCATATAGCTCAAGTATCAATATTTTGATCCAGTGTGGACCCTTCCAGTCCATGCTTGATGAGCTCATGGGGCAATCTGGTATTGATCACACTTACGTAGCTCATGAATGTGGCCACTCGATCCCCTATGTCGTCAATATCCAAAGAGTTGATCTCAGGCCCCTGTGGTATTAAATGAAATATGCAAGTATTAGGCTTAACTAGTTATGAAGCATGATAAACACCTGCTTTCCTATCTGCTATAACTAAGGATATAATGTAAAAATGAGCAAGCCATTATAATGAAATGAGGGACACACCACCCCTTTAGGATGAATGTATAAGTAGACAGGGAGGTGGAATGGAAACTCTGTAGGAAGGACAGATGTAAAAGTGTTAGAACAAATTACCAATCCATGAATTTACTCATCACATAGAAAATTCAATAGCTATCAGGAAAGATGACTGAAAGGGAATGAATGTCACTCTTTAAAAAAATTTGATTCAAGGGACAGTTAGGTCGGGAAAAGTTCGGAGGGTCATCATAAGCAGTCTGAACCACAGGAAGAGGCTGACTTTTGCTTTTAAGGTCTTACTCAGCAAAAGCTGTTCTTACCTAACACAGTTTCCCAAATTCCTGTATCTGCTGAGTGGATCCTAACTGTACTCTTGTACTCTGCAGTGAGGAAAATTTGATTCCAAGGACATTTGTTTTTAAACTTTCTTATACCATTATTCATTTTTTACAATTATTTTATTTCTTCCCTCAAGTATAGCCCCTGTAACTCTCCCACCATATCACCTCTGAACTGTCACCAGGGTCCCTTGTACTCTTCCCTCCTGTTTTGATCCCTCTCCTTCCCTCTTCCCTGCTGTATGCCTCAGATCTATAGTCATTTGCAAGTGTTATCTTTTTTTATTTTTGATACTTTGTTTGGTTTCCTTACATTTCTCCTATAAGTGATGTCATCTAGTATTTTTCTTTTTATTTGACTTATTTCACTGAACGTAACCCCTCACAACTCCATCCATGTTGCTGAAAATGGCATGAGTTTATCTTTTTTGATTGCTGTGTACTATCCTTTGTGTCTTCTTGATTCTTTCCTATGTTTGGGGGCATTTAGGTTGTTTCTATATCTTAGCTGTTATAAATGGTGCTGCAATAAACACAGAAGTGCAGGTTTTCTTTAGAATTAATTTTTGTGCCCTTTGGGTAGATTATTAGGAATGGAATTGCTGGGACATATGGTCACTCCATGTTTAGTAATTTGAGGGTTCAACCACCCCCAAGCGTTGGACTTTGGATGGTTGGACCAAGATGCATTCCTACTAGCAGTACACGAGTATTCCTTTTTCTCCACATCCTTGCCAGCATTTATTGTTGCCAGTTTTGTTTTTTTTTTTTAATATGGATGATTCTCACTGGTGTGAGGTGGTATCTCATTGTGGTTTTGCTTTGCATTTCCCTATTTATAAGTGATGTTGAGTGTTTTCATATGTCTGTTGGCCATATGCATTTTCTCTTTGGAGAAGTGTCTTTTTAGTCTTTGTGCCCATCTTTTTATTTTTTTTAAAGATTTATTTATTTATTCATACAGAACTGGGGTACAGGTCAGAGATGCAGAGGGTGAGAGGCTTCACCAGAGACAGAGTGGGGAGCAGAACAGGCAGATCTACGAAGTACACTGCTGAGGGGAGCAGTGGGCAGGTCAGGATAGGTCTGCCACGCCATGTGGATCTCCTCCGGGGCAGGCAGGGATCGAACTCATGTGGAATTGGCTTAAGCTTCTTAGTGCAGTGCTTTAACCCGCTGCGCCACCAGGGAGGGCCTGTGCCCATCTTTTAACTAAGTTGTTTATTTTTGTTGAGGTGTGAAGCTCTTTGTAGATCTTTGAGTATCAGTGCCTTATCAATTGTATGGAGTACAAATATTTTCTTACAGTCTGTAGTGTGTCTCTTCATTTTAGTTATTGCCTCTTTTGCTGTGTAGTTTGATGTAGTCCCAGCTATTTAACTTTCCCTTCATTTTCTTTGCTTCTGGGGATGAACCCTTAAATATGTTTCTCAGATGTATGTTGTGGAGTGTTTGGCTATGTTTTCTGCTATCTATTTTATAGTTTCAGGCCTTACATTCAAATCTTTTGTCAATTTTGAACTGACTTTTTGTGTATGATGTGAAGGAGTGATTAGTTTTATTCTTTGCATGTAGTGTCCACTTTTCCCAGCACCATTTATTGAAGAGCCTGTCCACATCCTAGTGTGTAGTCTTTGCTTCTTTGTCATAGATTAGCTGACCATATACATGTGGTTTTGTTTCTGTACTTTTTGATTCCACTGGTCTGTGTTTTGTTCCAGAACCATGATGTTTTAATTATTATAGCTTTGTCGTATATTTTTAAGTGTGGGAATGTAATACCACCATTCTAGCCCAAGACATTGTCTTCTGAAGGTATAAATTTAAAGAAATAATCTGAGCTCAGACGTACCTCTTACAGTAAGAGTTTTCTGAATGTTCAGATTGTACACCTGTTTACTAGATACCTGAAACACTGTATACATAACTCCTTTATAGCACTTACTCAATTTTTTTTAATTAGCTGTTCATCTATGTTTAAAAGAAAAAAACAATCAAAACAAAGACATTGTATTGGAAATGATATAGTCTTCTTTGTCTTCCTATCTCTAATTCCCAGGAGAGTAACTGGAACAAAGGAACACTTGTTTAATTTGCTAACTCAGATTATCTTTTCCAAAGCACAAAATGTCTGTCTTCAGTCTGTTTTTGGCTCAGCCACTCCAGGGGCTTACGTTGGACTAACATATTAGAGTTTAGAGCAAAAGGCTGAAGTGCTCCTCCCATCAACAGACAAGTTAGGTCTGCCCGAGACAGAGGTAGCCAGGAAAGTGAGGTTGTAGGTGTGAGCAAAGGACTCTATGTGATTCTTCCAGCGTTTTCCAGTCCAGGAATTCATCTCTATTCCAGGTGCCAGATGGTGAAAAGATCACATTTGGAGAAAAGGGTAAAAATTATCTTGTCTTCTGATTTTAAAGGTCTCCAAAGATTTATCACTGAGAAGTTAGAGTCCCTAAATTTCTGTCAAACCTCTCATGACAGTCCTGCCCATTTCCTGCCACTGGAAACATAGCCCACATGTGTAATATTTTGCTCTTACCAAAAAATAATCCAAATGAGGTCCAAAGAATCCTCCAATACCATAATCAGTAACCTAGAAGTAACAAAAATAAACAAACAGGTTGCCTAGGTGGATAACTCTAGGGCAAGCCCAGAAAATCTGCCTTCCTAGATCTGCTTCTCAAAAGCAGACAATAAGCAGTTCATTTAGCACCAACATCTAAACAAAGAAACTAAAGATCAAGCAGGGTGTGGAACTTAGTGAGTTTAGATTCAGGCCCTGGCATTTTGGTTCTGAAGCCCATGCTCTTAAATACACAGCCATCTGTGGGCCTGTAGAAAGAAGAAAGAAGCTGATTGTTGGTAGCCCACAATCAGGCTGGGTAGGTAATTTCTGTGGGAAGAGGTAAAGAAGTGAGGTCCACAATATTACAAGGTCAGCATTCCAAGGACAATGGAAAGTTTCAAGGTAGAGGGACAATGGTTCACTTGTCAGATGGTAAAGAGCAAGAAAGTGGAACAGTACTCCTTAAGGTTGACTCAAGACATATCATACCTGGAGAAGCTCTGCTGTTTTATCTGACAGCCCAGTGATTATCTGAATCCTTCGATTCACTTGGCCAATCACGGGATCTTCCTCTTCTTCCAGAAATACACTGGATGGGGGAAAATGTGATGGAAGGGTAAAGGTAATTGGGAATCAAGGTGAGTAAGAAGAAATAGGGTAGAAAAAAAGGGAAAAGTTTAGAGGGTTTTGGAAATCATTCCACCAACACCTGGACAGTGTGTCATAATTGTCATTTCTGGCTCAAAAATGCCATATAAGAAGATTCAAAATCCTACAACATCAGCATTCAAAGAGCCCTTGGTATTCGTTCCTTCCAATCTTTTCATCTGATAATAACAATACTGAGACAATACTAAAGAAGTGAACTGCCCAAGTTTATAAAGCCAGTAAGTGGCAGAGCTGGGATTATGACTCAAGTCTTTAAGATTTTAGTGGTGATATGACAAGACTCCCCAAAGTTTTAAGTCAAACCATACTGTAAGCCAAACCAAAATTTAAGTCAAATCATAATCACAAGGATTATGACTTCATTCAGGCTACAATGAAATCATACCTCAGAATTATAAACACAAATCACTAACATTCACACAATCATACATTAAGATATGCACAGTCATACCTACGGATAGTATAAGAGACAAACAGTGAACAAATAGACACACACAAAGCAACCAACCAATTCTGAGAACTCTCACATACATAAGCAGGATGCCAAACCACCCCATCCCTAGATTACCTTTGGCTGACCCTGATTTCATCTGATTCCACAAAATCTGAAGCACTATCAAAGATTCTGGATCGTCTCAACTAGGGAATAGAACCTGAGAATGAGTACAGTCTCACTTTATCCCTATCAACTTATATACAGAAATCACAGATATAGAAATATTAATAACTTGTTCATTTTTTAAAGAACTTATTCTGAGCTATTTCAAACATACAAAAAACCTTGGATAATAATATATTGCATTCATAAGTACCTTTCACTTGGGCATGCCAATTCTCACTTAAGCATTGTGAGAATTCTCCAGGTGAGGCAGAATAGTTACCTATATGACACCTACTTTCTCTATTAATATAGTTCTCATTTTATTTAGGACACCAAAGTGCTCAGGAAAGATTATGCCTTCTTATCAAACTTACAACCTAGTATTATGCTGATTATCTGATGGAAAATTATGTTTAAACACAAAAGGTGTTAAGAAGGGAGATTTCCTTATTAAAGAGGAAAAGCTAGTTGTGGCAGATTATTATTATTATTATTTTTTAAAGATTTATTTATTTGTGCATACAGAACTGGGGTACAGGCCAGAGGCTCAGGGGCAGTGAGAGGCTTCACC
>NW_004567122.1:23504316-23513403 GCF_000260355.1 Condylura cristata
AATAAATAAATAAAATCTTAAAAAAAAAAAAGGTAAATGTAACTTGCATTATTTCCCATTTATTTAAATTTTATATAAATTGTGTCATACTGAACAATGCCTTCTGTAATATCCTTTTAGACTTAGTATTTATGCTCTTGAGATATCCATGACAAACATATGGTTCTAATTTACTTACTTCCACTACAGCAGAGTGATGTACACAGATTTCTGCAACTTTTAACTAGGTTTCAATTAACTTTCTATTATACCTTGTCCACATATTCATTGATCACTAGGGCAGTGGTATTCAAACCAGAGTGGGCATTCCCCTACTTTGCACATCAGCAATAAATATAAAGGAATTAACCTCTAGATCGTGAATTTCTATACAAAATCTTTCATAGATTTTCTATGTTCAGTTTCTCTTTTCAAAAAGTCCTCTCCCCCACTCTTCAGAAGAAAGGCCTACTCTTCATAAACCAAGATTTTTACTGTGGTGCATTCCACTCAGGCATAAAAATTTCCAGGGCATCCAAAAAGGAAAAAAAAAAAAGAAACACATGAACTACTGGCTTAGCAAAGCCTCCTCTAGGTTAGTCAAAGCATCCTTTAACTCTTTATAGGGCTTCCTTTATCCAACATATTTTATCAAGTAAGGGCATATTGAGTATTAACAAAGAATATTTAACAAAAAAAATGGCAGGTTCGTGTTTTTTAAACATAGGTGGTCTTTTTCAGCTATTCTTAATATTCATCCATAGTATATGTCACCTATTAAAAAGGAAATTCAGGGCCCTCCCTGGTGGCGCAACGGGTTAGGATGCAGCATTGCAAGCGAGGCACACCCTTTTCAGTGCAAGTTTGATCACCAGCCATGGAGTGATTCACACGGCATGGAAGGCCTCTCCTGATCCACCTGCTGCTCCCCTCAGCAGTGTATTTCGTCACTCTGCCTGTTCTGCTCCCCACTCTGTCTCTGGTGAATCCTTTCACTGGCCTTGCACCTCTGGCCTGTACCCCAGTTCTGTATGTCTAAATAAATAAATAAATCTTCAGGAAAAAAAAAGAAAATTCAAACAGTTAATAAAAAGCCCAGGTTAGACATTAATTAGTTGAAATGTAACAGAAAATTATAGAATGATATCCTTTTAAAAGCAATTCCTATGCCCATAGGTTCTTAAAAACTATATTGGTCTTGGCAGGAACAAAAATAATCACCTATTTTCAAGCCTAAAAATATCAAAGAGACTGGGAATTTACAAATTTATAGATTTTTCTTGTGGTGGGCAAGCATCAGCTATCAGCAGTATATTCCAGAGACCTCAAAACAAAGAGTCTGTCTGAGTCTGCAGAAAGGGTGGAAAATCAGTGTGGTCTTTATGGTGACAAACATTATGAATAGTAAAACACCATATAATGTCAACTAGAGTTTTGCTGCCTGAAAGAAAGGACCCTCAGTAAATCAAAGCACTGGCTTTTGGATATTTTAAACACAAAAGCTTGAGTAGTATACTGAAATACAGGTGGTAGTATAGGGAAGGCACTACTCCTGGGATGAAGGAGGAAACAGAGAGTGAGATGTTTCTTATCGCTTTGGTGGCAAAAAGAAGGAAGCAGTTGAAAATAAGTACCCATTAAAATTATATAACAGGAAAAAAAATTTAAAAGACAAGAGCCCCCCCCCCCGCATTGCTATTAATTAACAAGAAACTGCACTTCACTACATGAACAGAAGGAACATTTCACAAAAACAAAAAATCCTGTAAAAATAAATAAGAACTATAAAAATTAAAAAGAACCCAGTATCTGTAAAAGTCACTATGAAAAAAGAAAAACATAAAATGAAAGCCAAAACTTTCCAACAGTAAAAAATACAAGAATCCACCCACAAGCAAGAAAATTATAACAAAATATTGCAATTAATATAAAGCAAACACATTAAAAAGCTGAAATAATATTAAAAATCACAAATTCAAAAGCACAGGATACAAACAAAAGAAGATGTGACATATAAACTGATCAAACTCAAGGAAACAATAAATTTGTCTCAGATTTATAACAACTAAATTTTTTATTATTTATTTATATATATTTTACATAATTTTTCTTTTACCATGTTTACTTTCTTTTCTCAGGCTTAGTCCCCATAGAATTTCCATCACCAATTTACCCAGGCACCATCACCATAGTCCCTTGCGCTTTTCTCACCCTCATTTTGATCCTTCTGTTCCCCTCTCCCTAAAGAATGTCTCTGATTTATAGTTGCCTGTTTATTTTTGGTTTGGTTTGTTGTGTTTATGTTTATGGAAAATGACTAAATTATAAGACAGAGATATGACCAAAAATTATGTGACAACTAAGAGACACAAAGAATAGAAAAACAAAGTACAGATAGTATAAACACAAATGAAATAAAGGTAAGCAGAATTATTGGCAAGGATACTGAGAATACTTTAAAAAAGAAAAGTAGAAGAATGAAATTGGCCAAATTTTATCCCAGTAAAACAAGGAAATATAAAACAATACAAAATGTCAAAACTAGGCCCTCCCTGGTGGCGCAGCGGGTTAAAGCACTGCACTGAGAAACTAAAGCCACTTCCTCATGAGTTCGATCCCCGCCTGCCCTGGAGGTGACCACATGGCGTGGCAGACCTCTCCTGACCCGCCCGCTGCTCCCCTCAGCAGTGTACTTCGTTGATCTGCCTATTCTGCTCCCCACTCTGTCTCTGGTGAATCCTCTCACCCTCCGCATCTCTGGCCTGTACCCCAGTTCTGTATGAATAAATAAATAAAAATCTTTAAAATTAAAAAAAAAAATGTCAAAACTAGAACCAAATATATCAATCCATGTGATTAAGATATTATTCATATGGATATTTTTGTTACAAATAAAACATGTTTAATATAACAGAGTACAATGCCTACAAGGCTAATCTCCCAGAAAACAACTATAAAGTCAAGAAAAAATACAAAAAATAATTATTGGACAGCACTGAAGAGTAAAAAAGTAGTAAACTTATGGTTGGAAATTGCTTTAATTAATTTTTCTGTTACTAAAGTACAACCATGCCCCATCTGCCAGTGTTTTGACAGAAAAGGTCTACCCTCAGGTGTAGTCACTGCAAAGTTACTACACCAAAGTTAGTCATGAAGTGCTTTGCCTGTTTTCTTTTACATATTTTATGACTTCAAGTCTTACATCCATATCTTTTGTCAATTTTGAGTTGATTTTTGTGGGTGATGTGATAGAGTGGTCTAGTTTCATTCTTCTGTACACAGCAGCCCAGTCTTCCCAACACCATTTATTAAAGAGACACTCCATGATCCAGTGTATAGTCTTTGCACCTTTGTCATAAATTCGGTGTCCATATCAGTATGGATAAGTATAGGTTAAATTCTTTTTCTCAGTTCTATTCCACTGGCCTGTCTGTATATCTGTTTCTATTCCTGTAACATGCTGTTTTAATTATTACTATTTTATAGAATAGTTTGAAGGCTGGATGTGTAGTGCTACAATTATTCTTCTTTTTTGTTAGGATAGCTAGGATTGTACTAAATCTCTAAATTGGATGGCCATTTTATAATATTAATTCTCCAAATCCATGAGCAGGAATATCTTTCCATTTCTTTGCATCTTCAACTATTTCTTTTAATAATATCTTATGGTTTTCCTTCTATAGGTCTTTTACTTCCTTGTTATGTTTATTCCTAAGTATTTAACTGGGGGAGGAGAAGCTGTGAGTATAAATAGGGTGGGTTTTTTTTTTTTTTGAGATCTATTTATGTGTACAGAACTGGGGTACAGGCTAGAGGTGCAGGGGCAGTGAGAGGCTTCACCAGAGACAGAGTGGGGAGCAGAACAGGCATATGGACGTAGTACATTGCTGAGGGGAGCAGCAGGCGAGAACAGGAGAGGTCTGCTGTGCCATGTAGATCACCTCCTGGGCCAGACAGAAGCTGAAGCAGCTGAGGCTAGCTTATAGTGCTGTATCCTAACCCATTTTGCCACCAGGGAGGGCCAGTAGGGTGGTTTTCTTAATTCCTTCCACTTCTAGCTCATTGTTAACATATGAAGGCAACAAATTTTTTGTGTACTGATTTAGCAAGCTGCCACCGTGCTGAACTAGTTTATTGTTTTAATTAGCTGTGGTGTGGATTTTTTACGGTTCCCTATGAATATTATCATGTCATCTGCAAACAGTGATTGCTTACTTATTCCTTTCCAGTTTTCCTTCTATAGCTTTTTTCTTGCCTACTCAGGTAGGGCTTCCAATACTATGTTGAATAGTAGCAGTGAAAGTGGACATCTTTGTCTTATACTGGATGTTAGTGGAAAGGCTTTCAGTTTTTCTCCCCAAGAATGATCTTAACTGTGGGTTTGTCATATATGGCTTTTATTATGTTAAGGCATGATCCACTTACCACCAGTATTTTGAGGGTATTCATCATAAATGTATGTTGAATCTTATCAGCTTTCTTGGCATTAATTGATATAAGGTTTTTATCCTTTTTTTTTTTTTTTTTTTTTTTTTGCTAATGTGGTGAACTGCATGGATTTTTTTATGTTGAACCACTCTTTTGCTTCTCTAGTATAAACTCCCCCAGTAAACAAAAATCCAGAACAGATGACTCCACAAAGGAGTTTTTATCATTGTGTCCATTTCCTTGCTTGTGATTAGTTTGTCCAGGTTGTCTATTTCTTCCCTATTTAGTCCTGGATAATTTTATATCTCTAAGAATTTGTCAATCTAATCTAGGTTGTTGAACAGGTTTGCATGAAAATGTTCATGGCAATCTCTTATTGTCCTCTGGGTTTCTGCAATGTCGTAGCTTCCTTCATTTTTTATCCATTTGAGTTTTCTCCCTTTTTTTCTTGGTAAGCTTAGCTTGAAGTCCATCTATTTTATTTTTTCAATCAGCTTTTGGTTTCATTGATCTTTGGAGTGTCTTTTTGATTTCTATTTCATTCATTTCTGCTCTTTTAAGATTTCCTTTTCACTTGCTTTCAGGTTTTTTAACTAGTCTTTTTCTAGTTTATGGTAAAAAGGTGATTCTCAAAAAAAGAGAATAGAACAGGGTGGTTTCCTATCTTTTAAAATGACTATTAGACTCAGGACAGACCATAGGTGATATAGCACAGGGCAGCTGAAATTCTGCTCAAAACCCAAAGGTTTTCTAGCCTGATGAACCTTAATAGAGTCTGGGGCAACCACAGGTGCTGAATGTATAGGCTTAATCTCAAAAAGGTTGAGATGGAGGAGAGAAACGAAGCTGTGTTCAAGTCTCTTGAAGCCCTTGAAACAATGCACTGCTTGGCTGCAAGCACCACAGCCAAGAAAAAAGAACTGAACTATACAAAGTACAGTTTGCAATTTGTGCCCAACTAAATTGACTGCCTATAATTAAAGACAAAAGCAGGGCTCTCCCTGGTGGTGCAAGGGGCAGCACTATGAGGCTATCCGCAGCCACTACAGCATGAGTTGGATGCCCGGCCAGGGAGCTGACCCACATGCAGACAGCTCCTGTGTTGGCCACTGCTCCCCTTATCAGTGTATTTCAGTCAATCTGCCTGTTCTGCTCCCTGTTATGTCTCTGGTGGGTCCTCTCACCCCCATTCTCTGGCCTGTACCCCAGTTCTTGTGTGCATAAATAAAGAAATCTTAAAAAAAAAAAAAAAGCAGGCTGCCCACTTCAAGGTGTTGATGTAGCAATATTGAGAATTCAACTCCTCCCACAGAGACATAGAATTTATGGCTAGAAGTGAAATCATTCTCTCAGAAAGAAATCTAGAACCTAGCTGAGCCACACTGGGTGACTGGAAAACATGCACACACACACACACACACACATTGAAAAGGGTAGGAAAAGCTGACATATAATGGCACCACAAATCCACCCACCAAAATAGGAGGGAACCCACCACTCCCAACTTCTTTTTGAAGATCTGACACCAGTCTAGCACTGGAACTTGTAAAACACCTCAGACATTGGGCCTCAAAACATCTAGCCTTGAAGGTCAAATGAAGGGTCTGTGAATCCAAAAGACAATAGCCAATTAAGAAATAGTTTTAAAAAAGACTTCATGGATTCAGCATAGCTAACCTCCTGGAGCCTAGCAGAGCCAACAGAACCAGCCTTTTCCTGAAAGTGGGCTATTTGCTTCTCTTAATGCTATAGCCCACTTCTGGTCTGCAGCCCAGAGGTTGCCCAGTGGCTGTCAGCTGCATAACTAGCTCTGGGGCCAGCAAGGCCTGTGCTCACAGGTTCAACAGGATAATATAAAAAAATAAACAATGTTCAAATGGCTTCACCCCACAGCTCAGGGCAGAGGAAGCAAGCAGAAACAGCCATCTTTCATAGGAATGGGATCTATTTTCATACTTTAAAAATTACCTACGGGTTGGGCCCTCCCTGGTAGTGCAGCAGGTTAAAGCAAAGCACTAAGAAGCTAAAGCCACTTCAGCATGAGCTCGATATGCTGCTCGGGAGATGACCCACATGGCACAGCAGACCTCTCCTGATCCACTTGCTGCTCCTCTCAGCAGTGTACTTTGTCAGTCAGCCTGTTCTGCTCCCCACTCTGTCTTTGGTGAATCCTCTCACTGCCCCTGCACCTCTGGCCTGTACCCCAGTTCTGTATGAACAAATAAATCTTTAGGAAAAAAAAAAACTACCTAAGGGTTAAGCTTCCAATTAGCCCACATCTAGGAGCTGAGTTCCTCTCCCTGAGACATTAATAGATCTTGGAATACCTTCAACTACTGGAAACAACTAAAGGCAAATAAAGTTGTTTGCATAGTCACAAAGTTTGAAATCACCAAGAACTAAGGCAGAATAGCCATAAGGTTCATCTCCAAAGCAAGACTATTCACTCAAAACTGGAAGAGATAGCCTAATGCACAGAAAATAACATAGAGAATCGAGAAAAATAGGAATTTGTTCTAAACAACAGTAATCAAAATTAAAACATCAGAAAAAAACAATAAAAAATGGATATAAAAAGATGCACAGATAGATATAGAAAGATCAAAGAACAATGCATGAACATGGGAATTTCATTTAAAAACAATAGAAAATGTAAGCATAATCAGAAACCATAGAACTGAAAATTATAAAACTGAACGGGAAAATTCAGCAAGGGGGTTATATAGAAAATTAAATAAAGCAGAAGAAAAAAGTTCAGCAAACTCAGAAGATAAGAAAGTGTATGAAATCATAATGATGAATAAATATTATTATACACATGTCTAAACCCAGCGAATACACAACATCATGTGTCAATTTAGATTTATGCTTGGCAAAACAGTATCATTCTGGTAAGTGATTCTGTGCGAGGGAAGGGAATTTATGAGAAATCATTGAATCTTCTTATCAATTTTATTGTAAAAATGAAACTGCTCTAAAATGACATTTTTTAAATTTAAAAAAAAACTGAATTTCCATTAAGTTTCTCTAAAATAATGACAATAAAGTAGATCCCAGAAGGCAGCAGAGGGAAACATGGTTAGGTGAGAAACTTACTCTGGGTTTTGCAATCTCCTTGATCCTCTTGATTTCCTCATCTGACAAGACATCATAGTACCTGACAATGTGTGGGGTATCCCATTCGTCCTCCTCTTTGAAAGGGGCAATGAGTAGCTGTGGTGTCTTATTGCCATGGTGGTATCTACAAAAAAGCCTCTTCCGCTTCTGTGGTATCTGGGGAGCAGAAAGGAACAAGCCTTAATCAAATACTGGGTGCAGACATTGGCCTCAATTTTTAAACCCACTTAACTTCTCCCCTCAGAAAGAATACAAACTGCCATGTCCTGGTCAACAAAAGCAACAACACACAAATGATTCAATGTCTTCTGCTCTCTCAGAAACATCTCCTCATGCAAAGCCCTAAAGAGAAGTCACCCTTGCACTGTGACATGCATCACAGTGATAATTCATCTTACATGGGCCTTTTCCTTCCATCCATCTTTCTATAATGTCCAGGAGTGATTGGATCACTCCTAATTGAACAATTAAGCAGTTGCTGTTCTCTGTAGCCTTCCTACTTATAATGTACCACTAGCATTGGCTGGGAGATTGTTAGAATCTTGGGCTGTACCCCAGTGAATCAGAATCTATATTTTATCACCCCCCAGATGATTCCTATGCATGTCAAAGTTTGAGAAGCATTGCTGAAGAAAGGGAAGCCCAAGGTCTATATCATGAATCACCTAGTCCTCCAGGATATAAGCCTGAATATATTAAAATCTGATACACAGTAGCTTCTGTCATCAAATTTCAGATTTCACTAACATAAAAAAGTGCTTGCTGTTCTCAAAACACAGTATAATTTTTCTTACTATACATTTTGCATTCTGTGAAGACTCAATCTTAGGCTTTTTTTTTTTTTAAGATTTATTTATTTAGCATTGAGAACTGGGGTATAGGCCAGAGGTGCAGGGCAGGTGCAGGGGTGAGAGGATTCACCGGAGTCAAGAATGTCGAGCAGAACAGGCAGACTGACAAAGTACACTGCCACGGGAAGTATTGGGCAAGAGGAGAGATCTGAGTGTCATGTGGAGCACCTCTCTAGCCAGGGATGGAACACACACTGAAGTATCTGCAGCTAGCTTTGCAGTGTTGCACTTTAACCTGCTGCACCACCATGGAGGGCCCCTAAAGTTTTTCTTAATATACAGTCACATGGTAGTCTAGGCCAAGAATTCTTGGAAGAAAATTCCAAAATTAGAATTCCTAAATTAGAATTTACAACATCTTCATGTTACCACCAAACTGTTAAATTCTGACATGTTTTTAATTTTCCTCTTAGGCTACATTCTTCTAGTGCAGGATAGGGTCATATATTCATCTTATACATGTGCCACTATTACTGATACAAAAACATAGTGGGTGCAAAACATTAATGCTACCTATGCCAAAATACAGGCAAAAAGTATTTTTCCAAAGACAGTAACAAACTTTTTTAAGTTTCATAAAGTAGTTCACAAAAAAAGATTTAAAGAACTGAAAAATGGCTTAATTCTTTTCCATAGAAACATAATACATAATTGCTAAGTAAATAATATAGTTATGTTTAGTCATCCATATATATATATATATATATATATA
>NW_004567122.1:23514043-23527963 GCF_000260355.1 Condylura cristata
CATGGTTCATTCAAAGAACAGGTTCAAAAAGCCTATTTTCTAAACCAAATCTGGCTCTCCAAAGCTGAGCTTCAAGCACCCACATTGCCAAATGATCTTGAAGTCTCCTAAGGTCTATATTGTACCCTTTCAACCCCACAAACCCTCTTTTCCATCTTACAAGTTTGACACCCTCTCCTCGGCACAGGCTTTCATAGACTTTTAGCTGATCTTTGCTCACTGATTCCTGCTTGGTCTCTGATGCCCCATTTCCAAGCTTCCCTGCTTTTTCCTCCTCCAATAACTTCACGAAGTATGGCAGATTCAACCGGGCTTGTGCATGAGAGGAGTCTAGACAAAGGAAAGGAAATAACGAACAATCAATATCGTCAGCCTAAGATTTTCCTAACCTAAGCAGGGCAGCGAAGACCAAGAATGTAAAATCTTTCCAAACTTAACAAAATAGGTGTTAATGATGGTATAACTGCTCATTTCAAAAGAAAACATAAAGCAGTCAAATTAGAGGTGGCCCTTTGGTCAGCTAAGGTGATTATGAATCTAGCTCTGGAGTACCTTTCACCAAGTTCCTACAGTACTCTGAAACTCTGTCATGCCACTTTGCACAATTCAATGATTTTATCTGTTTATATGTCTAATCTACCAGTGTCATCCCCAATAAGACCACAAAAAAGGGAAAAGTCATAGATATCTCTCTCTTTTTTTTTCTTTTGACAGATCATTTAGCATGTAAAAGACCTCAGTAAATTTGTTAAATTTAGTAACAACGAGGTGGTTCTGTAATACTCCTAATTGTTGGTTTTCTTTATATAATATCTTCCTCTAAAAGGGGAAATACACCACCTATCAAGGAGCTCCTTCCCCTTTTTGGCAATTACATCTTTTCATACAGAACACTGTCTGTGTACTCTATTCATATGTCCTATGCTAACTAACCCTTAAAGCCACAAAGAAGAAATATAATCAGTTGCTCTAATTCTTTAGTTAATACCTCCTTACTACAATAATTTGAATTACTTATTACAATTCTGACTCTGATTTCTATTTGTGGATTTTCCAATACCACCAAGCAGTTCCTATAACTCAAAATTTTTTTAAAGATTTATTTATTTATGTTTACAGAACTAGGTTACAGGCCAGAGGTGTGGTGGGTGAGAGGATTCACAAGAGACAGAGCTGGGAGCAGACATTCAGACTGACAAAGTACACTGCTGAGGGGAGCAGTCGGTGGGTGAGAAAAGGTCTGTCATGCCATGAGGGTCAGCTCCTTGTCCAGAGACCAAACTCATGCTTAGTGGCTTCAGAGAGCTTCATAATGTGGTGTGTTGCACTGCCAGAGAGGGCCCCAACTTAATTCAATTTTAACACTATCAACCTGAAGATAACACCAAGTCCCACATCTTAACGGTTTAGTCCTATAAATGGTTTAGTCCTATAAAGGGTTTAGTCCTTCCTCCACACTCCTCGTTTGAGACATGTCAGTCAGTGCTTCTGATGGCTCCAACTTGGAGTCAGTTATTTGCTAGAGTGGCTCACAGAACTCATGAAACATTTTATTTACTAAAAATTTAGGAACAGCCAAATAGAAGAAACGCACAGGACAAAGTCTGTGGGAAGGAGTGCAGAACTTCCATGTTGTTTGAGTATACAACTCTTCCACAGATTCACCCACTATGAAACTCTCCAAATCCCACTTTTTTGGGTTTTTAAGGAGGCTGAAGTACAAATTTGCAATGATTAAGTCATTGGCCTGTAGAGGTGTGTTTCACTGAAGGTCAGGGGACGGGTCTACAAGTCTTACACCTCAAGTCACTTGATTGGTTCCCCTAGCTACTAGCCCTCATCTTTGGATATCTAGAGGGATTTCAAAACTCACCTCATTAATACAACAAATGAAAATAAAATATATATTTCTTATTATATGTCACATTTAGTCAACAAAGAGCAAAGTGTTTAGTACTACACTGGGAGTTGAAAGAATTTAAAAAATAAAGGTAAGCCTTCGTTTACTGGGGAAAACAAGTTCATAAAGTTGGATAAAAACAAAAAAAGTAAAGCACAGTAAACTGGTAAAGGGATCACAGACTACTATGGAACAAGTGGAAGATATACTTGTACATGGAAAGAGATGGATGTTAAGAGTAGATCTATCAGAAAAGAGAATGCCTCAGTTGTGAGGCCTGTTACTTTTTAAGGACAGCTTTATATTGGTACAAATAACTCAACCATAAGTCAGAATTCCATTTGTAAGTGAAAGCAAGGCTTTTATTTCAGATAATGGTAATCTTACACTTGGCAAAGCCATGTAAGTATTTACAATGCAGGAAGAAAAAAACAAAGCTAATATAGACAGAGCTGCCTCTTTTAGCTAACTAATAAAAATTTTTGTAAAAGGGAAAACATGCAAAAGGGAGGTATGTTTGCGTGCCTGTGTAGGTGAAAGATTGTCCTTTTTGAAGCAGAAATTCCAGTGGTATTTATCAGTCTTCTCTGTTAAAGTTTACAGTGATCTAGATATTCCAAACTTCCCAGTTTTAGGATGCTAGTGATATATGCACCTATAAATTCAAGTTATTATTACCAAAAAGATAAAAAGGTGACAAACAGACTTGCAATATCAGGGGAAACCCTTCAAGCTGTTTAGAACTGTGTAATTCTGCCCAAACTGGCTAAGCTCTAAAGCAACATCTGCAGAGAAGTCCTTGAAGCAGGGCCCCCTATGTTATTAGACCCCTAAATTATCAGAACCTTCTAGCCCAGAAGCCTGTCCTACCTCAGTGTAGGTCCAGACTGGGCAGTATCCAGGATATACTATAAAAAGGACCGATCTGATCAGAGCTTGAACAGCAGCAATCAAACAGCCAGGATTGGAGTTGCCTCCCCCACTTTCTGGCAGTTATGCAAATAAAATGCAGACCCACCTCCTACCCCACCTTTTGACAGCTATGCATATATAGGATAGAAAGTTTCCCAATGCTTTGTGGAGCGCCTATGGATGCCAACCTGCTAAAAGGACCAATCAGGTTCGAAAGGTAGCCACCCAGGAATGGATTTAAGCTAGGCTCCAACCAGCTTGAAGAGGGTGTGTGGTGAGGAAGTTTGGAAGAAACTTGAAGAAGTTGAAGAGGGGACCTCTCTGGTGGTGGAACAAGTTAAAGTGCAGCACTAAGAAGCTAATCCGCAGCCAGGGAGGTGACCCTCAAGTCAAGACCCTTCTTGACTTCCCCGTTGCTCCCCTCTGCAGTAAATTTCAGTTGATCTGCCTGCTCTACACCCCCCTCTGTCTCTGGTGGGTCATCTCACTCCCCACTGGCCTGTACCCCAGTTCCTATATGCACAAGTAAATAATCTTTTAAAAAAGACTTACAGAGGTACTTGGAGGAGCAGTCAAGATTCTTCTGGAAGCTGTAGCACAGAACCCTGTCCTCTGGTACCTCATCTTCACAGGCCTGACTCTGAAATTCACTGCATGCCTAATGACACCACTGGCCCTGTGCTAGGTGTGCCTAAAAGAGCTGTTTGCTATTGGCTTTATGTCTAGCGTCTCTCAGAGCTATTACACTGGTCCCTGCCAATGACATGTCTGGCACCACCAGCTGATGCTGTTGCTTGGTCCAGTGTTCAGTGCTGCCTGGGCCCAGCCTGATGATTATTGTTGGCTGATGTCTGTGCTGCTACTTCTGCTTCATGTCATTGCTACTGTCTCTGGCTTTGCCTCAGGCTTTCCTTTCTTCCAATTTATCTCCCACTTCTCTCCTTTGTAAATAAACTCTGGTGTAGTTGAACCCTAACCCTGAGTGCTCTTGTAACTGACATAGATAGTGACCTGTTCCCTATCCTGACACTGTCCTTTGGCCTGTATTGCACTGTGCTTTGGCACTGTTATATTCCCACAACCTAAAATTACCTTAGGTTCCTTAACATTTGCATAACAAAATTCCTACTCGAGGGAGTACTCAGATACCACTTTCTGAACATATGAACTATTAAATGGATAATCTGAAACAACAATGTACATTCTAGACAAGACTCTGGACATACTATTTTCCCCATGCCCTGTCCAAATAACAAGTCACATAAAAACCCTAATTCCTTTTAGGAAGGAAGGGAAGATGGTGCTCTGAGAATGACCACCACATCTCCTTGCTTGATTAGAGTAGTAAAACTCTCTTTACCACTAGTATCTCCAACAGGTCTGGCCAACTGATGGATGCCAAGAAAGTAAAGAACCTCATGAGTTCAGCAACATCACCAAGAGGTTAAGAATTAGTGTATATGCATAAATGCTACTTTTCTAATGATCTCTCACTCTGTTTTTGATAGCCCCTTTCTCAATTTAAATGACATGATTTATCAGAAAACTATCCAATATCCCAATAGGGTTTATTATTCCTATAATTTATCAAATTTATACAAGTCCATGTATAAGTTAGTATGCAGAAACCATATTTAAATGAATCCTGGAGGCCAGAAGAGTTTACACATGTACTCAGTGAACACTGACCAGTCCAACAAATCTTGCATCTAAAGTGATACTGCTCTGCTGTCCAAGTGAGAAAAAAGTGGCAGCTCCCTACCTAACAACTGCTCAGCTGAAGGGAGAAAGCGTAACACAGCAAATGCCTCTATACTTTAAATTCCCAGTTTCCTCAATTAATTCTTCTTTTACAACACCCCTTTGAAATCCGGAAAAGAATTTATATATATTTCTCTTTTTGTTCTGGAAAAGTATGTACATGTTTTGCTATGAGATTGCACTGTCCAAATAATTTTTTGTTGTACCTGAATAAACCCATTTTGGTGGTAAAAGAACTCTCTGCTTATTACTTTGAGGTCAACACCTACATTTTAAATTCAAATAGTTCTTGAAAGCTTATTTTAAAAATTGTAATCACCTAATCCAACTCCTTCCTCTCTATTCCCAGGTCCCAAAAGCAGCCACATTCTTCAGTTTTTTCCTTTCATATTTTATCACTAAATACCTACATGAGAAAATAATTACACCTAAGTTTGCTTAGGAACCAAATAACAACTGGGCTCTAGAGCAATCATTTCTTCAGTAAGACAAGATACCTCTTAAATAATCAGCATTAACTGATTAATACTATTCCAAAAACATACAGTTAGGAGTTTTCACTGTATTTGTAGCTCATTAGTAAATGGGTAAAATACTCCTTGTTCATCACGTCTATTTCATCTTTTTGGAAACAGAAAAACTGTACATACTGCAACCTTCCTTGATTAGAGTAGTGCCTTGATTGTTCTGGACAACAGAATGTGGAGAGAAGTGATAGATGCCATTACATGCCTGGACTTTAACATGTATCATGAAATTTCTTATGTGCAAGGATGAAAAGACTCTAAAATAGCAGAGTTATCCTGGAATGGAAGAAATCTAAATCTTAAGCCAACTTCTGGAAGCAAGTGGCCCAATCAGCATAGGACTTTGCATGAATAAAAATTAATTCCTTTGGGTTACTAAGATTTGGAAATTTATTTGTTACCAGACATAGTGTAACTTGTTCTAATACAAATGAGTCACAGGAAATATGTGGAATACTCCACCCAAAGCCAAGGGAAGGGTCATTTAGTAACTGGGATAAACGATCAAGTCAACACAGGGTAAATCACTTGCTTTATATCATTCCAGAGTCTTACCAAGAGAAAGCAGTTGGTGGGTGAAGTCCACAGCCCTATACAAGTCCCCAAGCTGGAAGCTGACATTACTGAGACAATCCAGGACCTGAACCTTAGAGATAGGGCTTTGCTCCCCTGAATTCAACTGCCTCAGTGCCTGTTTCATCCAAAGCATTGAGTGATGAAAGTCACTGATGTTGTGGGCTGTCTGACCCAGTCTGAAGCAATCACTAACACTCATGGGAGAGCGATACTTAGTTCCTAGAAGCAATAAGAACAATGTTATTCCTAGTAAAGGACATAATGGGTGATCAGTGGGGCCAACAGAGAGAGATTCACCCTATTCCATTCCCTCTCCCCAAATCCAACAAGTTTTTTCAGCTATTGTGTTTCATATTTAATCTCTAGGTACATGCTTCATAAAATAATTATGTTATCTTTATAACTATTTTTGGTTAAGATAAAGATTTACCCCCACAGAAGGCACCAGGATGAGCTCCCATAGGCCACTGGGTTAAAGGTGATATAATTTGTTTAAAAGGGTTAAATAGTGCTCACTTCACAGCATAAATAATAAAATTGTTATGTTACCGAAGATTGTCATGGCCCCTGTGCAAGAATGACATGAAAATTTATGAAGTGTTCACATAAAAAAATTTTAAAGGGGTATTTTGGGGTAAAGAGAATAAGTATAGAACAGGGGATACGGACAGGTTATGATCTAAAATGATACAGGAAGGAAACACTAATAAAAGCTTTATTTGATAAAACAGGATATTGAAAATCATCTGCCAAATAATTCCAATAGCACTGACAACAGATTTAACTGTTCAATTTCTCTCATCATTTCTAAAGTCAGATCTGTTTCCTGAAACATAAAGTCTTCCTGGTTTTCATTTCCCAGATCCCATAAAAGGTACAGAATACCCAGAATGCACCACCACAAGACTGATATTCTAACAGATATTAAGAGTTAAAGTAGCTTCTTTTCTAGATCTCTCAAGTCCTACAAAATAAATTAACAAGTTCAAAAGGCAAAAAGAACAACTTTAAAGCACCTCTTCACAAATAAAACCCATGGACATTGCTTACCTGGCAGGATCCCCTGAGAAAGAGCTTTTGGATCCAGTTTGTATATACGCTGAAGGAGCAACAGGGCTTTAGCAGCCCCAATCTCATCCTCCTCTGTAGGGAAAAACCTACGCAACGATGTGAGCCTGGCAGCAAATTCTTTCACATTCCACAGAGGCAGAAAGCAAAGGAGAGAAGAAAAAACACATAAAATTAAAAAGATACAAAGTACAGATAAGAGCATGCAATATGACCCCAATGCAATCTACTTCACATATAACTGAAATCATCTAGAAATAGTGAGAATGGAAGGACTGGGGCAAATACACCTTAAAACTATGACTTAAGGGCCCTCCCTGGTGGCGCAACGGGTTAAAGAACTGCACTAAGAAGCTTAAGCCACTTCTGCATGAGTTCGATCCCTGCCTGCCCTGAAGGAGCTCCACATGGCGTGGCAGATCTCTCCTGACCCGCCCACTGCTCCCCTCAGCAGTGTACTTCATCGAACTGCCTGCTCTGCTCCCCACTCTGTCTCTGGTGAAGCCTCTCACCCTCCACATCTCTGGCCTGTACGCCAGTTCTGTATGAATAAATAAATCTTTTAAAAAAACAAAAACAAAAAAACTATGACTTAAGTGCACACACAAGACCAAGAATAGAAGGCAGGGTGGAAAAGAGTTGTTATATAATGAACACCAACTCAAAGTTTTGCAAGATAAAGATTCCCAGAGGTTGGCTGCACAAATATGAATACTTGTGTGTGTGTGTGTGTGTGTGTTTAAGATTTTTTAGGTTTATTTATGCATACAGAACCAGGGTACAGGCTAGAGGTTCAGGGGCAGTGAGAGGATTCACCAGAGACAGAGTGGGGAGCAAAACAGGAAGATCGATGAAGTACACTGCTGCTGAAAGCAGCAGGCAGGTCAGGAGAGGTCTGCTGTGCCATGTGGGTTACCTCCAGGGCAGAGGTCGAACTCACACTGAAGCTGCTGTAGCTAGCTTGAGGTGCTGCACCCTAACCCACTGCGCACCAGGGAAGGCCCCCAAATGTGAGTACTTAACACTATTGAACTATACTCTTAAAAATGGTAAATTTCAGATGGTAACTTTCATGTTATATGTATTTTACCACAATTAAAAACAGTATGTAACTGACCAAAGGACACACACATAAACCAATGGAACAGAACAGAACATACACACAAAAAAAATCTTCACATGGTCAACTGATTATCCAAAAAGGGCACTACAATTATTCAAGGACAGTCTTTAAAATGATTCGTACAGGCCCTCCCTGGTGGCACAGCAGGTTAAAGCACAGCACTGATAATCTAAAGCCGCTTCTGCATGAGTTTGATTCCCGCCTGCCCCGAAGGTGACCACATGGCAAGGCAGACCTCTCCTGACCCGCCCGCTGCTCCCCTCAGCAGTGTACTTCATCGATCTGCCTGTTCTATTCCCCACTCTGTCTCTGGTGAAGCCTCTCACCACCCCTGAGCCTCTGGCCTGTATCCCAGGCCAAAAAAATACATCTAAAAAAAAAAAATGAGTGGTACAGAGAAAAGTGAATATTCATATGCAAAAGAATGAAATTAGGTATTTACTTTACATCACATATAAATCAATTCAAAATTCATAAAGTCAAACCCACTAAGTTTTGTCAAAGATCTTAACTTTTGAGTAAAAACAGTAAGACTCTTAGGACAAAACACTGGGGGAAATATTCATGACATTAAACAACAATTTGATGAATATGACCAAAGAATAGGCAGAAGAAAAACAAAACCCTCCAACTTTGTACATGAAAGGATAAAAAGACAAAAGATAAAAAGACAATCCACTGATTAAGAAAAAAATGAAAACCACCTATCTAATAAAGATTAATACTCAAGAATATAAAAAGAACTCCTAAAACTCAACAACAAAACAAAACAAAAAAAAAAAACAGTGTAACAAAGGTGCAAGGGACTTAAAGACATTTCTTCAAAGAAGATAAATTCATGAAAATGATTTAAACACATAGCCATGCCCAATAAACCCATGAAAAGGTGTTTTACATCATTAGTCATTAGGGAAGTACAAATAAAAGCCACAGTGAGATACCACTCCACAACTATTAGTATGATTATCATTCAAAACTAGAAAATAAAAAGTGTTAGCAAGGATGTGGAGACAATGGAACACTTATGCAGTGATGGAGAAAAAATAAATAGGTAACTGTGAAAAAGAGTTTGCCACCTCCTCAAGAAGTCAAACATGTAATTACCATAAGATCAAACAATTCAACTTCTAGATTTATATCTAAAGGAACAGAAATCAGGGACTTAAACATGTATCTGTGGACCCATGTTCATAGTAGCTTTATTCACAATAATCAAAAGGTGACATAGCCCAAGTGTTCATCCACAGACACCATCCACAGACACATAATAGACCACCACTCAGGCATAAAAAGGAATGCAATTTTCATATATGCTACAATATATGGATGTTGAAAACATATTGAAAGAAGTCAGTTACAAAAGGTCAAGTAGTATATGACTCCATTCATACAAGATACTTATTATAGGAAAATCACAGAGATAAAAAGCAAAATAGCAGTCACAAAGGATTAAAGAAGAGTAATTGTTTAATGGCTACATAGTTTATGTTGAAGATGACTCAGAAAAAGTGTTGAGATAAATAGTGGTGATAGACACATCATGAATGTATTTAATACACTGAATTATACAATTACAAATGTTTAAAATTTAAAAATTGGTATGCATATTTAACCAAAATAACAAATAGAGAAAAATAAAACAAAAGCCAATTCTCTAATCTTTTTTAAATATAAAAATGGTCAAGAAAAGACAAGTCAGTAGCAGTGAAGAATGAAATGAATGATCAGTGATACAAAGGATAATGAATATGATAAATGAACAAATATCAACAGGTATAGACCAATACATTTTAAACTCTAGGAAATAAAAACAACAAAATTTGGTACAAGAAACAGAAAACTTAAATATACCCATCAACATTCAAGAAGGGAAAATAAATATTTGTCTCCGAAAAACTCCTCAGTTCTTTATCATTTTATTTGTGAGATCTAAAAGTTTGAAGGAACATATTCTCAAATGCTCTCACAAGCTCAGAGATTCAGAAACACAATCATCATATATAAACATGTGAACACCTACATGTATACATGTGAATACAGGCATACACACACACACAGAGTCCAGCTCACCAATGGATGGTTCATCAACGATAAAGCTCTCCACTATTGACCAATCCTTATTTAGATGCTTTAGCACCTTGTACATATCCACTAATTTCCCCACATCTTCCTTATTTTCTGGGATTACAAGGTCCAAGGCGTCCCTTTCCTCAGCCCATCTGTGGAATTTTTTGGAGAACAGGAAATGAAGTGAAAAATTAAGTCACACTTAAAAGATTTTATTCTAACAAATTTAAAAAGTAACTCCCATATACTGTGCCTTTACTATGTACCACTACCAAGTTTATGGAATTAAAAACATCATCTCCATTAATCTTCCCAACTACTGCATAAATCAAATATGAACATCCTTCTTCCCAACTATACAAATAAAACCAGTTGTCCAAATAAAATGTTGTCATATGGGCCCTCCCTGGTGGTGCAGCAGGTTAAAGCACAGCACTAAAAAGCTAAAGCCACTTCCACATGAGTTCAATCCCCGCCTGCCCCGGAGATGACCACATGGCAAGGCAGACCTCTCCTGACCCGCCCGCTGCTCCCCTCAGCAATGTACTTCGTCCATCTGCCTGTTCTGCTCCTCACTCTGTCTCTGGTGAATCCTCTCACTCGCCACATCTCTGGCCTGTACCCCAGTTCTGTATGAATAAATAAATCAATCTTTAAAAAAAAAAATGTTGTCCTATGATTTCACAAAATCACACAACAGGTAAAATGCAAGAGGAAGTTATAACCCTCAAAACCAATGCACTTAATCATTTGAAATGAGCATTCAGGGTTTTATATACATTCATTATGCCATGTTTATTGAGTTTATTAAGTTATTCAAATTGTCTATATTAACTTTAATATATTTTGATTTATACACTCTATCATGAGCCATGTATATAATTATGACTTAATCAGTTTTTCCCATTACTTCTGTGTGTGTGTGCTTTTGTATTTTATTTGTATGGTACATTATTATGTCCAAACAAGTTTAATGTCCCTAATATCATTACCTGCCTTAAAGATAACTTTGTGTGATACTGTCATATGACTTTCTTTATGAAGTTCCTGGTGTATATTTTATACTCATTTTGTTATCAACCTTTCTCTGTCTTAAGTTTTATATTTGTTTTTGTAAAATAAAGCTAAAATTTTTCATTGAACTTGAGTATATTCCCAACATTCCTAGTTTTCCTCACCCTATTTTTTCTTTTTTCATAGATCAATGGATATATAGATTAATATTTTTCAGAAAACTTTGGACATTTTTGGATTTGACTAATCAAGTATTTTTTCAGCCATTTTCTCTTCACTGTCTCTGCAATGTCCCTTATATGAAAGTTGACAGAACTGGTGAATTTCAACAAGTATGTGAGCTTCTCTTCACTTTTCTCCAGCTATTTTTCTATTATCAGTCTGTGTAATCCCAATTTACCTAGCTTCATGTTCACTGATTACTTCTTCCAGTAAACCTTATAGTGATCGCCTTTAGTGATTTTTACCTATCTATTACTGTAACTTTCACCTCCAGAATTTCCATTCCCCACACTTCTACTCATTTTAATTGATTTTCTCTACTTGGAGAAACTCCTTTGAAAACAAAATAACTGATCAAATGTTTTGGTTAATAAACCTAGATTTTGACTCTGTGTGTATGTGTGTGTGTGTGTGTGTGTAGGTGCTGACTTTCTGGTTCCTTTGCAGATCTTTATATGTCGACACCGAAACTCATACATTCCTCTTGTCTTGCTCCTCATGATCTATTATGGATGATAATGATCATAAGGTGTCTATTTATTTAGTGACTTAGATGGACTAAATCTCTAAAATTTATATTCTTTGTTTTCTGTGGCAACTTAAGTCTGCTTAGGTAGCTTACTGGTCATCTAATGATCAAACAGAGATTTCCTTAGATGTCTTGAACCAACAGGTTTCCCAGTCTTTGCCGAGGGGCTTTCACCTCCAGAATTTCCATTTCCCACACTAATACTCATTTGACTTGATTTTCTCTACTTGGAGAAACTACATTGTCATAATTTGTAATGGGGTATGCCTTCAACAATCTGGCCAATAATTTACAACTCTCAAAGGGAGTATCTGCCCCCAAATAACCTTGTTCAGTTTTGTTGAAAGGGGAATTCCTTAGGTTATGTTAATCTCATTGTTATCTTTTCCCTTTTTCCATCCAAACTGTACTCTGGTAGACTTCTGCAGGAATTTTCCAGGAAACTGATTCTCTTTTTAGCTAAGCCTAATATTCTTTGTATCTGCTGTGAAACCACACCATGAAATCAAAGAGAATTCACTACATGGTTAGAGAAGAAACAGTGAGATAACACAATATAATAACTATAGAAAGCAGCTCCAACAAAGAGAATAAAGGGAAAAGTTTAAGTATTATACCTAGGGCTCCAAACCTAGGAACTCTGAAATATTAGGACCCAGAACTTTGACAAAAATGATGTTTTCCAACTGTTCCTGGAGCTGAAAAAGGGAGCATCAAGGATTTAGGACTAAAGTTTTTAAGGAAAGAGTACTGAATTAATGATACTGCTACCTCTGAAGGAATAGAATAAGGTTAATTCTAGGACACTGGAAACTAGAAACAATTACCAATGCTGAAGTTCAGAACTATTGATAAATTGACACTCATAAGAACAACAATCAAAACAGGAAGAACTAAGGTCATTTCTTTTTCCTGTTTCATTTTAGTTCTACTTCTATGCTCTTTAGTTGACAGAACCTAACAGGAAGTCAACTGATAAAAAAAGAAATGTAGTTTGCCAAATACTATCTCCAGCATCACAAAGAATATAAAAGGGTAAGTTTGGATTCAAGATGTCTCATGGTTAGCTTACTAACCAACACATGTTGTTTAATTCATTGGTGAATATCAGTTTCAAGAACTATTTTTAACTTGTAGAAAATATTGTCTTTTTTCAAATGTGTAAGTGTTTGGGAAAATTTATAATTACTTTTGCTTAGCTAAAAGGCCAAAATCATACTAACTTCTATATTTGGAGAGTAAGGGAAGATCTCAGGCAAACTGTGGGAATAACAGATTACCTTTACCTTTTCAACATAGAGAGTCTGACTTCATTCAAAAGGATATATTCTTTCAGAGATTGTAGTAGCTGTCTTTCCACAGAAATCAAACTAGCCATGTGCCCTAAAAGGGAATGAATAGAAAAAGGGTCAGAGTCAGAAAGGTTACATTCCAGCTTGCTTCACTAATATTAAATTCTAGCCAATTCTTTCTAGGTAACTGGATGGTGGAATTTCCAGTGAGAAGGGGAGCTGATGATCATGTTTCTAGTCTCTAGATTCATGAACAGAGAGACAGGAATACCCACAGGTATGTTCAGAACTTTGGCCTATAAAGTAAACACTAATATCAGGAAGGAACCTTTATCTCATTCTTTTCATTCTAAGGGTAATCTTGTCAAGTAAAGCATGGAATGAGTGGGGGATAAACCACTTTAACAAAGAAGAATGAATTATTATGCTTCAGGTAAAGAAAAGAACAAACAGGACTTTCAGATATAGTCACAGACATTTAACAAGAAATATCTGAATATTCCTAAAGGCCGTGAGAATATCTATACTTCACTAAAGAGGATACATACCACAAACACCTGTTAACCAGAAAAAACCTTTGAGTCAGTGTGTTAACAGTCACCCAAAAGCAAAAGTATTAACGTCTGGAAACTCCTTCTCACTGTCCCCTAAAGCCTGTGGGTGAGACTATTCCACCCTAATAGAGAACTAGTGGTCCATAACTGACAATGGGAATTAAGATTCACTTGCAGAGAATATTATGTGCTTTGGCCCATACCAACAGATGTGTAGATCTCAGCCGAAGTGAAGCCCAGGGAGCTAAACCAGGTCATAATTAGCATGGACATTTGAAGTTTCATGATTCCAGAAGTCAGTATCTGAAAGGCATTTTAGTAACATTCGTTAGACCACACCATAGTTAGGAGGAAAAATGATTAATAATACAATAA
>NW_004567122.1:23528063-23529373 GCF_000260355.1 Condylura cristata
ACCAAAACAGATGATTGGATCTAGAAAATATGATATATATACACAGTGAATACTACTCAGCAATCAAAAAAGATAAACATTTGCCATTCACAGCAACTTGGATGGAGCTAGAAGGGATTATGCTGAAATAAGTGAAATAAATCAGAAAGAAAAGTAAAATATCAGATGTTTTCACTTATAAGAGGAACACAGAGAAACCATGCAAGGGATCAGGGAAAAAAAAAAAGACAAAGCTAGCAGTCAAACTATAAATTGGAGACATACATCAGGAGAGGGGGAGGCAAAGGGATCAAAACAGGAATGAAGAGCACAAGAGTCTATGGTGATTGTTCATGGGTGTCTTAATGGTGGTAATTTTATGAGGACAACACCTGAGAGGAGAAGTCAAACACTGTACAAAAATGAACAAAAATGTAATAAATTTTTTAATTTAAAAAATCAGGGTACTTAAACCAAGTGAGACCCACCGAAAATGTATATACTGGTGAAACTTAGAAGAGTTCGAAAAGAAAGAAAGAATATTGCAATTGGTAAGGGGGAAGAAACAGATAACCTATAAAGGAACTCTGATAAGGCTAACATCATACTTCTTGGAAGAAACACTATGGGGCTCTCCCTGGTGGCGCAGCAGGTTAAAGCACAGCACTAAGAAGCCTGAGCCACTTCCGAATGAGTTCGATCCCCGCCTGCCCCGGAGGAGACCACATGGCTCGACAGACCTCTCCTGACCCGCCCGCTGCTCCCCTCAGCAGTGTACTTCATCAGTTTAATTTGTCAGTCAGCCTGTTCTACTCCCCACTGTGTCTCTGGTGAATCCTCTCACCCCCTGCATCTCTGGCCTACACCCCATTCTTTTATGCAAAACTAAATAAAATCTTTTTTAAAAAAGAATTGCTTTGAGAACTATCCAACTCCACAAGGAAAGATAATATATGGGCAGTATAATACATAGAGGTAATTAAAAGTAGTAATTGGAGGGAAAAGGGAAAAGGGAGAGAAAGAAAAAGGAACAAAGAACTTACTTTAAGAAATAACAGAGGGAAATTTCCCAAACCTGGAGAAGAAGTAAGTATACAAATCCATGAAACTAAAAGACTACCAGGGTACCTGGGAATAAAAACTGTTCCAAGCACTATGGAAAGCTGTGTGGAGGACCCTCAAGTTACTAAAAATGGATCTACCATATGACTCACCAATTCCACTCTTAATTATCTACCCAAAGGACACAAACACATTAATTCAAAATGCCCATATTCATTGCAGTACCATCTACAATAGCTTACATATAGAAACAACCTAAATAACCAAAA
>NW_004567122.1:23529473-23530982 GCF_000260355.1 Condylura cristata
AATGAGTTCGATCCCCGCCTGCCCCGGAGGAGACCACATGGCTCGACAGACCTCTCCTGACCCGCCCGCTGCTCCCCTCAGCAGTGTACTTCATCGATCTGCCTGTTCTGCTCCCCACTCTGTCCCTGGTGAATCCACTCACCCTCCGCATCTCTGGCCTGTACCCCAGTTCTGTATGGATAAATAAATAAATCTTAAAAAAAAAAAAAAAAAGAAAGAAAAGAAACACTATGGGTACAGAGAGATGTAATAACTGAAGGAAAAAAACTGCCAGCCAATATCATGCAAAGCTCTCAGATAGGAAGGATTAAAAAAAAGGTCTTCTCAGACAGACTGAAGGAGTTTGAATAAACAAGTCCCCTACCTCATAAGAACTATTGAAAAGAGCTCTTATATCGAAACCAATGAGAAGAACATGCACAAAAAAACTAAACAAGGAAAGAGAATCACAAAATTAAGATCAATAAATGAAAGCAACAGACTTTCATTTATCAATAATCACTGTAAATGTAAATGGATTGACTCACCAAAGAAATAGTATATGGCTGGATCAGGAAACAGAATTCAAATTGTTGCTCTCCCCATGAGTTGCATCTGAGCTCCAGAGGTAAACACAGATTCAACATAAAGGGTTGGAATACAATCCAGTAGCAAACTGGACCCAAAGGAAGGTAAGGAGAGTCATACTTATATCAAATGAAATAATTGCCAGTTTTAAAAAGGGTAACAAGAGACAGGGATGGAATACATCAGAAAGACATAATACTCATCTCTATCTATCTGTCTACACATGTATGATATATTCATCAAATAAAAGAATACCTTTGTGTTCCTTTGAACACAAAGATGTATTAGGCACTAACTCTGGACATAAACACTGAAAAATCACATTTGAAATAGCAGAATTCAACACCTCAGCCTCACCAATGGACACAGCAACCAGACAGCAAATAAATAGGAATTCAATAGCCTTAAGTAAATAATTCGACAAGGGCCTTATATACATCATCTCAAAGATAATGCCACAGTTGTTTCGCGCGCTCCTCCTTTGTTTTGTAATGTTCTTCCTTCATTTTCTAGTATCTTCCTTCTGCAGTCATATTTCTAAAGTTTGTTTTTAGTTTTGTCAGTTCCTTTATGGGTTTTCTCCCTATATACGCCACATAAGAGTGAAATCTTCTGGCATGTGTCTATCTCATTCTGACTTATTTCACTTAGCATAAGCTTTTCAGCTCCATGCATATTGTTGGAAATGGCAAGAGTTTATCTTTTTTATAGCTGAAGAGTATTCCATTCTGTATATATATATATATATATATTCTTAACCCATTGCTATGTCAATGAATATTAGATCACTTTCATAACCTGGCTATTTTAAGTAGGGTTGCAGTGAATATAACTGTGTATATCCCTTTGAATTAGTGATTTTGTGCAGGTGGTAGATACCTAGGAGTGGAATTCCTGGAATTGGACACTGTTTCCCATAGGGTCTAGATCAGACAACAATCC